>NC_044035.1:255667662-255978290 GCF_901765095.1 Microcaecilia unicolor | reverse complement strand
ACTCGATGTTTTTTGGTGCAAAAATTAGGATTTTTCCAGATTTAGCTAAAGAAACTCAGGCTAGGCGCAGAGCCTTTTTGGCTCTACGCCAAAGAGTATTAAATTTAGGGGCAACGTTTACTCTCAAATTTCCTTGTATTTGTCGTTTTATTTATTTACAAAATAATTACCAATTTTCTGATCTAAAACAACTCGAGGACTTTATCAATGCTAGAGAAGCTGAGAATGTTATTGTTAAAACTTAGATTTCCATGCGGACACTGTATGGTAGATTGAGAATGTACCCGGAGCATGTAACAATTTGTTATTATTTTCCTTTATGTATTATAAGTATATCTTGGATCCATTTAAGTATTTCCAATATTGTGGTTGATGTTTAAGGTAAAAATGTTTCCACTATTGAGACAAGTAGTTGTCCCAAGAATGTGATTATTTCCTTTAGTTTCTTTTTTCTTTGTTACTGTATACTTCTATGAGAAGATGTGTAATTTTGAAACTATAAATAAATAATAAATCCTTAAGTGGAAGCCAATGTAATTTCTCTCGTAGTGGTTTTGCCCTTTCATATCTTGGTTTTCTGAAGATGAGCCTGGCTGCTGTGTTCTGGGCTGTTTGAAGTTTCCTCAGTATTTGCTCTTTGTAGCCTGCGTATAATGAGTTGCAGTAATCCAGATGGCTGAGGATGAGGGATTGCACTAGGCTGCGGAAGACGAATCTTGGGATGAATGGTCTTATCCTTTTCAATTTCCACATGCAGTAGAACATTTTCTTGGTTATGTTGTTTGCGTGGGTTTCGAGTGTTAGGTGGCGGTCGATAGTGACTCCAATGATTTTTAGCGTTTCTGAGATTGGGAGGTTTAGGTTTGGTGTGTTTATCGTGTTGAATTCATTTGTGTTGTATTGGGAGGTGAGTATCAGGCATTGGGTTTTTTCTGCGTTTAATTTCAGGCGAAATGCATCTGCCCATGTGTTCATGATGTGTAGACTTTGATTGATTTCGTTGGAGATTTCTTTGGTGTCTTGTTTGAATGGGATGTATATTGTCACATCATCGGCGTATATATATGGGTTGAGGTTATGGTTTGATAGGAGTTTTGCTAAAGGGATCATCATTAGGTTGAATATAGTTGGTGAGAGAGGTGATCCTTGTGGGACTCCACATTCAGGTGTCCATGCCTTGGACGTGGTTGAATTTGATGTGACTTGATACGAACGCAGGGTTAGGAACCCCTTGAACCAGTTCAGGACATTTCCTCCTATGCCAAAGTATTCAAGTATGTGTAATAGGATTCCATGGTCAACCATGTTATACAATACACCCACTCTGCCTAATTTAGGCATAGGGATTTACGCCAAGTAAAACTACTACTACTACTTATCATTTCTATATTGCTACTAGATGTACACAGCGCTGTACACTTGAACATGAAGAGACAGACCCTGCTTGACAGAGCTTACAATCTAATTAGGACAGACAGACATGACATACATGGCCGTGACTAACTTTGGTCACATGGAGAAGCGCTTGGTGTATCCTATATACCATGTGGAAAATTAAGCCTATTTTATAAATATAGGCATGCTTTAGAGAATAAGCCTAGATATACTTTTTTCCATGCAAACATTTCAGGCACCATTTATAGAATCGAGCCCAATATTCTTATCCAGAATTCCTGCCTTCTTTTCTGGATAACCTTAGAAATATCAGGACATATTTGAATAGCTGAACCTAAAAACTGATCACATAACTGTCCAAAAAACAATTGCAACACCATATTATGGTGACTCTCTGAAGCAAAGGTTACCACTAAAGTCAGTCTCTGAGTAAACAGTTCTAGGGAAGATTCCAGAAAATTGGTCAAATCCATGGCTTTCTGATTTTCCCCAGAAATATTACCTTTTGGTTTCTTAACTGATAATACGTTGTGGTATCTGAAAGATGGTGGTAACAATTCTGTGATTCTCAGGGGGTCTTTTACTAAAGCTTAGCTCGAGTTATCTGCAGCAGGGCCCATAGGAATAAAATGGGCCCTGCTGCAGATAACTCAAGCTAAGCTTTAGTAAAAGACTCCCTTCTTTCCTTGAAATATTTTTGGACCAAGTCCAGAAAAGAAATCAATGGGGATTTGGGGAAATTCAGAAATCTCAAATTATTTCTCCTTAACCGGTTATCTATATACTCTAGTTTTTGATGGTAAATCTTATTATCTTTAGCCAGGTTGGAACAAAGGATATTAATGGAGTTAACCTCAATGTCAAATCTCCTTGGCATTGTGGTCTCTCAGTTGCTGAGAATGGCCAGCAATAAACTGTGTGTTTGAATTTATCTTCTCCACAACTTTATTTGCCTCAGTATATTCTAATGGCTCTTCTTCCACCCCCATCCTGCTCTCTGTTGGGGTTCCTCAAGGTTCTGTCCTTGGACCGCTTCTTTTCTCGATCTACACCTCTTCCCTGGGCTTGCTGATCTCATCACATGGTTTCCAGTACCATCTCTATGCTGATGACACCCAGCTTTATCTCTCCACTCCCGACATCACGGTCGAAACCCAGGCCAAAGTTTCGGCCTGCCTTTCAGACATCGCTGCCTGGATGTCCAACCGGCATCTGAAACTGAACATGGCAAAGACTGAGCTCTTTGTCTTTCCACCCAAACCCTCTTCTCCTCTTCCCCCACTTTCCGTCTCTGTTGACAACGCCCTCATCCTCCCCGTCGCTTCAGCCCGCAATCTCTGAGTCATCTTCGACTCCTCCCTCTCCTTCTCTGCCCATATCCAGCAGACAGCTAAGACCTGTCGCTTCTTCCTCTATAATATTAGCAAAATTCGCCCATTCCTCTCTGAACAGACCACCCGAACCCTCGTCCACTCGCTCGTCACCTCTCGTCTTGACTATTGCAACCTTCTTCTCACTGGCCTCCCGCTTAACCATCTATCCCCCCTTCAATCTGTCCAAAATTCTGCCGCACGTCTTATCTACCGCGTGAACCGATACTCTCATATCACCCCTCTCCTCAAGTCACTTCACTGGCTCCCGATCCGCTACCATATACAGTTCAAGCTTCTCCTTTTAACCTTCAAACGCACTCAATCTGCAGCCCCCCAGTACCTCTCTACACTCCTCTCCCCGTATGTTCCCACCCGTAACCTCCGCTCTCAGGACAAATCACTCCTATCTTTACCCTTCTCCACCACCGCTAACTCCAGACTCCGCCCCTTCTGCCTCGCATCACCATATGCCTGGAACAGCCTTCCCGAGCCCATACGTCATGCGCCCTCCCTGCCCATCTTCAAGTCCTTACTCAAAGCCCATCTCTTCTCCCTTGCTTTTGGCGCATAACCACCTTCCCCACTCATGATACCTACACTGACTACATAGTTTGTAACCTTTAGATTGTAAGCTCTTTTGAGCAGGGACGGTCCTTCCCCATGTTAAACTTGTACAGTGCTGCGTAACCCTGGCAGCGCTATAGAAATGCTAAGTAGTAGTAGTAGTAGTAGTAGTTTCAAGGCATTGTTGCTTTCCTGGATAGCACCCCAAAGTGCTTCAAGTGTTATAACGGTAGGTCTAATTGTCTCCTTTAGAACCAGAGTCAAGAGAGATAAACTCTCAATTGCCGCCTCAGCTAATGCCAGAATTTGCTCTGCAGATGAAGTTTTGTCAGGCAGTGGTGATGCTGCCACCATTGGACCCTACTCCTTCAGCTCAGCACGATTCTCCATGTAACTCAATTGCTTCCTGGCCATGGGGAAGCCACTCTCTCATCAGGGCTTAGAGTGGAAGAGTAGTCTAGTGATTTGTGTAGCAGACTTTGATCCTGGGGAACTGGGTTTGATGCCCACTGCAGCTCCTTGTGACTCTGGGCAAGTCACTTAACCCTCCATTGCCCCAGGTACAGGTATATACTATGTAAACTGCTTTAAATGTAGTTGCAAAAGAACATAGAAAAGCAGTATATCATGTCCCCTTCCCTTCCCATCTATACTGCACTTTGCATTGGAAGCCAGCAGAGATGCTGAAGCAGGATTCTCACTTGTACCAAGAGGAGATCTGAAAGTCTCCATGGTCACCTGCTTCAATCTGGTGGTCTGTCCAGACCTCCTTAATTCCCCAATGGTTGCTGTCCCCTTTCCTCTACCCTAATGTGAAACCAGCAAGGGATACCAGACTCTACGACAGCTTCAGGGATTATGGATATTCTTAACAGAGTAGCATGTAGGTCTGAGGGATAGCTTAATGATTAATATAGAGGGGCATAATCGAACGGTGCCGGTCATCTATATGGCCGGCCATCTTCGGGGCCGGCTCTGCAAAGGGGCGGTGCCAACCGTATTATCAAAAAAGATGGCCAGCCATCCTTTCTTTCGATAATACGGTTGGGGCCGGCTAAATCTCAACATTTAGGTCAAATGTTGAGATCCTCGGGTTTACATATGGCCAGCTTCAAAAAAAAGTGGAAAACAGAAGTGCGTAGCTTTTTCAGTAGTACAAGTGGGATTTGAACCAGCCACCTCTGGATTACAAGACGGGTGCTCTAACCACTGGGCCACAGCTCCACTTACTTGGATGTCCCTCCCTTTTGATTATGCTCCTTCAGGTCTCTCTCAGCCAATCACAGACAGGGGTCTCTCTCAGCCACTCACAGACAGCTAAATGCGCTGTGATTGGCTAAGAGAGACCCCTGTCTGTGATTGGCTGAGAGAGACCTGAAGGGGCATAATCAAAAGGAAGGGACATCCAAATAAGTGGAGCTGTGGCGAAGTGGTTAGAGCGCTGGTTTTATAATCCAGAGGTGGCCGCTTCAAATCCCAATGGTACTTCCGAAAAAACCATGCAAAAATAGGATTTAGGACATCCCTGATGAGCACTTTGATTTTTTTTTTGGGTGGGAGGGGGTTAGTGACCACTGGGGGAGTAAGGGGCGGTCATCCCCGATTTCCTCCGGTGGTCATCTGGTCAGTTGGGGCCCCTTTTTAAAGCTTGGTTGTGAAAAAAAGGGACCAAGTAAAACCGGTGAAATGCTGTCAAGGCCGGCTTTCTTTTTTCCATTATCGGATGAAGCCGGCCATCTCGTGAGCACGCCCCCTTCCCACCCCATCCTGCCTTCACTACCCTACCGACACGCCCCCTTGAAATTTTGCTGGCTCCACAACGGAAAGCAGTTGAAGCTGGCCAAAATTGGCTTTCCATTACACCAATTTGGCCAGTTTCAGGAGATCACCAGCCATCTTCCGATTTGTGTTGGGAGATCGCTGGATAGTAGACTAGGCACCAAAGACCACAGGTTCAAGTCCCACCCCAGTTCTCTCCATGAGTCATCTAGGGACAGAAAAGTACCTACTGTACCTGAATATATATAAGCACCTGCAAGCCTGAAGGCTATCAAAGTGGTATACATTCAGGTATGGTAGGTATTTTTCTGTTCCTGGAGGGCTCACAATTAATAAAAAATTGAACAGCATAAGTGGGACTTGAACCTGGGTCCCCTGATGATCAGCCCCCTTCTTTAACCATTAGGCTACCCCTCTGTTCTACATAAACACCTGTGTGGCCATTTTATAAGGTGGACATTTCTTATGCTGCCACACACACACATTCATGTCCTTTGTTTCCCCCCATAATTTGGACATTTCAGTTTGTAAAAGGCATGTTCATACTGGATGTTTCCAGTATATGGATGTCCATCTCATATATATTTATTTTAGAACTGGCTGTATCATGTATCCATTTGTAATATTCTGGACTATGACATCCATATTTTGAGTTAAACGTCCTTTCTAAAATGCTGCTCCACATCACTATAAAACAGCAGCAACAAGTACAGGTCAGGTTCAGGATATATGCTTTATAAATTCTGGAGGCCTTGGGCTAAGGATTATCACTACAATAACTGAATAGACAGGGAGAATGAAAGGCTTTTAAATGGGGGAAACCCTGAGTGTTTGTGAATGATGGCACGTGGTGCCATAGCTCCAGTAGAGGCTAGTTTCAAATGAAATGGAAGCATAAAAGAGCAAGAGAAAACTGCTTGTCTAATTAAAAAAAACAAATGAGTGCATAACATACAGCATTACTTTACACATTCCTTTGCAACTGAAAAGATCATAGAGAATGACAATGCACTGTTCTAAATATATCTAGTAATCAATTTTAATATGAAAGCATCTCAAAAGTAAGCTTTTATGTTACCTTTACTTTCCTCGTTGCTCAGACGTTCTGAAGTTTCATTTGTATCCGAGAGTGACTATATTGAGAATAGAAAACATCTTGTTCAAGTTTCCTGAATCTTTGTTTATAAGCACAATCATCCTCAAGAATTCCTCCTCTCAGGTCTCAAAGATATTTGGGCTTAACTTTGGACTCCTGGCAGCCAAACTGACAGCAAAAGAAAGGAGTGAGGTGGATCTGAGGAGGATATCAAAATATAGGAGTCTTTATTGTAAAAGTCATAAAAACGACCCGACACATCCGTGTTTCGGCACAAAGGCTTACTGCAGGGGTCAAACAAATCTAGGGTATAAAAATAATACAAATAAACAAACTTGTTACATCATTTGTCTAAAATTTAAATTGATTGATGATGCATAAACAACTCATACATAAATGAAGTAAATAAATGAATAATGAAGACTTGTGAACCCACAAAAAATATGATAAAATCAATATCTATAGATCTCTTAAAAACTGATATACGTGGAGGGGCATAATCGAACGGGGACGGCCATCTCTAAGGGTGTCCATCTCTAAGGACGTTCCGGCGAAGGGGCGGGGAAACCCATATTATCGAAACAAGATGGATGTCCATCTTTTGTTTCGATAATACAGTCGGGGATGCCCAAATCTCAACATTTAGGTCGACCTTAGAGATGGTCGACCTAAATGTTGAGATGGTCGACCTTAGAGATGGTCGTCCCCAGTTTTCAGCCATAATAGAAACCGAGGACACCTATCTCAAAAACGACCAAATCCAAGCCTTTGGTCATGGGAGGGGCCAGCATTCGTAGTGCACTGGTCCTCCTCACATGCCAGGACACCAACTGGGCACCCTAGGAGGCACTGCAGTGGACTTCACAAATTGCTCCCAGGTGCATAATTCCCTTACCTTGGGTGCTGAGCCCCACAACCCACAACTGTACAACACTACCATAGCCCTTAGGGATGAAGGGGGGCACCTAGATGTGGGTACAGTGGGTTTCGGATGGGTTTTGGAGGGCTCACATTTACCACCACAAGTGTAACAGGTGGGGGGGGGATGGGCCTGGGTCCGCCTGTCTGAAGTGCACTGCACCCACTAAAAACTGCTCCAAGGACCTGCATACTGCTGTGATGGAGCTGGGTATGACATTTGAGGCTGGTATAGAGGCTGGAAAAATATGTTTTTAAAATTTTTTTTTAGGGTGGGAGAGGGTTAGTGACCACTGGGGGAGTAAGGGGAGGTCATCCTCGATTCCCACCGGTGGTCATCTGGTCAGTTCGGGCACCTTTTCGAGGCTTGGTGGTGAAAAAAAAGGGACCAAGTAAAGTCGACCAAATGCTCATGAGGGACGCCCTTCTTTTTTCCATTATCGGCCGAGGACGCCCATCTCTTAACTACGCCCCCATCCTGCCTTTGGTACACTGCCGACACGCCCCGTGAACTTTGGTCGTCCCTGCAACGGAAAGCAGTTGAGGACGCAAAAAATCGGCTTTCGATTATGCCAATTTGGGTGACCTCGGGAGGACGCCCATCTCCCGATTTGTGTCGGAAGGTGGGCATCCTTCCCTTTCGAAAATAAGCTAGCTAATGTTACTAGTATAACTGTATATGTTCATTCCAGTGAAGTTCTTTCTAAAGTGGTATAATTTATGAAAAGACAAAAACCATTATATAAGTACATAAGTACCGCCATACTGGGAAAAGACCAAGGGTCCATCAAGCCCAGCATCCTGTCTCCGACAGCGGCCAATCCAGGCTTCAAGAACCCGGCAAACTCTCTGATTAGTATGGCGACTCTTAATATATTTTACGTTGGTCATTCAAAAATGGCTTTCTAAAAGTGTATTTCTATAAAATTGCATACGCATAATTTGTGCCGTTTAGAAAATCTCACAGTGTGTTTCTCCTACTCTAGAAGATATGGCGTTTTATACAGCCAGGATCTTGACATCTTCTTTAAGTCAAGCTTTTTTACTACAACCCGACAGGTATTTTGCATAACTATTACATGTGTACTAGCCATTTTTTAAAGAAATCAAAAAAACTTGTTCTCATTCATACTGTACAATGGGTACGTTTTTCTATATATCTTTTTAATATATCTTTCCAATAGAGGTATATTTTAATATGCACTGTGTGCACTTTTATACAAAACATATTATTTTTTGACAAAGTTATATTTCAATATACACCACAGACTTTTGTCTTTTCATAAATTATACCACTTTAGACAGAACTTCACTGGAATGAACACATACAGTTATACTAGTAGCATTAAGTGTGTCAGTTTTTAAAAGATGTATATGTATTGATTTTATTTGTGGGTTCACAAGTCTTCATTATTCATTTGTTTATTTCATTTATGTATGAGTTGTTTATGTATCATCAATCGATTTAAATTTTAGACAAATAATTTCACAAGTTTGTTTATTTGTATTTATATTATTTTTATTTCCTAAATCTGTTTGACCCCTGAGGTAGGTCTTTGTGCCAAATCATGGCCATGTCGCATCATTTGTATGACTTTTACAATAAAGACTCCTATATTTAGATATCCTCTTCGAATCTGCCTCACTCCTTTCTTTGGTTGCTCATGTTTGCGTGAGGGTTTTTCCTCTTTTTTTCGTTCCCCAGCCAAACTGACAGAACACTTAATGCTGCAGAGACACATAGGTTTATATGCTGCAGTTATTTTATAAATGCATCATATGCACCTATGTGCCTTTATAAAACTGTCACACTCAAAGTTTCCACACAACATTATACCTGCTTCAAGGTGAATGTAATTTCATCTAATTTGGCATGGATATGCAAAATTCTCACAGCTCTGCCCCACCTCTGCACTGAGAATGTGACATTCATATATCATGTAAAAATATGCACTATTCCCTGGATTGATCCGTGCCAAAATCCAAACGTATTCTATAACAATGCGTGTAATTTATTGGCTTAAAAAGCTAATCAGCATTGAAAACAGCTCTTAACATGTAATAATGGGCACTAATTGGCAATCATTGCTAGCATTGGAACTTGCTAAGCACATTCTGTAATGCAGTACACCTAACTTCTAATGCAGGCAGGCATAAAGGGGCATGGTTATGGGTGGGGAAATGGGCATTTGTGGGCATTCCGAAATTTACATGCATATAGAATTTGGCCTAATGTGCCTAAATCTACGTGCTGGGATTTATGCCATGTTTTCATTGGTGTAAATGGAGGCACATAGTTTTAGGTGCTGAGATATCAACTAAGCATCAAACATATAAATGGCGAGTGACCGACTCACTCGCAAATGCGCAGTAGAGACTTCCCTCTCTGTCCCGCCCCCGCGTCAATACGTGATGACGGGGTGGGCGGGACAGAGAGGGAAACTGCGCCGCCGAGGTTGCTGCCGCCACCCCTCCACCCGGCCCGGGCCCTCTCTTCCCTTCTGAACTTACACATCCATTCGCCGAACGCAGCAACGCACATCAGCTGAGCTGCAGTGAGCCCTTCCTTCTTTGCCTGTGGCCCCGCCCTCCTGTGACGTAACGTCAGCGAGGGCGGGACACACACAGGCAGAGAAGGAAGGGGCAGCTCAGCTGATGTGCGTTGCTGCGTTCGGCGAATGGATGTGTAAGTTCAAAAGTAAAGAGAGGGCCCGGGCCAGGTGGAGGGGTGGCGGCGGCGGCGACGACTTCGAGGGGGGGGGGAGCGGTGGTGACCGCGGGGGGGAGGAAAACCTCAATACCAGCCCGTTTTTACGGGCTCAACGGCTAGTATTTTATATATTGCGCCTAAATCCAGGGGCCAGTAATAGAATACGCTTAGTCAGCATTGATTTCTGCACTGATTGTTTAGGCGTCATATATAGAATCTCCCCCATGAAGGTAGTTATGTAAAAGTCATTCAAAGGGCCCTAGTTACTAAGGTGCGCTAGCGTTTTTAGCATATGCTGAAAATTAGCACGGTTAGCGTACACTAATGCTTAGTATATGCTATAAATGTTAGCACGCCTCTAGCGCAACTTAGTAAACAGGGCCCAAAGTTAACCCTAAAATGCTGGGCACTAAGCACAAATTCTATACTCATAATTGAGTGGAGGAGTGGCCTAGTGGTTAGGGTGGTGGACTTTGGTCCTGAAAAACTGAGTTCAATTCCCACTTCAGGCACAGGCAGTTCCTTGTGACTCTGGGCAAGTCACTTAACCCTCAATTGCCCCATGTAAGCCACATTGAGCCTGCCATGAGTGGGAAAACACAGGGTACAAATGTAAAAAAAAAATAATTGTTATAGAATATTAGCATAGGTCTGCATTTTACTGCACAACTTTAGTCACAAGCATTTACACCATGTCAAAGGCTGCCTAACTGCTGTCAGTTAAGCACGTAACTGACAGTGCTGGGAAAGCCCCTGAACTACTCGTGCTCCTAGCACATCCCCCTACCCTGTTTCCCCGAAAGTAAGACATCCCCCAAAATAAGACCTAGTAGAGGTTTTCCTGAATTTGTAGATATAAGGCCTCCCCCGAAAGTAAGACCTAGCAAATTTTTGTTTGAAAGCAGGGCCGCCGAGAGCCGGACAAGGCCGCCCCCGGGCCGCCCCCCCCACCCGAGGTTGCCGGGCCCCCCCACCCCCCCTCGCTCCCGGAACTAACCTTAAACGCCTCCTTTAACCTTCGCAGCAAGCAGCAGCAGGGCAGACCCCTCCTTCCTTCCGTGCCCCGCCCTCGCGGACGTTACATCATGCGAGGGCAGGACACGGAAGGAAGGAGTGGCCTGCCTTGCTGCTGCTTGCTGCGAAGGTGAAAGGAGGCGTTTAAGGTTAGTTCCGGGAGCGACGGAGGGAGGGCGGGCGGGCCAACCCCGATCCAACCCCGATGTTTCCCCGGAAAATAAGACTGCCCCTGAAAATAAGACCTAGCGCATTTTGGGGGGCAAAAATTAATATAAGACACAATTGAGTTATATGCATAACTGCCATTATTCTATAAATAAATAAATAAACCTGAGTGTGCAAATTTGCGTAGTAAGTGCAAAAATGTACAGGCAAGATTATATAATTAGGATGTATGGAGTCAATTCTATAAGTGGGCGCCTCCTAATGCAGTGTGGTGAGAGCCTAATCTATAACAGCAACTGGGTGCCCAGATTCTGTTCTAGAATACCAGCGTAAACAGGTATTCATGAGCCTACAATAAAGGAGCATGCAGTTACCCTAACCTAGCATAAATGAAGCCTGGGAGCACGTAAAGTGAATGATACATACCTGTAGCAGGTGTTCTCCGAGGACAGCAGGCTGATTGTTCTCACGACTGGGTGACGTCCGCGTCAGCCCCCACCAACCGGAAGAAGCTTCGCGGGCGGTCCGCACGCAGGGCACGCCCACCGCGCATGCGCGGCCGTCTTCCCGCCCGTGCGCGACCGTTCCCGCCAGTTGAATGACAAGCAAAAATGATGAAAACGCAACTCCAAAGGGGAGGAGGGAGGGTAGGTGAGAACAATCAGCCTGCTGTCCTCGGAGAACACCTGCTACATGTATGTATCATTCACTTTCTCCGAGGACAAGCAGGCTGCTTGTTCTCACGACTGGGGTATCCCTAGCTCTCAGGCTCACTCAAAACAAGAACCCCGGTCAATTGAACCTCGCAACGGCGAGGATACAACAGAAATTGACCTACGAAGAATAACTAACTGAGAGTGCAGCCTGACCAGAATAATGCGGGTCCTGGAGGGTGGAGTTGGATTTACACCCCAAACAGATTCTGCAGCACCGACTGCCCGAACCGACTGTCGCGTCGGGTATCCTGCTGGAGGCAGTAATGCGATGTGAATGTGTGGACAGATGACCACGTCGCAGCCTTGCAAATCTCTTCAATAGTGGCTGACTTCAAGTGGGCCACTGATGCTGCCATGGCTCTAACACTATGAGCCGTGACATGACCCTCAAGAGCCAGCCCAGCCTGGGCGTAAATGAAGGAAATGCAATCTGCTAGCCAATTGGAGATGGTGCGTTTCCCGACAGCGACCCCTAGCCTGTTAGGGTCGAAAGAAATAAACAATTGGGCAGACTGTCTGTGGGGCTGTGTCCACTCCAAGTAGAAGGCCAATGCTCTCTTGCAGTCCAATGTATGCAACTGACGTTCAGCAGGGCGGGTATGCGGCCTGGGGAAGAATGTTGGCAAGACAATTGACTGGTTAAGATGGAACTCCGACACCACCTTCGGCAGGAACTTTGGGTGGGTGCGGAGCACTACTCTGTTGTGATGAAATTTGGTATATGGAGCATGAGCTACTAGGGCTTGAAGCTCACTGACCCTACGAGCTGAAGTAACTGCCACCAAGAAAATGACCTTCCAGGTCAAGTACTTCAGATGGCAGGTATTCAGTGGCTCAAAAGGAGGTTTCATCAGCTGGGTGAGGACGACGTTGAGATCCCATGACACTGTAGGAGGCTTGATAGGGGGCTTTGACAAAAGCAAGCCTCTCATGAATCGAACGACTAAAGGCTCTGCAGAGATGGCTTTACCTTCCACACGATAATGGTAAGCACTAATCGCACTAAGGTGATTCCTTACTGAGTTGGTCTTGAGGCCAGACTCTGATAAGTGCAGAAGGTATTCAAGCAGGTTCTGTGCAGGGCAAGAACGAGGTTCTAGGGCCTTGTTCTCACACCAAACGACAAACCTCCTCCACTTGAAAAAGTAACTCTTTTTAGTGGAATCCTTCCTAGAGGCAAGCAAGACACGGGAGACACCCTCAGACAGACCCAACGCAGTGAAGTCTACGCCCTCAACATCCAGGCCGTGAGAGCCAGGGACTGAAGGTTGGGGTGCAGCAACGCTCCGTCGTTCTGCGAGATGAGAGTCGGAAAACACTCCAATCTCCACGGTTCTTCTGAGGACAACTCCAGAAGAAGAGGGAACCAGATCTGACGGGGCCAAAAGGGCGCTATCAGAATCATGGTGCCGTGGTCTTGTTTGAGCTTCAGTAAGGTCTTCCCCACCAAAGGTATGGGAGGATAAGCATACAGGAGGCCGGTCCCCCAATGGAGGAGAAAGGCATCCGACGCTAGTCTGCCGTGTGCCTGTAGTCTGGAACAGAACAGAGGCAGCTTGTGGTTGGTCTGAGAGGCGAAAAGGTCCACCGAGGGGGTGCCCCACTCTCGGAAGATCTTGCGTACCACTCTGGAATGAAGCGACCACTCGTGCGGTTGCATGACTCTGCTCAGTCTGTCGGCCAGACTGTTGTTTACACCTGCCAGGTATGTGGCTTGGAGGAACATGCCGAACTGGCGAGCCCAACGCCACATGCCGACGGCTTCCTGACACAAGGGGCGAGATCCGGTGCCCCCCTGCTTGTTGGTATAATACATTGCAACCTGATTGTCTGTCCGAATTTGAATAATTTGGTAGGACAGCCGATCTCTGAAAGCCTTCAGTGCGTTCCAGATCGCTCGGAGCTCCAGGAGGTTGATCTGCAGATCCCTTTCCTGGAGGGACCACCGAACCTGGGTGTGAAGCCCATCGACATGAGCTCCCCACCCCAGGCGAGATGCATCCGTCGTCAGCACTTTCGTGGGCTGCGGAATTTGGAATGGACGTCCCAGGGTCAAATTGGTCCTGATGGTCCACCAGAGCAGTGAAGTGCGGCAACTGGTGGAGAGGCGGATGACATCTTCTAGATTCCCGGTGGCCTGAAACCACTGGGAAGCTAGGGTCCATTGAGCAGATCTCATGTGAAGACGAGCCATGGGAGTCACATGAACTGTGGAGGCCATATGACCCAGAAGTCTCAACATCTGCCGAGCTGTGACCTGCTGAGACGCTCTGGTCTGCGAAGCCAGGGCTAAGAGGTTGTTGGCCCTCGCTTCGGGAAGGAAGGCCTGAGCCGTCTGGGTATTCAGCAGAGCTCCTATGAATTCCAGAGACTGTGTTGGCTGGAGATGGGACTTTGGGTAATTTATCACAAACCCCAGCAGCTCCAGAAGTTGAATAGTGCACTGCATAGACCGGAGGGCTCCTGCCTCCGAGGTGCTCTTGACCAGCCAATCGTCGAGATATGGGAACACGTGCACTCCCAGCTTGCGTAGGTAGGCCGCTACCACCACGAGGCACTTTGTAAACACTCGTGGGGCAGAGGCGAGCCCAAAGGGCAGCACACAATACTGAAAGTGCCGTGCGCCCAGGCGGAATCTGAGATACTGTCTGTGAGCTGGCAGTATCGGGATGTGAGTGTATGCGTCCTTTAAATCCAGGGAACATAGCCAATCGTTTTTCTGAATCATTGGCAGAAGGGTGCCCAAGGAAAGCATCCTGAACTTTTCTTTGACCAGGAAATTGTTCAGGCCTCTCAGGTCTAGGATGGGACGCATCCCCCCTGTTTTCTTTTCCACAAGGAAGTACCTGGAATAGAATCCCTGCCCTTCTTGCCCGGGTGGTACGGGCTCGACCGCATTGGCGCTGAGAAGGGCGGAGAGTTCCTCTGCAAGTACCTGCTTGTGATGGGAGCTGAAGGATTGAGCTCCCGGAGGACAATTTGGTGGCAGGGAGGCCAAATTCAGGGCGTATCCGCACCGCACTATTTGGAGAACCCACTGGTCGGAGGTTATGAGAGGCCACCGTTGGTGAAAAAATTTTAACCTCCCTCCGACCAGCAGATCGTTCGGTACGGACACTTTGAGGGCGGCTATGTTCCCGTGGATCCAGTCAAAAGCCCGTCCCCGGCTTTTGCTGTGGAGGCGCAGGGGGCTGCTTAGGCGCATGCTGTTGACGAGAACGAGCGCGCTGGGGCTGTCCCTGTGCCTGGCGAGGCCTTCGGACCGGCTGGGTGTACCTACGCTTTGCAAAAGAATAGGGCACAGCCTGCCGGGCCAGGGAAAAACGTCCACCTGCTGAGGTGGATGCTGAAGGCGCCCTGTGGGAGAGCTTGTTGAGGGCGGTTTCCCGCTGATGCAGTTGGTCCACCAGCTGCTCGACCTTCTCACCAAAAATATTATCCCCCCGGCAAGGGACGTCGGCCAGTCTCTGCTGGGTGCGGTTGTCCATGTCAGAGGCACGCAGCCATGAGAGCCTGCGCATCACTATACCTTGGGCCGCAGCACGAGATGCCACGTCACAGGTGTCATAGATACCCCTGGACAGGAACTTTCTGCACGCCTTCAGCTGCCTGACCACCTCCTGATAAGGCCTGGACTGCTCCGGCGGGAGCTTATCGACCAGGTCCGCCAGCTGCTTCACATTGTTCCGCATGTGGATGCTCGTATAGAGCTGGTATGACTGGATGCGGGTCACGAGCATGGAGGATTGGTAGGCCTTCCTCCCAAACGAGTCCAGAGTGCGAGACTCCCGCCCCGGGGGCGCCGAGGCGGTATCCCTCGAACTCCGTGCCCTCTTGAGAGCAGAATCCACGACCGCCGAGTCATGGGGCAATTGGGGCCGCATTAACTCTGGGTCCGAGTGGATTCTGTACTGGGACTCTGCTTTCTTGGGAATGATGGGATTAGATAGTGGTCTCATCCAGTTCCGAAGCAGTGTCTCCTTGAGGACATTGTGCAACGGTACCGTGGAGGACTCTCTAGGTGGTGATGGATAGTCGAGGACCTCGAGCATCTCAGCCCTCGGCTCATCCACAGAGACCACGGGGAAGGGAATGCAAATAGACATGTCCCTTACAAAGGAGGCAAAGGAGAGGCTCTCAGGGGGCGAGAGCTTCCTCTCTGGTGAAGGCGTGGGGTCCGAGGGAAGACCCGCAGACTCCTCTGAGGAGAAATATCTGGGGTCCTCCTCTTCCCCCCACGAGGCCTCTTCCTCGGTATCGGACATGAGCTCATGTAGCTGAGTCCTTAACCGGGCCCGGCTCGACGTCGAGGCACCGAGGCCTCGGTGTCGTCGAGCGGTGGACTCCCGCGCCGGCGGGGACGAAGCTCCCTCCATCGACGTCGACGGGGACTCCACCTGCGTGGCGGTCGAGTCGACGACCTCGGCACCGGGCTAGAGCTCGCCGGCGCCACAGTCAACGGCGCCGAGGGCGCAAGCACCCCCCGGCGCCGGCCCAGCCTGGCGCATCAGCCCTTCCAGGATCCCCGGAAGGATGGCTCGGAGGCACTCATCCAGGCCCGCTGCCGGGAAAGACGGGGGGGGCCGGTAGAGGCGTCGGTGCCGGAAGCTGGTCGGGTCCAGGAGACTGCACCGAAGTGCTGGGACCCTGACGTGTCGGTACCTCCACTACCGAGGGGGACCTTTCCTCTCGACGCGGACGTTTCGGCGTCGACTCCTCTCCGGTACTGAGAGCCGGATGCATGGAAGGCGACCGATGACGGTGCTTTTTAGATTTCTTGCGGTGCCCGTCATCGGTGCCAGGTGGCATGGAGGAGGAGAAGGTCGATCCCCCTCGGTCCCGAGGAACCGGGTCAGACAGGGTTCGGTCCCGAGGGCCATGGGCCGAGGGAGTGACCGGGGCCGATTGCCCACGCGGCCTCTCACCCCTACCCTCGCCGGAGGACCGGCGGGCCGACGGGACCTGTGCTCCTGGGGTCGATGCCATCGGTGCCGATTTCTCGGGCATCGATACCGGTACCGAAGAACCGGCCTTCGATACCGATGCCGTCGAGGTCGACGTCGAGGGGCCGGCGCAAGTTCCAAAAAGACGGTCCCGCAGAACTTGCCTCGCAACCTGAGTCCGTTTCCGGAGACCAAGACACAGAGAACACGACTTGATATTGTGCTCCGGCCCGAGGCACTGGAGGCACCAAGCGTGGGTGTCGGTCTGCGAGATCGGCCGGCCGCACCGACCACACTTCTTAAATCCACTCGGGACCTTCGAGGACATCGACGGAAAAATCGCGTCGGCGAAGTTAAAGTCGTCGATGGTGGCGGTAATCACACCTCGAAAAAGTAATCGACTGCGCGGCCACAAGGCCGCAGCGCGACGCCCCCGCTCGAAAACGAGGGAAAAATAGAGCGCGTGCTCTCTTTTTCTTTTTTTGAAAAAGAAATTCGGAGCGCGCGGCAATCAAAACTAAACGAAAAATAAACAGAATTCGCGTAAACGCGACGGCTTTCCGGGGCTGACGAAGAGAGAGCGGCAGTAGCACGACTCTCTCCAGGCGCGGAAAGAAAAGGACTGGCGGGAACGGTCGCGCATGGGCGGGAAGACGGCCGCGTATGCGCGGTGGGCGTGCCCTGCGTGCGGACCGCCCGCGAAGCTTCTTCCGGTTGGTGGGGGCTGACGCGGACGTCACCCAGTCGTGAGAACAAGCAGCCTGCTTGTCCTCGGAGAACTTACAGTATTCTGTAAGTTTCGTGATTAAGTGTCAGCTCCACCCATGTCCCTTCCAGTGTCCGCACACTATCCAGCTTATAATCAAAACTTTTCGCCGGCGAAACAGCAACATAAAATGGACATAGCCGGCTCTATTACAAAACGCCGGCCAACTTGAATAATCGATTGCGGGCCAGTACGCCGGTGTAAACTTTAAGCCGGCCATCTATGGCCGGGGACATACGGGGCATGCTAGGGGTGTGTTAGGGGCGGTATAATGAGATGGCCGGCTGCAACGTATAACGGATTGCGAATGAGTTTCACATGGCCGGTAATAGGGGCAGCACTAGTTAGAGCACAAATAAAAGCGACCAGAGTAAGGGGGAAATTGTCTTTAGACCCATTAGTGATTGTGTGGAGTTGGAGCGTGGCAAAATCGTTGTTGAGAGAGCTGAATTGGTGTTTGCAGAGAAAGCTGAGAGTGTGCTGAGTACCTGTTACCTTTGTCTGTGTCCCAACGTTTTCACCCTTACCTGCCTCATTTGTGGTTTACCTTTTCAGCTTTACCCCTTCTACTCCCCAAACCCAGACATCCCTACTACTTCCTCTATCTCCCCCATCCCCTCTCCCTCTCCTGTCGGTGTCTCCACGTTCATAATTCATTTCCTTACCTGTTTGTAGTCTCTGTTTCTATCTTTGTCCTGTGTACTGCTGCAGCTGTTTGTGAAGACTGTCGTTTGCTGCTTGGAGAGTGAGTAGCTAGCGTGTGTGGCAGGAGAGATTGTAGTGGGTGTTTGTGGCTGGTGTGAGAGTGAGTGGCAGCTTCTGTTTGTTCCTGGTGTCTTTCACTGGTGTATTGCACCTGTAGTGTGGGGAAATAGAGGCACTAAATGCACAGGTGGCTTGCATGTTGGAGGAAGAGGGGAGGCACCGCAGGAGGTACGCACGCCCCAGAGTGTTCAGGCCCTGTAGCACTTTCCTAGACCTCACTAACCTGCAGTGCCTCACTAGGTTCCGGTTTGATAGAGCTGCCATTCAGTACCTTTGTGACCAGCTCCAACCCCTCCTGCAGGCCGGGACCCGTAGGAACAACCCCATCCCTGTGCACCTAAAGATCACTGCTTCTCTCTCTTTTCTGGCCACTGGGAGTTTCCAGTCTGTCCTAGCTGTCAACACAGGTCTCACCCAGCCTTCCATTTCTAACTGCCTCACCCAGTTCCTTGATGCCTTCCTTACCCACACCTCTGAGTTCATCACCTTCCCCACCACCCCCCAGGCCCTGCACAACAACATGGCTGCCTTCTATGCTGTAGCTCACTTCCCCTCAATCATAGGTGTGATAGACTGCACACATGTCGCACTGATACCCCCCCTCCCCCCGGGCACGAGAGGCCACCTACAGAAACCGCAAAGCATTTCACTCCATGAACATGCAAGTGGTGTATGATGCCCAGGGGAGATCATAGATGTGTGTGCCCGATACCCAGGGTCCACTCACGATGCGTATATCCTGCAGCACTCGGGCATCTTCCAGAGGTTTGAGCGAGGGGAGTTCACTGGTGGATGGCTACTAGGTAAGTGCAGCATGGCTCTGGCCAAACGATACCTCCTGCTCAACCCACTATAACCCCCCCCCCCCCCGCCCACCACCACCATCACCCCACTACCACAAGGTACTTGCTCCAAACAACACACACTCATCCTTCTCATTCTGCTTCTTCCCAAAGGTGATAGAGGCTACCCACAGAGGACGTGGCTCATGACCCCCATAGTGCACCCACAAAGAAGGTCAGAGGAGAACTACAACAGTAGGCATCGGACCACCCGTGTCATCATAGAGCGCACCTTTGGACTACTAAAGAACAGGTTCTGATGCCTGGACCGTTCTGGAGGGGAGCTCCTCTACAGTCCCCAAAAGGTGGCAAAGATATTCCTGGCCTGCTGCATGCTACATAATTTGGCAAAGCGCCGAGGACAGGCCCTCCCAGAAGAGGTACAGCCACCAGAGCAGCAGGCCCCAGAGGAACAGGATGAGGAGCCCCCTCCACCTCCCGCCCACAGAGCAGAGCAGAGTGCATATCAGCTGGGGGTCAGAGCCAGGCAAAGACTCATTGACACAAGTTTTCAGTGAAGTAAGTGTACATTTATTGATATCACACAGTATTTACACACCAACACCCCCCCCCCCCCCCACCAACACCCACTCTGTGCATATATACCCCTCCTCACCCCCCAGCATGTCCCATCACTTTCCCCGCCCCCTCCTACCCCTCCCACCGTGTTCCTTTGCAGCTGGTGCTGCATGAGAACTCTGTTGAGAGTGCTCCTCTGATGATGAGCTCCCACTCTCCTCCTCTGTGTCAGTGTGCACAAGGCAGCCCGCTGCCTCAGCTGCCCTGATGGTCTGGCCACTTTGTGCTTTGTCCCTTGGCCTGCAACCTTGGAACAGGACCCAGAATGGGAGCTGGTGTGGTGGCTGCTGGACCAGTGGCTGGGGAACGTGAAGATCTCAAGCTCCACTTCTTTGCAAGTGGTTCATGTGCAGTGGAAGAGGTAGACGCCAGTTGTGGTGGTGGCTGCTGCACAGCTGGAGTAGGTACTCTTAAGTCACGGTGTAGGCCCTCAATGCTGTGCTCCAGCCATTGGAGCTGCTGGGTCACAGCACGTTGGGCCTCTACCGCTTCCCCTTGCACCTGGAGCACTTCCCGGTGCACCTGGAGCGCTTCCCGTTGCACCTGGAGCGTTTCCCGGTGCACCTGGAGTGCTTGCCGGTGCAGCTCCAATTTCTGGCGCCGGTACTCTTCCATCTGCACATTGTGGCCCAGCAATTGTGTGGCCAGGCGCAGTAGCTGTCTCCTCTGGCTGCCTGGCCTCTGCTGAGCAGGTACCCCCCCTTCTGCATCTTCGGTTTCTTCTTCGCTGCCACCATCAGCACAGTCTGCGGGTGGTGGAGGGATAGCAGGAGCAGCAGGTGGTGGAGGGATAGCCAGTGCAGCAGGTGGTGAAGAGATAGCCGGTGCAGCAGGTGGTGGAGGGATAGCCGGTGCAGCAGGTGGTGGAGGGATAGCCAGTGCTGCTGCTGTTGGGTCGTGTGGTTCCAAACCATGGTCCTGTGTGGGTTGTTGTGCAGGCCTACTGGTTTGCTGCTGTGTGTGGTGGGGCTGGTGGCCACTAGGGCCAGCTTCTTCCTCCCACTGGCTGTCATCACCTTCACAGCAAAAGGGGAAGAAGTGATGTTGGTCAAAATAATCTGCATTTGTTTTTCAGCATTCATACACATAGCCCCACCGGCAAAGACCCAGCAAAGAGATGGTGAGGAATGGGATTGGCAGGCAAGCCACAGAAGTCATTGTACAGAGCTGGAGACAAGGAGTGCAGTGTACTGCAGAGACTGATGTGCAAGACAGCCACACAGGCAGGTGGGTAGACATAGAACTGTGGAAGGAGTGCAGAGGACACAGTGGCTATAGCACAGAGGTATGGGAAGGAGATATGCAGAGTTTGGTGATAGGGAAGGCAGCCAAAGATGTGAAACAGTGCAAAGCTACACACAGTGTATGTATTTTATTTACATTGTATATTTATCATAGGAGCCAACGTTTCAAAATGATTGGGGGTGCTAAGCCCAGTGGAAATAACCCCTCCCTGGACACATTCAATGAATATTCTCTATATTGGAGGTGCTCAAGCACCCACAGCACCCACAGAGTCGGCTCCTATGGTATATATTATATTGTAAATATATTTACATCTATTATATACATTGCTGGAAACCCTCCCCCTCCTCCCCCTATGTCATGGCTTGTAATGAATACTGATATGCATTGCAGGCTGTTCTTTTCCCCCTTTCCCTACTGCTGAGGAGCACCACACTGTCCCTGACTTGTGTGAAACAGAGTTTAGTATAGCAGAACACATCCCCCAGCTCCCTAATGGTGAACCTACCTGAGCCTTCAGCCTGTGGTGATGTGTCCATGGACCCAATGCCATGGATCCCCTCCTGGGGCAAGAGCCCATGGATGATGCGTTCAATGGGGGTGAGGTTAGCAGTGTCATCTGCTGGGGGGTTGGCACCAGCTTTCCTGCGGACATCTTGCCTCAGCTGACGCCACTTTCGCTTGCAGTCTTCCACATCCCAGCCACAGTGGAGGACCGCATTCAGCCTGTCCCTGACTGCTTCCCACTCCCGCTGCTTTGTGGTTGCAGCTAGCCTCTGGCCGGTGGGAGTGAACAGATGCATGTGCCTCCTGTCAATTTCTTCCACCAGCAGTTGAACTTCTGCATCAGTAAAATTACCCTTGCGGGTTGGTGGTAGCTTGGGTCCCATTGTAGCACTGCAATGCAGAAGGTTCGAAAATGGCGAGAACGCCGCTTAAATACGCTGTTATGGCCGGCGATAGGAGAATGATATGGGCGGGCCTCACATAGCCGGTGTAATTTTGATTATTGTCAAAAGCCCTAACCAGCTGATTTCCCCAGATGGCCGGCCTATTTTCGATAATTAGCAAACCAAATGGCCGCCGTACTTTTGATTATCGATAAGTACGGGTGCTTTCACCTGCACTGTGTTTTTGCTCTGCTCATTTTGATGAAGGGTCATGAACTCAGCAGCTGCTGTTCCCATTTGGGAGCTTACATTTCCTTTATTCGACCCTCTTTAATAAAAAGGGCTTTCTGTGTGCTGCACTTTAGAGGTTTTGTTTATATTATGGGGTGGTATTTCAAAGCGTTTTTGCTTCACTTATATTACACCTTCTTTTGGCCACTGTATACTTTTGTATAGCTGTTTGTTGTTTTTGGTTCTTGGGGGGGGGGGGGGGAGTTTGTGGCCAGTGTTTGAAAGGGGGGGGGGGAGGTTGTGGGCACTTTTTAAAAGAAAACTGATGTGTGGACTTTGTTTCACACTGGGTGTTAGCTGGTAGCTTAGCATATACTCTGCATTTTCTACATGGGACCAACTCTCCATTCTGTACCCTCCAGGAGCTCCTTGCTGTGTGTGATGTGCTCCCTCACTACCCCCCATTCTCTCTCTCCTTTGTTGAAGCCACCAGCCTCTGGTCCCTTGGAGCCAACAGATTCTTGCACCAGAAGTTCAAGGTAAGCTCATACCTCTCGGCCACCTCTTCCCTTTCTGCTATATAGTTGCTACTACTACTACTACTTAACATTTCTAGAGCGCTACTAGGCTAAACAAACACTTCTTGCATCTTGCAGGACAGCTGGTCAAGAGGATTGCAAGAGACAGCAGTGGACTGTAATACAGTGAACTCTGAGAGCCATGATTTGTTCAACCCAATTCATTGTACAGATGTCTTGTTCTCTATTGGACACACTGAGTTGTGGGTGGCTGTGAGGTGGGGGTGGGGGAAGGGAGGGGAAGAGGCCCTGAGAATGGATGTGTGCATCCCTCATGGTCAAGGGTTCCCCATTCTTTCTCTGTCTTCACTGCACTCAAATCGTACCTCTATTTTCACCAGGTTCACGGGTATCCACAGCTAGTAGTTTGCAGTACTTTTTTTCTAGAAAAAAAGGTGCCGGTACTTATTATGGGCGGGGCCACCACATATGGCTCCACCCATATGATAGCCACACCCACATTAACCACACCCCCTATACCAGCCATGGCGCATATAAACAGACATCATTGAAAATATTACAGTACTATAGGAGAAAAAAATAACGTGATTTTTTTTCATTATAAATAATCTCTGTAAGCTCTTACAGCTCCAGTATACCCAGTGCAAAATAAGACAGCCAATGTAAATTCTCAAATTGGACATATTACAAACACTAAAATGGAAATAAAATGATTTTTTTCTACCTTTGTTGTCTGGTGACTGTTTTTCTTTCCATATTGGTCCCAGTCTGTGATTCTCTTTTCCTTTGTTTTCGCTTAACTCTTCTGTGCCATTTGTCATTTTTGTCTCCTTTTTCATTGCTTTCTTCAATATTTTTCAGGCTCTCTCTCTGTCCAGATTTAATTCATTCTTACTATCCATTCTTTAATTTCCTTCATCTACCTGTGGCTTTTCATCTTTTCCTCACCCTTGTTCTCCCCATGCCCCTTCCTCTTATTCTCCAGTCTTTCTCTATTCCCCTTTTCCATCCAGCAGCTCTGCTTTCTCTCCCCATCCTTCCAGTGTCTCCCCTATTTCTTTCTGCATTCTTCCATCCAGCGTCTTCCCTCTTTCTCTCCCCATCCTTCCGTTTTCCCTCTCTCTTTCCCCATCCTTCCATCTGTTTTTCCCTCTCTCCCCAATCCTTCCATCTGTGTTTTTCCCTCTCTCTCCCCATCCTTCCATCTGTTTTTCCCCTCTCTCCCCAATCCTTCCATCTGTTTTTCCCTCTCTCTCCCCATCCATCTGTTTTTCCCTCTCTCTCCCCATCCTTCCATCTGTTTTCCCCTCTCTCTCCCCAATCCTTCCCTCTGTTGTTTTCCCTCTTTCTCTCTCCCCAATCCTTCCCTCTGTTGTTTTCCCTCTTTCTCTCTCTCCCCATCCTTCCATCTGTTTTCCCCTCTCTCCCCAATCCTTCCATCTGTTTTTCCCCTCTCTCCCCAATCCTTCCATCTGTTTTTCCCTCTCTCTCCCCATTCTTCCATCTGTTTTCCCCTCTCTCTCCCCAATCCTTCCCTCTGTTGTTTTCCCTTTCTCTCTCTCCCCAATCCTTCCCTCTGTTGTTTTCCCTCTTTCTCTCTCTCCCCAATCCTTCTCTCTGTTGTTTTCCCTCTTTTTCTCTCTCCCCAATCCTTTCCTCTGTTGGTTTCCCTCTTTCTCTCTCTCCCCAATCCTTCCCTCTGTTGGTTTCCCTCTTTCTCTCTCTCCCCAATCCTTCCCTCTGTTGGTTTCCCTCTTTCTCTCTCTCCCCAATCCTTCCTCTGTTGGTTTCCCTCTTTCTCTCTCTCCCCAATCCTTCCCTCTGTTGGTTTCCCTCTCCCTGCCAAGTTTCCCGCGAATGGCGCAAAGTCGCGACGCACGCGGCACCAGCCCCTATTTCCGGCCGCTGCTGCTTCTCCTGTTGAGCAGCAGCGGCCGCTACACAAAGAAAAAGAAGATTAAAAAAAAATTGAAACCTGGCTGAAACGCGGCACCCCGGCACTATAGACAGCCATTAGGCATTGGCTGTTGCCCCGCAGCTGCTCCTCCTCTTGCCTCTACGTCACTGCCCCTGGAGGAAGACCCCGGAGGAGCGCAGTGACATAGAGGCAAGAGGAGGAGCGGCTGCGGGGCAACAGCCAATGCCTAATGGCTGTCTACAGTGCCGGGGTGCCGCGTTTCAGCCAGGTTTGAAGTTTTTTTAAAAATCTTTTTCTTTGTGTAGCGGCTGCTGCTGCTCAACAGGAGAAGCAGCAGCGGCTGGAAATGGGGGCTGGCACTGCGTGCGAGACATGGACTCACAGGGCGGGGGGAGCAAAAAAAAAAAAGGTGCCGGTACGCCGTATTGTTGCGTACCGGCACAAAAAAAGCACTGGTAGTTTGTGTCCTGCTTTGCCCCTCATGTGTCTCCCCGCTAGGTTCCATCCTTCTTTATGTGGTGAACCCCAGTCCCCTGTAATGAAGTGCCCACCCATTCTCAGGGTTGTTGGGGGTGGGGAGGTGGGGTGGGGAGAATGCATACATACATAACAATATATAACAAATCAGTTACCATATATGTTCTTTACTATGCCACTGCTGTATATTATTGCAAAGTTTATTTAGTGCTTGCTTTGTTTTAGTATGTCAGTAATACAGTAGTCTTGATGTAGCTCTTGTAAGCCACATTGAACCTGCATCCAGTGGGAACATGTGGGATATAAATGCTTTAATTAAATAAACAAATGAATTAATATGCCCTGAATGTCTTTTCCACATTATTCAACACAGTCCTACAATTGTCCATAATTATGGAACCACAACATTTCTACATTCCAGCCTGCAAACTATTTTCAAGGTGGCCACAGGTACGTGGCTACTGAGCCCTTAAGTCATGCTGAGAGCAAGGGTGTCTGATTACAATTCCTACTCCAAATTAGGTGCAGGTGGCTACAGCCTGTTGGCTGGAGTGGCCTAGTGGTTAGAGCACCAGTCTTGTAATACAGAAGTTGCCAGTTCAAATCCCACTACTGCTCCTTGTGATCTTGGCCAAGTCACTTAATCCTCCATTACCTCAGGTGCAAACTTACAACCCTCCTGGGACTCAAGAAGGTGTGAGCAAATTCACAATCACTACAACAATATCAATTTATATCCCCTAGCCTAGGCCCTTCTGTACCTGTGGTATTGTATTGCAATTGCGAAGAATCAAACATCCATCTAATGCTTTTAACATTGGTTTCCCTTTTCTGTTGAGCACTATATAGCATTGCTCAATGTCAAAAGATGGCCCAGCTCCTTGTAACATCTTTGTGGCCCCCACCATTGTGGTTTGATTGTGGGTGAGGGTGTCTGGTGATTAAAGAGCAAAACTTGTCTAGGGGCTACCTATAGATATCTCCAAGTTTCTACTTGGCAGTTCAATAGTGGTACACAACTCTGTGGTGTGCAGTTCTATGGTAAAGGGTGGGGGGAAGAAGAGGCTGGATGGGCACTTATGTTCCTCACCACAAATGCCCACCCAGCCTCCCCCTTACCATACAGCCCTGCAGATTGGATGGAACAGGTAGCCTTCTGTATAGCCACACATCACACATATGTACTCAAGTTTCTCTGTCACAGTTCACCTGTCATGCAATCCATATTGCTGCCTCCTCTCATATGAACCCCAGCATTTGATAATATGTAGTGCAGAAAGAGAGACACACACCCTGTTATATCAAAAATATGCAACTTATATTCAAATAATCCAAACCAATACTATTTACAAGTCCCCCCCTCCCTCCCCCCAAATGTCCTTTATTGACGGCCACGTCTTCCTGGCTGAATGGCCGTGTACAGCAGGCTAATGAGCAGCACAAGGAGCAGCGTGACTGCCTTATGGTGCTGCTCATTAGCCTGCCACATTGCCCCCATCTGCTGCCTCATTGCTGTCACCTCCTGCAGCAACTGGTTTACCCCATCCACCAGTTGCTGCAGGAGGCGCAGTGCTGGGGCAGGGGATGCGGCTAGGGATGGGGGTGGGGATGGTGCTGCGGCTAGGGATGGGGGTGGGGACGGGGTGGAAAGGGCAGGGGGTGTGGGCCCTTCATCATCCCCCTCAAGGGGAGGCATGTTTGGCCAGGCCTCCTCCTGCTGGGCCTCCTCCTCCTGGGCCACCGGCTCCTCCTCCTGGGCCGCCGCCTCCTCCTCCTCCTGGTTTGCCTGCTCCTCCTCCTCCTCCTGGGCCATCTCCTCCTCCTCCGCTGTCTCCTCCTCCTCCTCCTGGGCTGCCTCCTCCTGCCGCTGGTGCTCTGTGTATGCAACAGGATTGTGGTTGAGATCAGCACATCCAACATAGCTTACATAGTGCAGGAGCTGGCTGGCCTGAGGCAGGGGATGGGGTGTGAGATGCATGAGATGAGATGACAGGGAACCGTGAATGCTGGTGTGACTCTGAGTACACAGGCAGACCACACTCATTGCTCAGCAGCATGTTTGCATTATAATTTGTGACTATGGTTGGCTGACTATTTTGGGTTTCTGTTGAATTATTTTGTTTTCTTTTGGGGGGGGGGGGGGGGACACATAAGTTTAATATGAGGCAATGACATCCACTAAGAGTAGAACCTCAGGCAGGAATACCATGAAACAGTATCTACCCCAGAAAGAGGGATACAGAAATGATGCATGCCATCTCATTCATCTCACAGGAGATTAGTTGGAAGTTGCAGCTATACCTCAGGCCTTGATCTGGGATAGAGGTGTTATGACTTAACTAGTTGCTTATTAGTCACATGGAAACTGATATTGTACAGGACATTTGCAGTATGAAATACATTTACAAAGGAGTACAGGTGCCCTGTTTATAATACTTACGTTGATCCCTCAGGCGCCGTCTCGCCGCCCTAATCATGTGAGGGCTCTGTAGGCGGACGCGGCGGAACCTCCGCCGGAGGGACTTAAGTCCCTCCTGATGCCAAATCTTCTGCAAGATATGTTTGTACACCAGGAGTCAGGGGATGGGCCTTCTTGCCGTCAGCACACAAATTCATTTGTAAATCAAGTAGAAGAGATTCAGAACACTGGGGGGGGGGGGGGGATGTGAGGACAGAGAGAACCATTTGTGTGCAGTATTGTAGGGATGTAGCAATGGTTTTAATTTCTACTACCTACATTATATTAATGAATGTGCATGTACACATATCATTGATTACCCTTGAATGCAGACTCCAGTTTGTGCTTACACTACTGAGGGAGCTGTTATATATGTAGCTACAGGGGGGGGGGGGGGGGGCTGAAACACTTACCTCTGTAACCTGTCCCTGATCTCGGCCCAGGTTCTGATGCAGATAGCCCTGGGGGGCAGGTGGCGGTGGTAGGGGAAGAGTGCATGCTTGTGCTTGTCGCACAGGTGCACTAGCAGTAAGTTCTCTGCGACAGAGAAGTTGGGCTCCCTTCGCATCGACATATTTGTAAGTGAAAATGAGAACACGTGCGTCACCTTATATGGCCGGCCATGCGTGATGGCCGCCCTTACACGCAAAGCTCCATATATGGGTCGCCATTCCATATATGGATAGGTCAGCACGTGCACATCTAGCCAGGTACAATGGCTCCACACGTGGCTGGCTATGACGCATGGCCGTCTGTGACGCATTCCCGTCATGCGTGCGGGGCCTACGTGCGGAGTTGCCCTTATATGGGAGTTTTCATATATGGATCATTATCACAAATACGAACTTCATACACAATATATTTCCCGTAGCTGTATGTTCTGCAAGTACAGTGCAGTTGCGGACATCCAGATACAGGGAAAATTTACGGAACAATGAAAAATATCAAGTACAATAACAAATTTCTCAAGTACCGTATTCTTAGTATACTTTGGCAGGCCCTGATTTAGCCGGTTTGAACCGCGAAAATCGAATGTTTCATGGCGGTGTTTTTACTATGCTTTGCCCGGATCAAAATTGGCCGACCTCAATCGAGATAATGGTAAGTTTATGGCCGGCCATATTATTTTCGATTATTCCTGCCTGTTTTCACCCGCCTATATGAAGCCGGCCAAATTCTGAGTTCGCCGGCGTTTCGATTATGCTCCTCTATGCCACTTATGTGCACGCTTATAAAATAGCACTTATACACATAACTGCTAGTTATCTGAGTATTTACACATGCATGGAGCATGTATCTGCAGGTGCCGAGTTTATAGAATTGCCTTTCATGTGTCAGTTGTGCATACTTTTATGCAGGTGTACCTCCGCAGCTTTATACATACTTATTTCTCTACATAAATACAATTTTCCATGAAAAAATGAATATTTGTAAGACTAAATTATACATTTGTTAAAATGCCAGAGTTCCAGTTAATATTTTGAAACCAGGTCATGAGCTCTGTGTTCTAATACTATATGATATTGACAGTGATTATCATGGGGGAGAAATATCTTAAGGCCAATATTCAGTTTGGCGGGTGTCTCAAAAAGATGATTTGTTTAATTTTATGCCTGATATTCATACTAAATACTGCAGACTAAAGATATTCAAATAATTTAACTGGCTATCTTACACTTGTCATATCTGATGTCAAGATAACTGAATAAAGTTATCTGGATAGGACTGAATCTTATTGCTATCCAGAAAACTTTCTGGACCATTCCTTGCACCTTCTGTATTTATGTGGATATATTTTGGCCAGACATCAATTCTGTATAAGAGCCACAAGTCTATCCAATGATGTGGTGAGAAATCAATGATTATACCCTGTACAATACATTTTGTTTTGAAGTTCATTATAGTTTAGAAGGCAATTTTCAAAGTGTTTTACCCATGTAAACTGGCTGCTTGAAAAGTCAGTCCGGTCAATATTCAGCTTGTGGCGGTCAGCATTAACCCTGGCTGAATTAAGCCCCAATAGTCAATGTCAGGCCATGATGGAATGTGCCAGCTGGAGGATCTTATGTGGGTTCTAGCTATCAGTTGGGATCTGCATACGGGAAAGCAGGTCCTCTCACCCTCCTCACTTTGATACTCTCTTCCCCTCCCGCAGCCCCCCCCCCCGAAATCACAATACCCCAGTCAGCCTCCCCCATCCCGAACCTACCTTTAACATTATTGATGGTATAAGGGTCCAAACAGGCAGAAGTGACACCCACTTGCTCCCGCCCCTCTCGGTTCCAGCCTCAAAATGGCTGCCATGACCTCCAGCGGACGTCTTACGGTACTAGCAATAGTATGCAAGATTGCCTTTAAAGGTGCATTTAAGCTAGGATGCCACATCATGTTTGGTTTTACTATATACATAGCATTTTCAAACAAAGACTGATCTCATAGTAACATAGTAGATGACGGCAGAAAAAGACCTGCATGGTCCATCCAGTCTGCCCAACAAGATAAACTCACATGTGCCATTTTTTGTGTATACCTTACCTTGATTTGTACCTGTCTTTTCCAGGGCACAGACCGTATAAGTCTGCCCAGCACTATCCCCGCCCCGCCTCCCACCACCGGCTCTGGCACAGATCGTATAAGTCTGCCCAGCACTATCCCCGCCTCCCAACCACCAGCCCCGCCTCCCACACCGGCTCTGGCACAGACCGCATAAGTCTGCCCAGCACTATCCCCACCTCCCAACCACCAGCCCTGCCTCCCACCACCGGCTAAGCTTCTGGGGATCCCTTCCTTCTGAGCAGGATTCCTTTATGTTTATCCCACGCATGTTTGAATTCCGTTACCGTTTTCCTCTCCGCCATCTCCCACGGGAGGGCATTCCAAGCATCCACCATTCTCTCCGTGAAAAAATACTTCCTGACATTTTTCTTGAGTCTGCCCCCCTTCAATCTCATTTCATGTCCTCTAGTTCTACTGCCTTCCCATCTCCGGAAAAGGTTCATTTGCGGATTAATACCTTTCAAATATTTGAACATTTGTATCATATCACCCCTGTTTCTCCTTTCCACCAAGGTATACATGTTCAGGTCAACAAGTCTCTCCTCATACGTCTTGCAACGCAAATCACATACCATTTTCGTAGCTTTTCTTTGCACCGCTTCCATTTTTTTTAACATCCTTCGCAAGATACGGCCTCCAAAATTGAACACAATACTCCAGGTGGGGCCTCACCAACAGAAGCGGAGCCAGGTTGATGACGCGGGGGGAGCAAGAGTGGACTTCCGCCGGCACTGGCGCACATTTTCAATGCAACACATTGAGAAAAAAATAGGCGCTGGAGCTGGCAAAACTCCATTTGGGGGAGCAGCTGCTCCCCTGGCACCCCCCCTGGCTACACCACTGCTCACCAATGTCTTACACAGGGGTATTAAAACCTCTTTTCTTCTGCTAGTCACACCTCTCTCTATACAGCCTAGCAATCTTCTAGCTACGGCCACCGCCTTGTCACACTGTTTCGTCACCTTCAGGTCCTCAGATACTGTCACCCCAAGATCCCTCTCCCCGTCCATACCTATCAGACTCTCCCCGCCTAACACATATGTCTCCCTTGGATTTCTACTCCCTAAGTGCATCACTTTGCATTTCTTCGCATTGAATTTTAATTGCCAAACATTAGACCATTCTTCTAGCTTCCGCAGATCTTTTTTCATGCTTCCTTTTCTTCATGATTGACTCAATTTAAGTTTTTCTTTTAGTTAGATCTGTTTCTTTAACATGGTGGGCATTTTTATCCCCATATTTGCAATGCTTGTAGTTTCAACAACTGCACCACCCAGACTGATTCTGAAGTTTTATATCAGCTGAGTAATCCTCTTAATGCTTTTTCTTGCTGTTTGTATGAAGGTTTTAACTATCAATGTGTTTTTATTCAGGGAATCAGTTCTCACTTTGAGATGTATGTTTTAAGATGATGATTTGGGAGTTCCTTCTTTTGATTTCATTCAAATTCATTTTTTTCATTGGTTTTTATGATTTGGACTTGATGTTCTTTTTATTTTGTGTTTGCAGTTACTACTGCCCCTGATGCAGCCTTTTATTCTGGCGAAACATGGCCACGTTGGGAGTTTTGTGTTGAAATCTCTGGGAACTTTTAATTAACCAAGACTCTTGTTTTTCACAAGGTCTGCCTTTTGTTGTTCTCTTCCATGTTGGATTTGGTGGACCGCCTGCCTTGTTGTTTTCTGACCCATGTCAGTTTCCATGCAGGGGCTTGGCTTGTTCCTGTAATAAGCCTCAAGCACACTGCTGACAAATCAAGGCTAACATAGGCAAAACAACTGTTCAGGACAACTTTTGTTTATTGTGCTGGGGACCTTCATGGACAAGAAGAAAACATCTATGGCAGCAACAGCCGGGTCCTTGGGTACCTAAACATACAACACTAGAAAACATCAGACTTTGTTATTCTAGTCAGCATGGCACAAACCCTCTTTCATAAGCTAATGGCCAGCTGGCTGTTATCATGGGCAGTTCAGGTGAGAGCTATTATCAGTTGGCCCCGAGCCAGCTACATGATAAAGGCTTGTTAATCTGTGGTATCACCTGTCTGCATGCTGACCCACCTGGGTAGAGTTACCATTTGCTGACCTGCCTGGGGTTCCTGCCTCTGCCTTCCTGAGATGAGAAACACGCTTGCCATCCCAGCTGTAGTGCGCCTCTGCCTACAACAGCTGCCTGACAACTCCTGGATCCAGTGTTCATGAGTGTCATCATCTGTCAGGTTGAACTGCTTTCTCTTTAGTGCTTGGGGTGTCAGGTGTTCTATAATTTCTAGAACCAGATTAGTGTGCATTATCTTTACTTCACCTTGACAGTACTTAAACTCAGTACTTTATCATCATTTTGGGTGATTCTGCATCTGATGACATTTGCTATTTGCTGCCATTATCTATCTATATAAAACACACCTCCAACGTTCTAATGAAGCTGCCACAAGTCTCAACGTTCTAAATACATGATGGTGTAGATCGCTTTCTCTACATGAGTGTTTGCCCCGCCCTTGCGTAAAATGTGATGACGTCACGATTAACGTGAGGGCGGGACACACATCGATCTACCTACAACACTACACAAACGAAGGAACTTTTGCAGGCTTCAAAACAATGTCACAGGTGCGTTTAAAACTTAAAAAAAAACCACACACACACAGACCCAACGTCCCCTTACATTTAAAGCAACACCAGGGGCTTGCATCTCTGCCTCTCTCTGCTCTAACATTACACTGACCTTTCAAATGGAAATTGGACTCACTCAAACATAGCCAGCAAGCTCCGATCTGCTCCTCTCCTGCTGACTCTGTTGCCCGGCCTGCTCCCCTCCCCCCGCTGTCTCGCCAGAGCATGGCTGAGGATCTCAGAGCACTGAACCCCCTTCCTCTCTGTTGCAGTGTCAGAGAAAATGAGTGCAGGGAAGGTCAACCGCTCCCTCCCTCCCTTTACATTTAAACCAACACCAGGGACTTGCATCTCTGCCTCTCTCTGCTTATTCTCTCCCTTCACCGGAGAATTAGCATTAAATAGCCCTTGCGAGTGGAAATTGTAAAACTGGTGTACAGAGAAATGGGAGTTACTTGATGCTTTTCTTGACAACTGACCTCTTCTGTATGCCCTATTTTCCAGACTGCTGCTGCTGCCAGTTAGATATAAAGTGCAGGACTCAGACAGGCTTGCCGCTTTCAGAAGCCAACAACACTCTTTCTACACATTCACTCTGCAGGGGAGAGGAGAATCGATGGATGGCAATGGCAAAAGGGGGGGCAGGGGATAGAGGAGAATCGCTAGGTAGCTGGAGGGGGTGCAGGGGAGACAGGAGAATAGCTGGGTGGATGGAGGGGGACAGAGGAGAGATAACAAACACACACACATTCACTCTCAGAGATACACTCACACCCAGACTCAATCTCTCACACACACGCTCGGTGCTGCCAACCACGCAGAGGGGGGGAGAGGCAGGGGGTCCTGAGACCACAAGGGAGGGGAGGGGAACGAAGAGGGGGAGGGGTCCAGAGAGGGGGAGGGGGAGGGGGTCCTGAGGGGACAGGTATCTCTGTCACACACACACTCTCAAAGTGTCTTCCTCTCTCTCACTCGCACACTATCCTGCTTATAATCGAAAGAGAAAAACGCCTATATTGCGACCCAAATCGGGAGATGGGTGTCTTTCTCCCATGGGCGCCCAAATCGGTATAATCAAAAGCTGATTTTGGGCATTTCCAACTGCAATCCGTCGCGGAAACAGGTAAAGTTGACGGGGGCGTGTTGGAGGCGTGGTGAAGGCGGAACTGGGGCGTGGTTATCGGCCAAGGAGAGATGGGCATCTTTAGCTGATAATTGAAAAAAAAGGCGTTTTTACCGCCCCAACTGACCAGATGACCACTGGAGGGAATCGGGGATGACCTCCCCGGACTCCCCCAGTGGTCACTAACCCCCTCCCACCAAAAAAACCCACTTTAAAAACTTTTTTCCAGCCTCTATGCCAGCCTCAAATGCCGTACCCACCTCCATGACAGTAGAATGTGTTCTATCCTGTGACAGCCTTTCCCTGATTCTGATGTGGCTCTCGGGTGAGTGTGACACCTTTTCTATTATGCGCACTGCAGAGTCACATCAGCAATGCATTGTGGTGGGTGTAGGGTATTGGGCTCCGTGATTCCAGTAGCTTGTGGCAAATGCTCACGATGTTGGTAGTTGGTAGGCTCTACTCCCATGGTGCTTTTCCCCCTGCTTACTGGGTCAGAGTGTGCCCTGTTTTGTTTCCGGTAGTCCATGAGGTAATGGGTCCCAGAAAGCAACAAGGCAAACGATCTGCAAAATCCAATGTGGAAAACAAACCAGCAGATCAGTATAATATCCAAAAAGACTTTATTGAGGATACCGTGTATGAAACAAATGCCCGACACAGGCCGTGTTTCGCCCAACAATAGGGCTGCGTCGGGGTGGATGACGCCAGATAGACAATGAATAGCCTGTACACCTGTACACCATTCTGCCAGCTCTGACCTACTGCTCATCTCAGTACCAGGGAGACTCGTTGCCAGTGGGGCACAACCTCTGATCTACAGTTAACTGTAAGTAAGCGTGCTTATTCCAATAAAGGACATTTTCGGAGAGATTAGTTTTCAGGTGTCAACTGGTGTGCCAATGTTATATAGCAGCAACAAGTCCTAGAGGCCTGCATGTATGCAGGTCCCTGGAGCACTTTTAGTGGGTACCTCAGTGCACTTCAGCCACTTGGACCCAGGCCCATCCCCCCCTACCTGTAACACTTGTGCTGGTAAATGGGAGGTCTCCAAAACCCACTGTACCCACATGTAGGTGCCTCCTTCACCCCTAAGAGCTATGCTAGTGTTGTACATTTGTGGCTAGTGAGTTTTGGGGGAGGGGGGTTGGGTGCTCAGCACCCGTGATAAGGGAGCAATGCATGTGGAAGCGTTGTCTGAAGTCCACCGCACTGATCTAGGGTGCCCAGCTGGTGTCCTGGCATGTCAGGGGGGAGAGTGTACTACGAATCGTGGCCCCTCCCACGACCAAATGGCTCGGATTAGGACATTTTTGAGCTGGGCGTTTTTAGTTTCCATTATCGCTAAAAAATACAAACGCCCAGCTGAAAAATGTCCTAATCTGAGCCAATCCGAAAATACGGTCTGTCCCGCCTCTTCACGTACCCGTTTTTGGACATAGACGCCCATGGAGATAGGCGTTTGCGTTCAACTGTGCCCCTCCACGTCTCACACTGTATCACATTCACTCTCTATATGTCACACAGTCACTCACACACACTCTCGGTCTCATACACTCTCTTGGTCTCACAGAGAGTCTGTGTATCGCACACATACTCTCTCACACTCTGTCTCACACACACTCTCTCACACACAGTGTATCTGTGTGAAACACACTCTCTCACACTCACTGTGTCTCACATACTCATTCAAACAAACACACTGTCATCCTCACACACATACTCTCTCACAGACACACTCGCAGCCAGACTCACTCTCTGTCACACACACACACTCGCACACACACTCGCTCTCTCTCACACAGTCACTCCCACACACACTCTCACAAACATACACACTCCGAGACCAATCTTGCTAGCGCCTGTTTCATTCGTGTCAGAAACGGGCCTTATTTACTAGTCTTTAATAAAATAGCTTTACTAATGCCTAAGCCTTGTGCCCTTTCCTCTCAGTGTTTATAATTTGGACTATTGCCCTCTAATAAAGCATTGTTACTGTGTTTAGTCCCCACAGGCCTCAGTCCACCTCTCTACATTGCACTGCACCTACTATACCACTCCAGGGACCTGCTTGCTGCTCTAACAGAATTGGCTATACATCTGAAGCTGTTATAGAGGCTGATATGTACTGTTTTTATTCATGTCTTTGGGGGTTGGGAGGGGGTCAGTGACCACTGGGGGAGTAAGGAGGGTTTATCCCTGATTCCACCAGTAGTCATCTGGTCATTTAGGCCACCTTTTTGTGCCTTATTCATTCTAAAAACAGGTCTAGACTAAAATGTTGAAGTTGTAGCCCTAGATGTTTTCGTTTTTGTTCCATTATGCTTACAAAACATCCAAGTGTTAGGAATGCCCTAAACTAACCCTAATTCTGCCCCCAACATGCCCCCTTGTGATTTGGTCGCACTGCAGAAAAATCGCATAGATAAACGTCTGCAAAACAGGTTTCGAAAATATAAATTTGAATGTTTTGTGAAGAAATTTGATGAAATGCAGCTTTATGACACTTTTTCGACGTTTTTCTCTTTTGAAAATGAGCCCCAAAATCTTTTATATGTACAGTAGTAACACAAACCTTTAACCAATCATTAAAAAATTGCTTGGGTATATACTTTAATTGATTTTCTTACTAGCACAAGTTTCAGGAGATCAGCTGCATGGATCTTTTCCTCTTCACTTCTGGGGTCTTTCATGCATATCTCTTTTTGCTCTCTCTCAAGTTTCAAGGAGCTGGCCATGTATTTCTTGTAAAAGAGAGCGGGACAAATGATAACATTTTGCAATTATACAATGGCTACTTGGTTTCCTTCCAATTATATAAAAAAATATCATGTCAATATTCAGTTACTGAAGATGCCCAGTTGTTTATGCAGGCACCAGCAATCCCAGCTCATCCCCTGGACTGCCCTGACACTAACTGGCTATTGCCACGCCAGATTTTCAGCATCACTGTATGGTTAGCTGCTGCTCAATATCCAAGGATGGCCCACTCACCATGGTTTAACTAGGCAGAAACCTCTCATGCCTGGTTAAATCATTCTGAATATCAACCCCTATAACTCCACCAACAAGATCCTCCCAGGTACTGTGCTGTACAAAGACCACTACTCTGAGAAGCCTCAAAAGCCTTTTATTTTTGATCTCTCTTCTAGTTTGAACTTTTGCAGCAGATACAGCAGTATACACAAAGTCAGGATGAATGAATGTCAATAGATGGTGAACAGGAGCAAAGTCTGAAGATTTCATGACTGACATTCCTTGTCACAACTTTCAGATTTGTGCTAAATCATTTTTCTTTCAATGGTTATTTTCAGAATTAGAATGTAGTTTTACAACTGGATAATGGGTTAGCATTCAAAAATATTTAGGAGTCTATTTATCAAGTTCTGCTTAGATTTTGGACTTCAAGTGTTGGGAGTGTTCTCAGCATTTTGAGAAAAGCATTCATTCAGCTAACATGGTCACTATTATTTATTTATTTATTAACCACATTTAATGGCACAGCTGATAATGCAGAATGCAGTTAGATATACAGTGGGGGAAATAAGTATTTGATCCCTTGCTGATTTTGTAAGTTTGCCCACTGACAAAGACATGAGCAGCCCATAATTGAAGGGTAGGTTATTGGTAACAGTGAGAGATAGCACATCACAAATTAAATCCGGAAAATCACATTGTGGAAAGTATATGAATTTATTTGCATTCTGCAGAGGGAAATAAGTATTTGATCCCCCACCAACCAGTAAGAGATCTGGCCCCTACAGACCAGGTAGATGCTCCAAATCAACTCGTTACCTGCATGACAGACAGCTGTCGGCAATGGTCACCTGTATGAAAGACACCTGTCCACAGACTCAGTGAATCAGTCAGACTCTAACCTCTACAAAATGGCCAAGAGCAAGGAGCTGTCTAAGGATGTCAGGGACAAGATCATACACCTGCACAAGGCTGGAATGGGCTACAAAACCATCAGTAAGACGCTGGGCGAGAAGGAGACAACTGTTGGTGCCATAGTAAGAAAATGGAAGAAGTACAAAATGACTGTCAATCGACAAAGATCTGGGGCTCCACGCAAAATCTCACCTCGTGGGGTATCCTTGATCATGAGGAAGGTTAGAAATCAGCCTACAACTACAAGGGGGGAACTTGTCAATGATCTCAAGGCAGCTGGGACCACTGTCACCACAAAAACCATTGGTAACACATTACGACATAACGGATTGCAATCCTTCAGTGCCCGCAAGGTCCCCCTGCTCCGGAAGGCACATGTGACGGCCCGTCTGAAGTTTGCCAGTGAACACCTGGATGATGCCGAGAGTGATTGGGAGAAGGTGCTGTGGTCAGATGAGACAAAAATTGAGCTCTTTGGCATGAACTCAACTCGCCGTGTTTGGAGGAAGAGAAATGCTGCCTATGACCCAAAGAACACCGTCCCCACTGTCAAGCATGGAGGTGGAAATGTTATGTTTTGGGGGTGTTTCTCTGCTAAGGGCACAGGACTACTTCACCGCATCAATGGGAGAATGGATGGGGCCATGTACCGTACAATTCTGAGTGACAACCTCCTTCCCTCCGCCAGGGCCTTAAAAATGGGTCGTGGCTGGGTCTTCCAGCACGACAATGACCCAAAACATACAGCCAAGGCAACAAAGGAGTGGCTCAGGAAGAAGCACATTAGGGTCATGGAGTGGCCTAGCCAGTCACCAGACCTTAATCCCATTGAAAACTTATGGAGGGAGCTGAAGCTGCGAGTTGCCAAGCAACAGCCCAGAACTCTTAATGATTTAGAGATGATCTGCAAAGAGGAGTGGACCAAAATTCCTCCTGACATGTGTGCAAACCTCATCATCAACTACAGAAGACGTCTGACCGCTGTGCTTGCCAACAAGGGTTTTGCCACCAAGTATTAGGTCTTGTTTGCCAGAGGGATTAAATACTTATTTCCCTCTGCAGAATGCAAATAAATTCATATACTTTCCACAATGTGATTTTCCGGATTTAATTTGTGATGTGCTATCTCTCACTGTTACCAATAACCTACCCTTCAATTATGGGCTGCTCATGTCTTTGTCAGTGGGCAAACTTACAAAATCAGCAAGGGATCAAATACTTATTTCCCCCACTGTAGCTTCAGAGGTATAGCTAACTGCACCACATTATCTGCCACATTAAAAGTTAATGCATAGTAACAACTTCTGCATTAACCTCAAGGTGCAGTCCTTGTCCATGCCCATGCTCCTTAATGGGAATTTCTGCATTAGGGAGGTATAGCAATGTGAGTGAGGGTTGGGTGCAGTCCTAACATACACAGCCACTCGGAGGGTTGAAGATAAAAGAAAAACACCTTATTAATATTGAAAAGGTTACAGCCTATTAATTTCACAGGCTTGATGAAATGAGAACAAAAAGCAGTCTTGATTCAAGGATAATCTCCCTGTGGCCTATCCCTGACAGGTCACAGTATGTACTAGTCTTTGTCTTAAAAACCAGGCCTGGCTCTGGCCTAGCCTCCAGGATTATAATTTCCACAAGGTTCCAAGATACACCTTGGTGTACCTGAATCAAGCTTCTGCTGCTTACACATATTTGGTAAAGGCATATACTGGAAGGCAGCTCTTGTCTTCCCTGGACCTCTCTGGCTTAGCTGTGCTGTGGAATTTTATCTTGCCTGGACCACACCCTTGCTGCTCTGCCCTCACTGAGCCACACCCTCTCTGCTTTATATTGCAGGGTTTAATATGGCTTTATGAAGGAATGCTATTAAGGGGGATCAGTAACTTTCTATACATTCTCTCACAGGGAGTAATTCTATAACTAGGCACCCATAAATAGGGTGTCTGGTAGGAGTCTATCCTATTAAAGAATGTAGGTGCTTACTTTTTTTTTATAGGATACTACAGGAACAGTGAAAATATGTGGTTGTAAGTTAGGGGCAAGCACTTATGCCAGCCACAGTTCCAGAAATATGCACATAACTTATAGTATTCTATATGTTACGCAAGTGTGAATCTTGTCCACACTCTGTCCAGACTGCCTATCCAGTTTATAATCGAAAGAGAAAAACGCCTATATTTCGACCCAAATCGGGAGATGGGCGTTTTTCTCGCAAAGGCGCCCAAATCAGTATAATCGAAAGCCGATTTTGGGCGTTTCCAACTGCACTCCATCGCGGAAACGAATAAAGTTGATGGGGGCATGTTGGAGGCGTGGTGGAGGCGGGACTGGGGCGTGGTTATCAGCCGAGGAGAGATGGCGTCTTTAGCTGATAATCGAAAAAAAAGGCGTTTTTACCTCGATTTTGGGTCACTTTTTTGGACCCTTTTTTTCACGAACAAGTCCCAAAAAAGTGCCCCAACTGCCCAAATGACCACTGGACGGAATCGAGGATGACCTCCCCGGACTCCCCCAGTGGTCACTAACCCCCTCCCACAAAAAAAACCCCACTTTAAAAACTTTTTTTCCAGCCTCTATGCCAGCCTCAAATGACAGCAGAATATGTTCGATCCTGTCACAGCCTTTCCCTGGGTCAGATGTGGCTCTCGGGTGCACTACAGGGTCACATCAGCATTGCATTGTGGTGGGTGTAGGGTATTGGGCTCCGTGATTTCATTAGCTTCTGTTACAGTCTCACGATGTTGGTAGTTGGTAGGCTCTTCTCCCATGGTGCTTTTCCTCGTCTACTGGGTCAGAGTGTGCCCTGTTGTGTTTCCGGTAGTCCATGAGGTAGTGGCCATTTTTGTAAGCCAGTTTTAGATCCCTTCCATGTGTTAGCCACGTTAGAGAACTTAGTTCTTACCTTGAATGTGGCTGAAAGAGGGCATGGTACAACATTCTGCCAGCTCTGACCTGCTATAATCTCACTACCAGGGAGACTCGTTGCCAGTGGTGGGGCACAACCTCTGATCTGAAGTTAACTGTGAGTAAGCGTGCTTATTCCAATAAAGGATGTTTTTGGAGAGATTAGTCTTCAGGTGTAAACTGGTGTGCCAATGTTATACAGCAATAACAAGTCCTAGAGGCCTGCGTGTATGCAGGTCCCTGGAGCACTTTTAGTGGGTACCGCAGTGCACTTCAGCCAGGTGGACCCAGGCCCCCCCCCCCCCACCTGTAACACTTGTGCTGGTAAATGGGAGGCCTCCAAAACCCACTGTACCCACATGTAGGTGCCCCCTTCACCCCTAAGAGCTATGGTAGTGTTGTACATTTGTGGGTAGTGGGTTTTGGGGGAGGGGTTGGGAGCTCAGCACCCGTGGTAAGGGAGCTATGCATGTGGGAGCTTTTTCTGAAGTCCACCGCACTGACCTAGGGTGCCCAGTTGGTGTCCTGGCATGTCAGGGGGGAGAGTGTACTACGAATCGTGGCCCCTCCCACGACCAAATGGCTCGGATTAGGACGTTTTTGAGCTGGGCGTTTTTAGTTTCCATTATCACTAAAAAAATAAAACTCCCAGCTCAAAAACGTCCATTTTTTCGAAAATACGGTTCGGCCCGCCCCTTCACGGACCTGTTCTCGGAGATAAACGCCCATGGAGATAGGCGTTTCCGTTCGATTATGCCCCTCCACGTGTATGCCCACCTGTAAAATATGCATTACGTGTACATGTGTATTTACAGAATAGCAATTAGGTGGAATGCTGTCATTTACGCATTTACACATATGCATGTATATGCCATTAGTCTAAAGAATTATGTGCTTGATTAGTACCTGTTAGTGTGTACTTTATAGAATTGCCCTCCACGTGTCTAACATGTCAATCAGAGAACAGTAACAGTTAATGCAGCACTGCACTGGTGGCATGCATTCAAAGTTGTGTTCAATATCTAATGTAGCTTAGTAAACAGGCCCCTTAGTGCTGGGAAGACAATTTTGAAATCCTTTTCTGCAGGAGAAACAGTGTCTTAACTGTGAAAAAGGGTTAAGAGAAAATTGGTCACTTTCCTTGTGTATTTCAGTTTTTTTTAATTGTTTTTGCTGGAGGTGCACTCTCAAAGTTAAAATATAGGTGTACCTTTAATTTGAAAACTCCTGCAAAATCTGTAAGTAAAAAGTACCTAGGACTTCACAACAATTTGGGCAGCAAGAAAATTGCCCTCTTAAGAAAAATCTTAGAGACCCCTTGCATCAATTGCCATGTTTTGCATTTTTTGTGTGTGTAGTTTTCTTACCAGGAGAGAAAGCTGAAGCTGCCTTCTGAGCTCTTGGCTTACTGGCTCATACTGGATCAACTGACGGACCTGAAGCACATTGGGACACTTCAACACAGGGACTGGATTAGCAGGCATGTACTCAGATCTGATGTAGAGGCCCTTCCCTGCTGTAGACCCAAATGGAGGGCCCATAGTCTTTCTCTAAAAATAATTTAAGTGATAACAGTCAGATGTGAGATTCCTGAAAATACTATTTCCATTGCACCAAGCAGTATTTATAATACAGGAAAACATTACTTTTGAGTTATATAAGTAATATCATATTTTTTTATTCTTAATTTTTTAAACTTTATTAGAGGAGTGTGGTAGCCGTGTTAGTCCACTCTTAAGGTTATCAATAGAAATCAAACAAAACAAAACATGGAAAAGAAAATAAGATGATACCTTTTTTATTGGACATAACTTAATACATTTCTTGATTAGCTTTCGAAGGTTGCCCTTCTTCATCAGATCGGAAATAAGCAAATGTGCTAGCTGACAGTGTATATAAGTGAAAACATTCAAGCATTACTATGACAGTCTGACAGGGTGGGAGGATGGGGGTGGGTTCGAGGTATGCATGGGGACATCAAAGCATATCATTGATATTCTAACAGGATGGGTGTGGATAATTGAGGGGTGGGGTGATCAACAGAGAAATACAGCTTTATGGTTTATAATGGGCTAGGAACCCCAGATCCTTGTTAAGTCCTTTCTGTTGGGTGTTAAAATATTCAATCATTCTGACTTCAAAGGTCTTACGTTCTTGTATGGTTTTAAAGTTACCTTTCAGGATTCTCACTGTGAAGTCACTGGTACAGTGTCCTGGTCCTGTAAAATGTTGACCAACATAAAGGGATCTTTCACTTGCTCATCCTCCAATGTGGTATATATCATTCAGTGTAAAAAATGTAACGAAGGATGCTATATTGGAGAAACAGGCCAGATGCTTAAGACAAGATTCAATTTACATAGACATCACATGAACAATACTGGTGCCAGTAGGGTTCCCACGCCTGTTGGTCAACATTTTACAGGACCAGGACACTGTACCAGTGACTTCACAGTGAGAATCCTGAAAGGTAACTTTAAAACCATACAAGAACGTAAGACCTTTGAAGTCAGAATGATTGAATATTTTAACACCCAACAGAAAGGACTTAACAAGGATCTGGGGTTCCTAGCCCATTATAAACCATAAAGCTGTATTTCTCTGTTGATCACCCCACCCCTCAATTATCCACACCCATCCTGTTAGAATATGAATGATATGCTTTGATGTCCCCATGCATACCTCGTACCCACCCCCATCCTCTCACCCTGTCAGACTGTCATAGTAATGCTTGAATGTTTTCACTTATATACACTGTCAGCTAGCACATTTGCTTATTTCCGATCTGACGAAGAAGGGCAACCTTCGAAAGCTAATCAAGAAATGTATTAAGTTATGTCCAATAAAAAAGGTATCATCTTATTTTCTTTTCCATGTTTTATTTTGTTTGATTTCTATTGTTAAACTTTATTGAAATTTTATAATTATTATATTCAAGATACAACTTGAAACAGAAAACTAAATGGTATAACATGAAATAAAGTGTAAAACAAATACTAAAGAAACAGAGGATGACTCACGATTTCCACATATAGAGAACAGGAGATCTTTATTGAAGCATCCAATCAAGACCCGACACAGGGCTGTGTTTTGGCGGTCAATCCGCTTGCATCAGGGGGTCTCATACAAACACTGCTAGAGAGCAATGCACTGTGTAAGGTTCTGGAATGGGATATATCACAAAAAGTAACAGAAATAACTGAAGCACTCTGTCAGAGCAGACAGCACAAACACACTGCAGATTACAGCACTGTTGTGATCAGGCACTGTCCTGTAAGGGGTCCATTTACTACGCTGTGGTAAAAGGGGGCCTATGTTAGCATCAGCACGTATTTTTGATTTTACTAAGCAGAGGGTAAAAGGCTGTCCATTTTTGGGAATTAGAACCACTTACCACCACCCATTGAGATGGTGGAAAGGGCTCCCGTGCAAACCTGGCAGTAACTGGGCAGCAATTACTGCCAGTTAAGTTCTGGCACTACAAAAATAGGGCATATTTTTGTGGTGCCAGAAATGGGGTGCACTAGGGGTGGGAACTACCGTGGGCTCCTGCGGTAGCCTGGCAGTAGTTCTGGATTGGAGCGTGGTAAGCCCATGGTGGGCTTATTGCTGTTTAGTAAAAGGGCCCCTAAGAGTGTTTGCATGAGATCCCCGACACAGGCAGACTGACTGCCGAAACACGGCCCCGTGTCGGGTTTTGATTTGGTGCTTCAATAAAGATCTCCTGTTCTCCATTCATTTGTGGAAGTCATGAGTCATCCTCTGCTTCTTTGGTATTTGTTTTGGATTTGCGTAGAGGTTTTCTCCTGCTTTCCTATGAAATAAACTGTTAAATCTAGCTAGGTAAATGAAGAATTTCTTTAAAAAAATTGTACCATTTATATCAAGTCCTCAATAAGGGAGTCCCTTTCTTGCAATATCTGCAGCAGTAACCTGAAAGCGAATGCTACATACCTGTAGAAGGTATTCTCCGAGGACAGCAGGCTGATTGTTCTCACTGATGGGTGACGTCCACGGCAGCCCCTCCAATCGGAATCTTCACTAGCAAAAGCCTTTGCTAGCCCTCGCGCGCCGATGCGCACCGCGCATGCGCGGCCGTCTTCCCGCCCGAAACCGGCTCGTGCCGGCCAGTCTCATATGTAGCAAGACAAAGAGAAGGGAAGACACAACTCCAAAAGGGGAGGCGGGCGGGTTTGTGAGAACAATCAGCCTGCTGTCCTCGGAGAATACCTTCTACAGGTATGTAGCATTCGCTTTCTCCGAGGACAAGCAGGCTGTGTAGGACAAGAGCGAGGATCTAGGGCCTTGCTGTCACACCAGACGGCAAACCTCCTCCATAGAAAGAAGTAACTCCTCTTAGTGGAATCTTTCCTGGAAGCAAGCAAGATGCGGGAGACACCCTCTGACAGACCCAAAGAGGCAAAGTCTACGCTCTCAACATCCAGGCCGTGAGAGCCAGAGACCGGAGGTTGGGATGCAGAAGTGCCCCTTCGTCCTGTGTGATGAGGGTCGGAAAACACTCCAATCTCCACGGTTCTTCGGAGGACAACTCCAGAAGAAGAGGGAACCAGATCTGACGCGGCCAAAAAGGAGCAATCAGAATCATGGTGCCTCGGTCTTGCTTGAGTTTCAACAAAGTCTTCCCCACCAGAGGTATGGGAGGATAAGCATACAGCAGACCCTCCCCCCAGTCCAGGAGGAAGGCATCCGATGCCAGTCTGCCGTGGGCCTGAAGCCTGGAACAGAACTGAGGGACTTTGTGGTTGGCTCGAGATGCGAAGAGATCTACCAAGGGGGTGCCCCACACCTGGAAGATCTGTCGCACTACACGGGAATTGAGCGACCACTCGTGAGGTTGCATAATCCTGCTCAACCTGTCGGCCAGACTGTTGTTTACGCCTGCCAGATATGTGGCTTGGAGCACCATGCCGTGACGGCGAGCCCAGAGCCACATGCTGACGGCTTCCTGACACAGGGGGCGAGATCCGGTGCCCCCCTGCTTGTTGATGTAATACATGGCAACCTGGTTGTCTGTCTGAATTTGGATAATTTGGTGGGACAGCCGATCTCTGAAAGCCTTCAAAGCGTTCCAGACCGCTCGTAACTCCAGGAGATTGATCTGCAGATCGCGTTCCTGGAGGGACCAGCTTCCTTGGGTGTGAAGCCCATCGACATGAGCTCCCCACCCCAGGAGAGACGCATCCGTAGTCAGCACTTTTTGTGGCTGAGGAATTTGGAAAGGACGTCCCAGAGTCAAATTGGACCAAATCGTCCACCAATACAGGGATTTGAGAAAACTCGTGGACAGGTGAATCACGTCTTCTAGATCCCCAGCAGCCTGAAATCACTGGGAAGCTAGGGTCCATTGAGCAGATCTCATGTGAAGGCGGGCCATGGGAGTCACATGAACTGTGGAGGCCATGTGGCACAGCAATCTCAACATCTGCCGAGCTGTGATCTGCTGGGATGCTCGCAACCGCGAGACGAGGGACAACAAGTTGTTGGCTCTCGCCTCTTGGAGATAGGCACGAGCCGTCCGAGAATCCAGCAGAGCTCCTATGAATTCGAGTCTCTGCACTGGGAGAAGATGGGACTTTGGATAATTTATCACAAACCCCAGTAGCTCCAGGAGGCGAATAGTCATCTGCATGGACTGTAGAGCTCCTGCCTCGGATGTGTTCTTCACCAGCCAATTGTCGAGATATGGGAACACGTGCACCCCCAGCCTGCGAAGTGCCGCTGCTAATACAGCCAAGCACTTCGTGAACACTCTGGGCGCAGAGGCGAGCCCAAAGGGTAGCACACAGTACTGGAAGTGACATGTGCCCAGCTGAAATTGCAGATACTGTCTGTGAGCTGGCAGTATCGGGATGTGCGTGTAGGCGTCCTTCAAGTCCAGAGAGCATAGCCAATCGTTTTCCTGAATCATGGGGAGAAGGGTGCCCAGGGAAAGCATCCTGAACTTTTCTTTGACCAGATATTTGTTCAGGGCCCTTAGGTCTAGGATGGGATGCATCCCCCCTGTTTTCTTTTCCACAAGGAAGTACCTGGAATAGAATCCCAGCCCTTCCTGCCCGGATGGCACGGGCTCGACCGCATTGGCGCTGAGAAGGGCGGAGAGTTCCTCTGCAAGTACCTGCTTCTGTTGGAAGCTGTAAGACTGAGCTCCCGGTGGACAATTTGGAGGTTTGGAGGCCAAATTGAGGGTGTATCCTTGCCGGACTATTTGAAGAACCCACTGATCGGAGGTTATGAGAGGCCACCTTTGGTGAAAAGCTTTCAACCTCCCTCCGACTGGCAGGTCGCCCGGCACTGACACTTGGATGTCGGCTATGCTCTGCTGGAGCCAGTCAAAAGCTCGTCCCTTGCTTTTGCTGGGGAGCCGAGGGGCCTTGCTGAGGCGCACGCTGCTGACGAGAGCGAGCGCGCTGGGGCTTAGCCTGGGCCGCAGGCTGTCGAGAAGGAGGATTGTACCTACGCTTACCAGAAGAGTAGGGAACAGTCTTCCTTCCCCCCAAAAATCGTGTACCTGTAGAGGTAGAAGCTGAAGGCTGCCGACGGGAGAACTTGTCGAAAGTGGTATCCCGCTGGTGGAGCTGCTCTACCACCTGCTCGACTTTCTCTCCAAAAATGTTATCCGCACGGCAAGGTGAGTCCGCAATCCGCTGCTGGATCCTATTCTCCAGGTCGGAGGCACGCAGCCATGAGAGTCTGCGCATCACCACACCTTGAGCAGCGGCCCTGGACGCAACATCAAAGGTGTCATACACCCCTCTGGCCAGGAATTTTCTGCATGCCTTCAGCTGCCTGACCACCTCCTGAAATGGCTTGGCTTGCTCAGGGGGGGAGCTTGTCCACCAAGCCCGCCAACTGCCGCACATTGTTCCGCATGTGTATGCTCTTGTAGAGCTGGTAAGACTGGATTTTGGCCACGAGCATAGAAGAATGGTAGGCAACTGAGTGCGCATCAGCTCTGGGTCCCCATGGATCCAGTACTGGGACTCGATCTTCTTGGGAATGTGGGGATTACTTAGTGGCTTGGTCCAGTTCGCCAGCAATGTCTTTTTGAGGACATGATGCATGGGAACTGTGGACGCTTCCTTAGGTGGAGAAGGATAGTCCAGGAGCTCAAACATTTCAGCCCTGGGCTCGTCCTCCACAACCACCGGGAAGGGGATGGCCGTAGACATCTCCCGGACAAAGGCCGCAAAAGACAGACTCTCGGGAGGAGAAAGCTGCCTTTAAGGGGAGGGAGTGGGATCAGAAGGAAGGCCCTCAGACTCCTCATCAGAGAAATATCTGATGTCCTCCTCCTCTTCCCACGAGGCCTCACCTTCGGTATCAGACACAAGTTCACAGACCTGTGTCTGAAGCCGTGCCCGGCTCGACTCCATGGAACCACGGCCACGGTGGGAGCGTCGAGACGTAGACTCCCTCGCCCGCACCGGCGAAGCTCCCTCCGCCGACGTCGTCGGGGAGCCTTCCTGGGAGGCGACCGCAGTCGGTACCGCATGTGGCACCGATGTCGGAGACCTCACCCCGGGCAAGGGGCCAGCCGGCGCCTCACTCGACGGTACCGGTGGCGCAAGCACCCCCGGTACCGGAGGGGAAGGACGCAACAGCTCTCCCAGAATCTCTGGGAGAACGGCCCGGAGACTCTCGTGCAGAGCGGCTGTGGAGAAAGACGTGGAAGCCGATGCAGGAGTCGATGTCAGAGTCTGTTCCGGGCGTGGAGGCTGTTCCGGGCTGTCCACAGTGGAGCACATCGACACCTCTTGAACAGAGGGTGAGCGGTCCTCTCGGTGCCGATGCCTACTGGGTGCCGACTCCCTCGGCGACCCAGAGCTCTCGGTGCCGATACGGGAGGGGGACCGGTGTCGATGCTTCTTCGACTTCTTGGAACGAAGCATGTCACCGGAGCTTCCCAGCACCGACGAGGAGGACGTAGAATCCAGCCATCGCTTCCTCGGGGCTGAGGCCGAAGAAGGTCGGTCTCGGGGGGGCTGTACCGCAGGAGCCCTCAAGGTAGGGGGAGACCCACCCGAAGGCTCACCGCCACCAGCAGGGGAATGGACAGCCCTCACCTGCACTCCAGTCGAAGCACCACCGTCCGACGACATCAGCAGAAGTGGAGGTCCCGGTACCACCGACGCCGACGCAGCCTTCCGATGTCTCAGCCCCGATGCAGAGGGTCGATGCCTCGATGCAGTAGCGGCCGAGGACGGAGGTCTGGACGCTGTCGACGTCGATGCACTCGATACTCCCGGTGCTGATGCCGACGAAGAGCCCGAGAACAAAACGTTCCACTAGGCCAATCTCACTACCTGAGTCCGCTTTTGTAATAGGGCGCACAGACTACAGGCATGCGGGCGGTGCCCAGCCCCCAGACACTGAAGACACGACGCGTGCCTGTCAGTGAGCGAGATTACCCGGGCGCACTGGGTGCACTTCTTGAAGCCGCTGGAGACTTCGATGACATGGGCGGAAAAATCACGCCGGCGAAATCAAAACTCGTAATTGCGGTAGGCACCAAAAAGAGGGGGAGAAAAAAATTCGACCCGAGGCCTCAAAAGGGCCTACCCCGAAGACGAAAGAAAACTTACCGGGGCAAAAACTGAAAATAGAGGAAAGGGAAAAAGACCGAAAAGGTCCTCTTCCGAAATCCTTCTTTTTTTTTTTTTTAGTTAGCGAAAGTCAAAAAGAGACGCGCGAGGTTGACTTAAGGGGCACGAACGGCGTAACACGACCGTACCGAGCGCGGACAAAAGAAGACTGGCCGGCACGAGCCATTTTCGGGCGGGAAGACGGCCGCGCATGCGCGGTGCGCATTGGCGCGCGAGGGCTAGCAAAGGCTTTTGCTAGGGAAGATTCCGATTGGAGGGGCTGCCATGGACGTCACCCATCAGTGAGAACAAGCAGCCTGCTTGTCCTCGGAGAATGAAGATTTAGCTTGCTATATCCTCATGGGTTAGCACAACAGAGGCACCTGTATCAGAGCAAGGATTTATGGACCAGGGACAAGTACCAGGAACTAAGGTGCTGGTTTGTGCAGTATGGAGGTATGGGAATCCTCTACACCCCTAAAACGTCCAGAGAGAGAAGGCATCTATTCAGGGTACCTGCTATATCAACCAGCTGCCCTCTTCCAAATCTTAAGGGGCAAGGTTCCACCCAGGACAGAAGGGTGTAACATTTTATAAGGATTTATAACACCATCACTACAGAGCCTCAATATCTGTCACCTGGATACCTACTATCCTGTGTTTATCATCTGTACTAAGCATTGATAACTTGGAAGATCTGATTTCTGAGAACAGAATATGTAAAGAACTATATTTTGCAGGACCCTAACCCTCCCAGTAATCTGGTCTGAACAACTAAGAGGAATGAAGAGTAACTGTATATATTTTTGTGCTAGACCATACATAGTTGGTCACATGTTTTGAACATACCTTTTTCTCTGTTACATTATCAAGTAAAGGAATAGTAAAAGTTTGGTCAAAAATTAATGGAGAATAGAGAATAGAGTGACCTCACAACTAAATGAATATATTCAGAAATTTTCTATCCTTCAAGAGTCACAATCAGGCTTCCGATCTGCCCACAGCACAGAAATGGTCCTCCTTACTCTAATAACTAAATTCAAACAGGAAATCGCAACTGGAAACAAAATCCTCCTTTTGCAATTTGATTTGTCAAGCGCTTTTGACATAGTAGATCATAACATTCTTGCTAAATGTTTGGACAAACTTGGAATTGGAGGTAATATTATCAATTGGTTAAGAGACTTCATCACAACCAGGTCTTATCAAGTTAAAGGAACCACAAATATCTCATCCCCATGGTCGTCTGAATGCAGAGTACCACAGGGATCTCCTCTCTCCCCAATACTCTTCAATACCATGATGATCCCCTTGGTCAGATTATTAGCCAAACATGGCCTTAATCCCTTTATATATGCTGATGACGTCACCATTTTTATTCCCTTTAAATCAAATTTATCCGAAATCTCTGATAAAATCACTACTGGTATGTCCACCTTGATCTCATGGGCCAATGCCTTTAAGATGAAATTAAAGAAAAAACTCAATGCCTAGTCCTCTCATCTCAATACTCCCCATCTCTCCCGGCCACCCTCAATACCCCAGATGCAATCATCCCCATCTCTAGTAGTTTAAAGATCCTTGGAGTTACAATAGATAGTCATCTATCCTTCGATAACCACGCTTAGCTGATCACAAAGAAAATGTTTAATATGATGTGGATCCAAATGTTATTGGGGTAAAGCACAGCTTTGAGAAATATGTGAGATGGTCTGTGAATGTACGAGATTTGTGGATGTGTAATAAATATCATAGAGGATATAATAAGAATGTTGTTGAGAATCAATAATTAGTGCGATATAAGTGCAAAAGATTGAGAGATACGCTGTGTACTTACCAGCTACCAAGGTAGTCCCGCTTGAGGTGGCTGAAGGCTCAGCAAAATCGTCATCACCTCGGGGCAGCAGTGTTTCACTGTCCTCTGAAGAGAGGCAGCCCCTGACTAACACTGCATTGCAATGGCAGAGTTTGACGGAAGCGAGCCTGGTATTAGCTGATGAACTCTCTGTGTTCAACTCACCCAATATGCATACATTGACTGTGCCTGTTTCTCCGAAGCAGGGAGAGTAATTGAGGGGGGAAGTGATGACCAACTCCATGGGCAAGAGAGAGCTATTGGAGCCCTGATGACAGATTATAGAAAGACTTAGCTTTAAGTTTGGAAAACCTAAACAATTATACCCTATTTAGAAAACAATTTAAGATTCTATTAAAAAAATCTCTCTGTCCATAATGCACCTCCTGTTATGAGATTGTTCAATCCTACTGTGAAATTTTTCATCTGTCTGACTGATGGGAACTGTACATGTAATTGCTTATAATCCCTGAGTTACTGTCTCAGTTGTCATCACTTGAAACTCTGTAAACCGCTTTGAACTTTCTGGTAAAAGTGGTCTAGAAATCTGAATAAAATAAAATAAAGTAAAGGATTCCCAGCCTCAGACCTTGTTGCCAGCTGTTTATGAACCAGTAAGACCAGCAATGTTCATATTAGAAGAAATCTGGAAGACTGTAGTATCTCTGGGTCTCACTATAACCATACAAATGGCCCACCAATCTGGTAAAAGTTTGAATTCAGAACAAAAAGTGGAAATAACTAAGTCAAAGCTATCTGTGGCTCAAAATCTGTATAATACCTTTTCTCCTTCACTTCAATGGGTGGATAATTTGTCAGCTGAATTGGTTAAAGATCACACGAATTTAGAGACTAACAGGCTCATTTTCAAAAGAGATGGATGTCCAAAAAGTGACATAAATCGGCACTTGGACATCCATCTCTCAGAGACGCCCAAATCAGTATAATAGAAACCCGATTTTGGATGTCTCTATCGGAAGTCCATCGCAAGGACGCCCAAATCTGAAGGGGGCGCATTGGAGGCGGGACTTGGGTGTTCCTAAGACTTGGACGTCTTTGAGCCTTAATGGAAAAAAACAAAGACGTCCAGGACTAAAACTTGGATGTTTTCACCCGGACCTCTTTTTATTACGAATAAGGCACAGAAAGGTGCCCGAAATGACCAGATGACCACTGGAGGGAATTGGGGATGACCTCCCATTACTCCCCCAGTGGTCACTATCCTTCTCCCACTCTCAAAAAACATCATTAAAAATATTACTTGCCAGCCTCTATGCCAGCCTCAGATGTCATCCATGACAGTGCATGCTCCCTGGAGTAGTTTCGTAGTAGGTGCAGTGCACTTCAGACAGGTTGACCGAGGCCCATACCCCCCTACCTGTTACATTTGTTGAGGAAACAGCGAGCCCTCCAAAACCCACCAGAAACCCTCTGTACCCACATATAGGTGCCCCCTTCACCCGTAAGGACTATGGTAGTGGTGTACAGTTGGGGGTAGTGGGGTTTGTTTTTCTTTTTTGGGGGGGGGGGGCTCAGCACACAAGGTAAGGGAGCTGTGTATCTGGGAATATTTTATGAAGTCCACTGCAGTGCCCCCTAGGGTGCCCGATTGCCATTCTGGCATGTCAGGGGCACCAGTGTACTACAAATGCTGGCTCCTCCCATGTCCAAATGGCTTGCATTTGGACGTTTTAGACTTGGACATCTTTGCTTTTGAAAATCGCCAAAAATCAAAGACGCCCAAATCTAGGGACGTCCAAATCTAAGGATGTCCATGGTATGTTCGAAACCAAAGATGGACGTCCATCTTTTTTCGAAATGACCTTCTCCCCGTCTCTGAATCTGGACGTTTTACAAAGATGTCCAAATTCAAACTTAGACGTTTCTTTCGAAAATGCCCATCAAAGTCATTGTCAGAAAAAATGGGATTTTAAAGATTTAGATATAAATTAATAAAGATTTTTGGATGTATTTCATTAATGTTATCATAGTTACTAAATTTTATTTTATTCAGTATATGGGAAATACTTTTCAGAAAAGCAAAACAGCGAAGATGACTAACAGGAACAAAAATAAAAAATTAAAAACAAGAATATATCAAATTTGTATTTAAAAATATGAATACTTAAAAAAGTAAAAAACATAAAAAAGACGACACTTGTTTGTAAAAAATTAAAACACTTTATTAGTTCCTTTCTCCATGCTATCCTTTGGCTAATAAAAAGTGTTTTAATTTTTTACAAACAAGTGTCGTCTTTTTTATGTTTCTTACTTTTTTAAGTATTCATATTTTTAAATACAAATTTGATATATTCTTGTTTTTAATTTTTTATTTTTGTTCCTGTTAGTCATCTTCGCTGTTTTGCTTTTTTGTTGTTTTTCTTGCGAAGACTGGTTTCTTCTGTTTTTTGCAAACACTTTTCAGAGCCATTTCTGCAATTAAAATAGTTGTTTGTTTGTTTATTTATATTTATTTATTTATTATAAAACTTATATTCCGTATTATTCACTGTTCTAAGTGGATTACAATAAGAGCATTCATAGTAAAACAGAAGACATAATACAGTATACATAAATCAGTATCTGAAAATTGTAGGAAAATCACAGGAATGTGTTGGAACAAGATGCAGTTCCATGTATCTTAGACTGAATATTTAGTGACATATACTCAGGTTTCTCCTCAGCTGTAGGCATGTAAAAACAGTAACGTTTTAAGTTCTCTTTTGAAGTTGGTGATATTTCTGATCCTCATGGGTAGCTTGTTCTATAATGTAGGTCCAGCAATATTTAAAAAACCTGCATCTAAATTCCTCTAAATGCACAAGATGATACGACGGAAGAACTAGGAGACCACTTGATTCTGATCTTAATGGTCTTTTCAGTTGGTAGACTTGTAGTTTAGTTGTTAGGATCTCTGAAGTTTGTTGTTGTAGATTTCTGAACATCAGACAAAGGATTTTGAAGTTTATCCTTTGTTCCATGGGCGGCCAGTGTAGCTTCTTCAGTAACAGGGTGATATGCTCTAAACGAGCAGTTCCTGCTAGTAGTCTGGCTACTGAATTCTGTGCTATCTGCAATGCTTTTATCTGTGTTTTCTGAAGTCCTAACAGTAGTGCATTTGCAAAATCGAAGCATGGTGTTATTAGGTGTTGTACAACGGTCCTAAAGTTATTGGGCTTTAATAGGTTCTTTATGTCTCCTTACTAGCCTAAGTTTAAAGTACACATCTCTAATGATTTTGCTCATGCGATCTTTCATAGTTAATTTCTCATCAAGCATAACCCCTAAGTTCCTTAAATTGGATGTAATAGGGATTAGATCATCATCAAGTTGAAATTCAGATGGAATATCATTCAGATCATGAGCAGCTAATGGTAGGATCTTAGCTTTTCTGATCTTCAGCTTCAATCCATTTGCAGTCATCCATTTATTGACCGTGCATTTAAGATATTACCTATACTGTTGTTTACAAGAAGCAGGAACTGTATGTTATCTGCATAAAGGCGGAGTAGAAATTGCTTGTTAAAAAACTGCCTAGACCAGGGCTTCTCAAACCTGTCCTGGGGATCCCACAAACAGTCGGATTTTCACAACTTAGAATCCAATATATGTATGTATATCTTATGCATATTCACTGAGGACTTTCTGATAATGAGACTGGCTATGGGGTCCTCAGGAAGGGAGTGAGAAGCCCTGGCCTAGTCTCTGTGAAGGTAATTCTATAAAGCAGGAATGGACTGACCATTCGGGCAACTGGGCAGTGCCTGAGGGCCCAGAGACTCTAGGGGGTGCAGAGACTCTGCCTGGTTGCCCGCTGCCACTGCAGCACATTGAAGCCCTCCCCGATCATACCTTGAAGGGCCTGGTTGTCTAGTGTACTCTGTAGTAGCAGGAAAGAATCCCACTCTTTCCTGTCCGCTGCCGCTACTTTCCATGGTGGCACCGGTGTGTTTTCAAAATGGTTGCCGAGGTCTCACGAGACTGCCGAGACCGATGAAACTACCGCGGTAAGTCTTGGCAGCCATTTTGAAAAACACGGCTGTGCTGCCACTGGCCAGGCACAGTAGTGATAGCGGGCAGGAAAAAGTGGGGTTGTTTCCTGCCCCTGAAGAAGCCACTAGACTACCAGGCCCTTCAAGGTAGGACTGGGGAGAGCAGTGGCGGTACGGGAGGGAGCGTCGGCGAGGCAGTGGTGCAGCAGACAGTGGCTGGAGGGGGGGTCCCAATGACTCTTACTGTCCGGGGGTCACAACCACTGTCAGTCCGCCTCAGCTATAAGTACATAAGTATTGACACACTGGGACAGACCAAAGGTCCATCAAGCCCAGCATCCTGTTTCCAACAGTGGCCAATCCAGGTCACAAATACCTGGCAAGATCCCAGAAAAGCTCAATACATTTTATGCTGCTTATCCCAGAAATAAGAAGTGGATTTTCCCCAAGTTAATTTAATAATGGTCTATTGACTTTTCTTTTAGGAAGCCGTCCAGACCTTTTTAAAACCCTGCTAAGCTAACTGCCATTACCATATTCTCTGGCAACGAATTCCAGAGTTTAATTACATGTTGATTGAAGAAACATTTTCTTTGATTCGTATTAAATTTACTACTTTGTAGCTTCATCGCATGTCCCCTAGTCCTAGTATTTTTGGAAAGAGTAAACAAACGATTCACGTCTACCCATTCCACTCCACTCATTATTTTATAGACCTCTATCATATCTCTCCTCAGCCGTCTCTTCTCCAAGCTGAAGAGCCCTAGACGCTTCAGCCTTTCCTAATAGGGAAGTCATCCCATTCCCTTTATCATTTTTGTTGCCTTTCTGTGTACCTTTTCTTATTCCACTATATCTTTTTTGAGATGTGGCGATCAAATTGAACACAATATTCGAGGTGTGGTTGCACTATGGACCAATATGAAGGCATTATAACATCCTCACTTTTGTTTTCCATTCCTTTCCTAATAATACCAAACATTCTATTTGCTTTCTTAGCCGCCATAGCACACTGAGCAGAGGATTTCAATGTATCATCAACAATGATGCCGAGATCCTTTTCTTGGTCGGTGACTCCTAAAGTGGAACCTTGCATTATGTAGCTACATTTTGGGTTCTTCTTTCCCATATGCATCACTTTGTACTTGCTCACATTAAACGTCATCTGCCATTTAGACGCCCGGTCTCCCAGTCACGTAAGGTCCCCTTGTAATTTTTCACAATCCTCTTGCGATTTAACAACTTTGAATAACTTTGTGTCGTCAGCAAATGTAATTACCTCACTCCCATCTCTAGATCATTTATAAATATGTTAAAAAGCAGCAGTCCCAGCACAGACCCCTGAGGATCCCCTTCTCCATTTAAAATACTAACCATTCTCCATTTAAAATACTGACCATTTAACCCTACTCTGTTTTCTATCCTTTAACCAGTTTTTAATCTACAATAGGACACTACCTCCTATCCCATGACTCTCCAATTTCTTCTGGAGCCTTTCATGAGGTACTTTGTCAAAAGCCTTTTGAAAATCCAGATACACAATCAGGCTTATTTTCGAAAGAGAAGGGCGCCCATCTTTCAACACAAATCGGGAAATGGGTGTCCTTCTCTCAGGGTCGCCCAAATTGGCATAATCAAAAGCCAATTTTGGGCGTCCCCAACTGCTTCCCGTCGTGGGGACGACCAAAGTTCCCAGGGGCGTGTCGGAGGCATAGCGAAGGCATGACAGGGGCGTGCCTAACAGATGGGCATCCTCGAGCAATAATGGAAAAAAGAAGGGCGTCCCTGACGAGCACTTGGTCGACTTTACTTGGTCCATTTTTTGTTATGACCAAACGACAAAAAGGTGCCCGAACTGACCAGATGACCACCGGAGGGAATCGGGGATGACCTCCCCTGACTCCTCCAGTGGTGACTAACCCCCTCCCACCCTGAAAAAAATAACTTTAAAAACTTTTTTTTCCAGCCTCAAATATCATACTCAGGTCTATCGCAGCAGTATGCAGGTCCCTGGTGGGGAGGAGGGGGGGGGGGGGGGGGGGGGGGGGAGATTGTGTGTGTGTCAGCGGAGGCATAGCGAAGGCGTGGACGTCCTTCTTTCAAACATTTTGGATGTCCTCAACTGCCCTCCCCCCCCACAGGGACAGCCAAATTTCAAGGGAGTGGAGTGGAGGAGTGGCCTAGTGGTTAGAGGACTGGTCTTGCAATCCAGAGGTGGCCACTTCAAATCCCACTGTTGCTACTTGTGATCCAAAATCCAAATAAATAAATAAAGGGGGTGTAGGAGGCATAGCAAAGGCATGGATGTCCTTCTCACAGAAACATCCACATTTTGGATGTCCTCAACTGCCCGTCACAGGGATGGAGTCATAGTGAAGGCGCCTAACACCTGGACATCCTTCACCCATACTCAAAAAAAAAAACTTCCCTGACGAGCACTTGGACGTTTTCACCTGGACTTGTGTTTTTTTAAGGTTGTAGATAGCAATTTATTTAAGGTTGTAGACGGCTATTATACACGCAGCTTGTCTGCGTGTATGAAGCCGTCTTTGGCATGCGCAGAGCAGCCACGCATAACGCTTGGCTGCTCTGCACTGGCTTCCCTCCTTAGGAAGGAAATCGTGTGCAAATGAGCTAACAGCAAGCAACTCATTTGCATGCGATTTCCTTCATGCATGCCTGTTCCTTTCCGAATCGCTAAGGGATTGGTAAGGGAAGGGCTTTTTCCGTTCAGTTAGTGTATCAGTTAGTTCACTGCAGTGCCCCCTAGGGTGCTCAGTTGGTGTCCTGGCATGTCAGGTGGATCAGTGCACTACGAATGCTGGCTCCTCCCACGACCAAATGACTTGGATTTGGTCGTTTTTGAGATGGGCGTCCTCAGTTTCCATTAATTCTGAAAACCGGGGATGACCATCTCTAAGGTCAACCATCTCAACATTTAGATTGACCATCTCTAAGGTCGACCTAAATGTTGAGATTTGGGCATTACCAACCGTATTATCGAAACGAAAGATGGACGCCCATCTTGTTCTGATAATACAGGTTTCCACGCCCCTTCGTGGGGACGTCCTGTGAGGACGCCCTCATGAAAACTTGGGTGCCCCGTTCGATTATGCCCCTCAATATCAACCAGCTTGCCGTGGACTTTGGTCCTGGGGAACTGAGTTTGATTCCCACTTCATGCACAGGCAGCTCCTTGTGACTCTGGGCAAGTCACTTAACCCTCCATTGCCCCATGTAAGCCGCATTGAGCCTGCCATGAGTGGGAAAGCGTGGGGTACAAATGTAACAAAAAAAAAATATCAACCAGCTTGCCGTTAACCACATGTTTGTTCACCCCTTCAAAGAAATGTAATAGATTGGTGAGGCAAGATTTCCCTTCACTAAATCCATGTTGGGTTTGTGTCATTAATTCATGCTTTTGAATATGCTCTGTAATTTTGTTCTTTGTAACAGTCTCTACCATTTTGCCTGGCACCGACGTCAGGCTCAGTGGTCTATAATTTCCTGGATCCCCTCTGGAACCTTTTTTAAATATTGGCTTTACATGGGCCACCCTCCAATCCTCGGTGTCTGAAAAAATCGGGAGAGTTCTCAATATCCCCCAATGATTTCTGATTGCTTATAGTCGCTCTAAGAATTTAAAAGAGTTACTAAGCCCCTCTCTATTGCCAGTGAGTAGCTTGGAGGCACGAGTGTTTACAGGACATAAAAGATGCAATGATTGTAACATGTGTCCCTTAGTGCTGGAAATAGATAAGTTCACACATCCTTGTACAGCCCGAGTGTACCATCTTAGAGTGAATACTACATGTAAGTCAGATCATGTGGTTTATTGCATTGTATGTCCTTGCAATAAACTATATGTGGACAAACAACGCATCCCCTATACACTCGCCTGACAGAACATAAAAATGCAATCAGAACTAAGAAATCTACCTCACCTCTAGCCAGCCATTGTGACAATATGCAACATCCATTCTCCCTGCTAAAATGTTTTGTGTTACAGCAGTTAGTGACACCAGCTAATCGTACTGGAAGTGATAGAAGGCGTATGCTCCTCCAAAGTGAGCAGCGCTGGATTTTTCAATTAAAATCTTTAACTCCCGAAGGATTGAACAGGAAAGTAGAGTGGTGCCATTTCTTTTGATAAAACAAAATGACAAAAAAACAAAAAATAAAAGGAAGAGTATAACATATAAATAGATTAAAATGAATGAAATAATTTTCGAGCCACGTGTTGTAGGAGGATATGGCGTATCCCTTTAAGGAATTACTATGATTGGCTGCCATGCTCACATAGCGTCTGACGTAGCTATATACAGAGGGGCCATTTTGTTGGGTTTTTGTCTTCCTCCCCTGCAAAGATACGTGTGGAGGTATTATGTTAGGCATTGCAAGGATTCAGAATAGTTCAAGAGACAGCTAAGCTCTGTTTTATTAATTGTGAACTGATGCGTTATTCTTTTTCACTACACTAATGAAACGCTGGCCATCGTAGGTCACGGTCGTGGTTGTGTAAAAGAAAGCACTGAAAGAGGAAGCCTAAGAAAGCTAAGTTTTTTGCTAATTGCCGCTGCATAGAACTCTTTCTGTTTACATTATTGAGCAAGTTACTGATCCGACAAACTGAATTTTGTTTTGGCTTAATTCATTTTTGCTAAATTTTGAGAGGCATAATATCATTCTATAGAGGAGGTTTTTTGAGCCAGTGATGAAGCAGTCCTGCTCCCTCAGCCATAATACGCTGGGAGCTTCTTGAGGCTTTTTCCTCCTCATGCTTCTTTACCATTAAAAGATTTTGGCTAGTTCAGACTTTGACAAAAGTATCTTTTATATTGTTTTTGCGCTATATAGATTAATTTGAAGAGATCAACCCCCTGTGTTGGGACAGAGTTGTAATGTACACATTGTATAATAACCCGGTCGCAATCCCTCTGGGGTGGTGGCCGGCTCGCCAGTAATCCTCCTTTCTGAGTTTCCAAAACTCCAGGATTTTCAGCAATCCCAATCCAGTAGTCCATGCATCCAGTCTTTCCAGGCAACATAGTTTTTAGTTCAAGTTTGTTTATTCTTCTCTTCTCCTTCCCTATCACAGCTCCATTCACTTAGGCAATATCCTAGGCAGTTTCAAAAAGAAAAAGAAACCACAGCAAAAGCAACCCCCCCCCCCTATAAATCCCAGTCCAGAGTTCAGTCCTCCTGGTTTCAGTTTTTTTAAGTCTTTTCTTTTGATTGGTTGCAGGATGGCAGTACACATAGGCGGTTGGTGGCCCAACTGTTTGGGGAGGCTAAAGGGGGCGGGGTTAGGGGGTGGGGACAGGGGTGGAGCTTAAATCCATAATTGTCTGATAACACACAGAAAAAATAAATAAATAAAAATAAAAGTCACAATTAATACCTTTTATTAAATTTAGATAGTTGATATGTATCATATGTCAAAGAATAAAGTGGTTGCTCAAAGCATACACTAACCACAATCGCTCAACTGCAAAACACTATGCACAACTTTGTGCAAAAACACACTCAGAACCTTACTGTACCATAAATATTACACTGGGCAGAACCTAATACACCAATATACCACCCATATGGAAAATGCAGACCGTCAACATGAAATAAGGGAATGGCTGTTGGGAAACGCACCATTTCAAATTGGCTAGCAGATTGCATATCCTTCACTTACGCCCAAGCTGGGTTGACTCTTGAGGGTCATGTCACGGCTCATAGTGTTCGAGCCATGGCAGCGTCAGTGGCCCACTTGAAGTCAGCCACTATAGATTTGCAAGGCTGCGACGTGGTCATCTGTCCACACATTCACATCTTATTACTGCCTTCAGCAGGATACCCGACACGACAGTCGGTTTGGGCAGTCGGTGCTGCAGAATCTGCTTGGGGTCTAGAATCCAACTCCACCCCCCTATGCCCATTTTTGTTCTGTTCTGTTCCAGGCTGCACTCTCAGTTAGTTTTTTTATGTTTTCAGGTCAATCTATGTTATGTTCTCGCCATTGCAAGGCCCAATTGACCCTGTTTGTTGTTTTGCTTGAGCCTGGGGGCTAGGAATACCTCATCAGTGAGAACAAGCAGCCTGCTTGTCCTCGGAGAAAGCGAAAGATACATACCTGTAGCAGGTATTCTCCGAGGACAGCAGGCTCACCAACCCGCCCACCTCCCCTTTGGAGTTGTCTCTTCCCTTGTCTTGCTTTGTAAGTTGACTAAGGGGCACGTTCGCGCGACGGGCGGGAAGACGGTCGCGCATGCGCGGTGTTTGCACTCGTGCGCATGAGGGCTCTAGCAAGCTTTGTTGCTAGGAAGATTTCCGGACCTGGGGCTGCTGTCAGACATCAACCCATCAGTGAGAACAATTAGCCTGCTGTCCTCGGAGAATACCTGCTACAGGTATGTATATACAGATGCACCACTCTGAACTGGCATTCCTGAAGTTCTGCACTATATACAACTCGTGTCATTCCCACCAACGATGTCAACAAGATATGTGCAGGGATCTGTCTTTGCATTTCCTGGCTCCACATGGCTACCTCTTGCACATTCCTAGGGGGTTGGCGTTTCTTTAGTGCTTTTTAAAACCAGGACACCGATACTTGTCCCACCACATCCCCCTTTAAAAAGTCTCTAATTTCTCTTCCGAAATCCAACGAGAGACTTTCCTGTGGTAGTGCATGTACATAGTGGGCCAGTTGACAATAGGCCATACTTGCTGCTAGGCCGCTCGAGCATTGTTGCATGAAATCATTTCTTGGTAATAATGTCCCATCTGCCTGAATAAGATGTTCCAACAATGTTATCCCCTGCCTCTGAAGTGTTCGAAATACTACATTCTCCCCTCCCGGTGTGAAACCAGCATTCCCTTGTAGTGGTAACAGCACGCTGCTGAGCGGGTTCTGGCCCCAGTGTAGGAGCAACTCTCGCCATACTGTAAATGCCATAAGAGCCTAAGCAATATACTATGTTGTACTCTGTCTGGAATTTGCCTTTGCGGAACATGCAACAAGTAGTTTAGATGCCATGGGCTAAAATATGCCCATTCCATGGCCAGATCAGTATACGTGTCTGTTCCCAAGACCCAGTCTCTCAAATGCCGTAACAAACATGCCTGGTTACAGAGGCATAGGTCCGGCAGTCCTAATCCTCCCTTATTTTGTGCTCCCACCAAATGCTGCCATTTCAACTTTGGTTTCTTCCCTGCCCAACAAATTACTATCTTTCGAAGGGCTACCAAATCCCGCCTTAAGAGACGTATAGGGAGAGACTGCAGGACATATAACCAACGTGGGAATATTATCATACGATAGAGGTGAATCCTTCCCAAAAGAGACAGGGGGAGCACCGCCCACTCTAGTAATTGATTCTTCGTGTCCATAAGCAGTTTAGACACATTGAGATCATATATTTGAGTCGTATTCATTGGCAATTGGATACCTAAGTATCGAAATGTCGCGTTCTCGAGGACCTCGGCATACTGTCAGGCTTCTTCCCCGGGAGCACTGGGTTCGTGAGTCCTTGGGCCACTACCGTGGAGCGGCAGTGGCAGGCAAGATCACCTTCAAGGTAGAGACGAGACAAGACTGGACCGGAACCCCGGACTGGAGTTCTACACAGGAATACACGGAACTGGAACGCACCGGACGGGTGCGCACTGGAGTGGAGCCCGCTGGACTGGAACACACTGGAGTGGCCCCACTGGACTGGAACATACAGGAGAGAAACCCGCTGGACAGGAACACACTGGACCTAGGCTTCACCTACGCTTAGCCACCTTTCCCCGAGGGTTGAGCCCTCAGGTTCGGGCAGCCGGCAGGACTTACAGGAAAACCCGGAACTGGAACTTGCAAGCAGGAACAGCAGGAATGAGGATCCAGGAGTGCCCCCAGGCACCTAGACGAAAGCAAGGCAGACAGGCAGGGAATGCCCGGGTTCCGGCAGTAGGCAGGTTTAAAGCAATGGTCAGGTCAAGGGACAAAACTATGGCTGGAGCTTCAGTATCAAGGAGTACTGGCAACAGACTGAACAAGGGCTGGAGCTCCAGAAGCAAAAGAAAACACACACGGGAAAAACCAGCAGGCTAAACACAAGAAGACTAGTAAACTGTACACAAGCTAATAGGAAAGCTATGCCCAAGCAAACCAGTCATACACAAGAAACATACACTAAGCAAACACAGGAAAGCTGTACACAGGCTGACAAAGCAAAGCTGTGCCCAAGCTAACAAGTCATACACTAGGAACATACACAGAGCAATCTCAGGAGAACTAATAAAGTTGTACACAGGCTAACAAGCAAAGCTGTGCCCAAGCTAACAAGTCATACCCTAGGAACATACACAGAGCAATCTCAGGAGAACTAGTAAAGCTGTACACAGGCTAACAAGCAAAGCTGTGCCCAAGCTAGCTAGTCAAACACTAGGAACATACACAGAGCAATCTCAGGAAAACTAGTAAAGCTGTACACAGGCTAACAAGCAAAGCTGTGCCCAAGCTAGCTAGTCATACACTAGGAACATACACAGAGAACTAGCAAAGCTGTACACAGGCTAACAAGCAAAGCTGTGCCCAAGCTAGCTAGTCAAACATAGAAACTCACACAGAGCAAACAATGTAGCAGTGTACAGAGCACTCTACATCATCATCATCAAAAATACAGAAGAAACCTATCTCCGCAAACAACAACAGTAATCAAAAACAGCGAAGATGACGCATAAAAAGAAAAAAAGGAAAAAAATCCCCAAAATAAAAAAGGAACAGTGGAAAATAAAAACGCTAAGCTGTTTTGCAGCTATTCCAGTGAGACATATATATTTTTTTAGCCAGAGTCTTCTATAACGACTCCTGATGCAGGCCAGTTGGGCCGAAACACAGCTGTGTCGAGTCATATCACCTCAATAAATTCATTTAGTTTTTTTCATTATGCTTGTGTCGTCCTCCTTTTTTTGATTTTTTCTATTTCACCTATAGTTTTGTTTTTTATAGTTCTTTTTTCCAATTGTGTATTTTGCATTTTTTACTTTTTATTTTTTTATTTTCCACTGTTCCTTTTTTATTTTGGGGATTTTTTTCCTTTTTTTCCTTTTTTTCTTTTTTATGCGTCATCTTCGCTGTTTTTGATTACAGAGCACTCTACATACCAGGGCCCTTAGACGAAATGCAAAGGCAAGGGCTGCAGGCTCTAAGTGATTAATAAAGTCTTTCAACACCAGAGGCACAGCTGCAGCAATCTCCTTGCCTCTAAACAGAGGCTTGACACACAGAGAAGTCAGCCCACAGGAAGGAACAGCGGGAGCCATCTTGGATACTGGCATAGAGGAGTCGGCAGCCATCTTGGAAGAGGCATAGCCCACACAGGTGAGGTTCAGTAGGGCACTCAGCACACAGAGCCAGAGAGAAACTAAGACAGAGACAGACACAGAGACAGAGACAAGCAGAAGCCAGCACAGCCACTGACTCCCAGAAACAGGGTAAGCATGAGGGTGGTCACGGCCACAGACGTGACACGAAATGCCCCTCGGGCCCAACGCAGTGGAAATTCATCCCCCCATTCATTCCGGAGTGCTTCAGTACTAGCTAGTGCTTCTGATTTAAACAGATTTAGTTTAAATCCCAAGAAGTCACCATATTCCGTTAAGCTTTCCATAAGGTATGGTAAGGAGTGATGAGGATTTGTTATCAATACTAGCAAATCATCTGCAAAAGCAGCAGTCTTAAATACTATATCCCTGACTGGTACCCCTTGTACATCTACATTACTTTGAAGTTCCTTTAGTAGTGGGTCAAGTGTGAGGACAAAAAGTAATGGTGATAGGGGACAGCCTTGCCTTGTTCCTCTCTGCATGGGGAACCACTCTGATAACACTCCATTAACAAAAATTTGAGCTTTGGGTTCATTGTACAGGGTTTTTATTGCCCGGCTAAAAAATCCCATAATGCAGTATGCTTTTAATATTTCAAAAAGAAACCCCCAATCCACCCTGTTAAACGCCTTCTCTGCGTCAAAGCTTATTAGGAGAGCTGGCGTTTGCTCCTGGTGTACCGTGTCTAGTGCCGTAAGTATCCTCCGCATGTTCTTAGTGATTACTCTCCCACTAATGAATCCTACCTGTGGTTCCAATACCAGGGAAGAAATGCTCCTAGAGAGCCTATTTGCCAAGATCTTCGCTAGCAGCTTAGCCTCAGCGTTCAACAAGGAGATTGGGCAGTATGATTCAACGCAGTTCACGGGTTTACCGGGTTTTGGGAGGGCATTAATTTGAGCTACATTAAGATGGGGTGGCAGGCACTCTTGTTGTATTGCGATATTAAAGATTTCTGCCAATAGTGTGCTAATTTCATTACACATTAATTTGTAGAATTCATGCCTCAGACCAGCCAGTCCAGGGGCTTTACCCAGTCGGCTTTGTTTAATCACTCATTCTACCTCCTCACTTATTATGGGCTCATTTAACTTTTCTAACTCTGATGGGGTCAGCTGTGCTAGGCAGTGTCATTCCAGGTTGTTCCCCATACAACTTTTCAAAATGGAGCTTCAGGACTGTGTTAATCTCCCCATCAGTATGCACCCTATTTCCTCTCTCATCTATTAGTGTGAGTATTTTACGTATTTCGGCTTTTTTATTCGCCAATCTGGCCAACATTCTCCCACTTTTATTAGCAAAGCGGTAGAGTTGGTATTTATAATATATGTTTGATTTTTGGTGCCTTTGATGTATTAGCTCATTCAAGGTTTGTTGCGCCTCTAACAGCTGTCCCTTAATTCGCAATGAGTGTTCTCTCCCATATTGCCTCCTGACACTGGACCACCGGGGTGGCTTGAGGTGTGTGCTGGGAGGGCACCCTGCGGCTCAGGGGAGGAGAGGCAAAGCTCAGATTGCTGTGCATATCTGCAGGGCCCCCGCAAGACCTCTGCAGGGCCCCCGCAAGACCTGGGTCCATCCTTGCAGGATCCCTGCGAACCAGGTTCATCCCTGTGGGATCCCTGCAGCCCTGGAGGGGATTCCGCTCCCGTACATCTCTTTAATTTAGGCTTGGGGAGAGGGAGGGAGTTGTTGAAGTGATAAGCCACCTTCTCACCCTCTTCTTGCTACCAGAATGTCTGTAGAAAAGCAAAGTAAAGCTCTAGAGGGCATGAGTTGAAGCTACAGTGTGGTAAATTTAAAACGAATCGGAGAAAATTTTTCTTCACCCAACGTGTAATTAGACTCTGGAATTCATTGCCGGAGAACGTGGTACGGGCGGTTAGCTTGACGGAGTTTAAAAAGGGGTTAGATAGATTCCTAAAGGACAAGTCCATAGACCGCTATTAAATGGACTGGAAAAATTCCTCATTTTTAGGTATAACTTGTCTGGAATGTTTTTACGTTTGGGGAGCGTGCCAGGTGCCCTTGACCTGGATTGGCCACTGTCGGTGACAGGATGCTGGGCTAGATGGACCTTTGGTCTTTCCCAGTATGGCACTACTTATGTACTTATGTACTTATGTACTAGTAGGTAAGTCACAGGTGCTGTAACATGGCAGCCAGTGCAGTTGGCCTAGCTTGTGAGCAGGCAAGTAAAAGATGAATGTCAGCTAAAGAAGAATTACATTTAGATACAGTAGATGTGTTCTTAGCCACAGAATCTTACAATCTAAGTTTGTACATGAGTAAATGAAGTGTTAAGTAACTTGCCTCAGATCATAAAGAGTCAGAAGTAGGTATGCAAGTGAGTTGCATTTTACACAGGCCATCTATCTATCTATCTATCTATCTATCTATCTATCTATCTATCTATCTATCTAGATATAGATATGGCCTTCTTCAAATCTAAGCTAAAAGCCCACCTTTTTGATGCTGCTTTTAATTCCTAACCCTTATTCACTTGTTCAGAATCCTTATTTTATCATCCTCAATTTAATATTCCCTTATTTCTTGTTTGTCCTTTTTGTCTGTCCTAATTAGATTGTAAGCTCTGTCGAGCAGGGGCTGTCTCTTCATGTTCAAGTGTACAGTGCTGCGTACGTCTAGTAGCGCTATAGAAATGACAAGTAGTAGTAGTAGTGTTGTCACCCGCCTTTCTAATCTAAGTATTTCCCTATCTCTGGTTTTATTCTTAAAAGCTACATAAGAAATTGTTTCTCCTCTCAGCACAGCTTTTGCTGTTTCCCAAAAAAGAACCAGGTCAGTGCTATGCACTTCATTATTTGTCTTATATTCATTCCATTTGTCTAGTAAGTGCTTCTGGAATTGGTAATCTTTGTATAGGAATGCTGGAAATCTCCAGATCTTATGTGTAGAATTGTTTCCCCCTACACCCATTTGGACTTTTACCCAGGTATGATCTGAGATCATTATCGGCCCTATTTGCGCTTCTTCTACCTTAGTCAACAGTTCCCTTGATATTAACACATAATCTAGACATTGTTGAGTGGGCACGGGAGATATGCATAAAATCCTTCTCTATAGGATATAATGTCCTTCATATGTCTACCAAGTCCAGAGCAGTGCACAGTCTTTCAACACCCCTTTCTGTTCTAGCCAATTCTCTCTCCGTTGGTTGGGATCTATCCATTTCGGGGTCTATCACATCATTCATATCTCCCCCCCTTAACAGTATTGGTATTTCCCCCTGTACATGAATTTTTTGGGTAACCTGCGTGAAAAATTTCTTTCTACCTCTATTTGGGCCATATAAATTACATAGTAGTAGTGGCTGCCGTTCTATTACCACTAAGGTTAGGACAAACCTAAAAGTGTCATTAAACCAAAGTGTTTTCCTTTACTACTACTACTTATCGTTTCTATAGTGCTACTAGACGTATGCAGCGCTGGAGATGCACATGGTTTCATATTTCTAATATTGCTTAAAGTTAATTATTTCCATTTAAAAGTTTAGGTAAACTATAATAGTTCCAAAAAGCATCCTCCCAAATTGTAGTCTTCCACTCTATGAGGTTCCTTCTTGTTATTTTCATGTCATGTAATGACACTTCTCTAGTTCAGTTGCCCTGATAGTTATGACTAACTTTATTCTAAATTCAGCACATAAAATGTAGGATGTACAGCTAAACAGTATACAAAAATCTACTCACAATAATAGTGCTGAGCACACTACTAATATATCAATAGAGCTCATTCATCATAGCACCAATCATCTTAAAAAATCTTATAGACAAAAATAGTGGAGAAGAGGAATAAAGATGTGTCAGCTTTGAATGCTGAAGAATAGTTATCTAAGTTATTATTTTGAAGAGCAATAGCACAATAGTGTTTGGGTGACTACTAGGGTTTTTGAGCTCTTATTTTCTAGAAAAATTCAGCTTTTTTGACCAGTGATTAATGAAGTTACAACTATTAAGCTCTATGAAAAGGTTGTGAACTATTTTTCTACTGAGGTTATTTTTTCTCCAATACTTTTTTGTCTATAAGATTTTCTGAGATGATTGGTGCTATGGTGAATGAGCTATATTGATGTGATAGAAACATAGAAACATGACAGCAGATAAGAGCCAAATGGCTCATCTAGTCTGCCCATACGCAGCAACCACTATCTCCTCCTTTCCCTAAGAGATCCCACATGCCCACTGTCAGACACAGTCCTCATCTTCACCACCTCTACTGGGAGGCAATTTCACGCGTCCACCGCCCTTTCCATTAAAATGTATTGCCTTAGATTACTCCTGAGCCTAACACCTCTTAACTTCATCCTGTGTCCTCTCATTCCAGAGTTTTCCTTCATTTGAAAGAGGCTCACCTCCTGTACATTAATGCCACAGAGGTATTTAAATGTCTCTATCATATCCCCTCTCTCTCACCTTTCTTCCAGTGTATACTTATTGAGATCCTTAAGTCTGTCCCCATAAGCTTTATGACAACTGACCAATTTTGTAGCCGCCCTCTGGACTGACTCCATCCTGTTTATATCTTTTCACAGTTTCAGTCTCCAGAATTGCACACAGTATTCTAAATGGGGTCTCACAAGAGACTTATACAAGGGCACTATCACCTATTTTTTCCTGCTGGCCAATCTATGCACCTGAGCATCCTTCTGGCTTTGACCATTGCCTGTTCTATCTATTTGGCCACCTTGAGATCATCAGACACAATCGCCCCCAAGTCACGCTCTTCTTTCATTATTTTATACTGTTCTCTTGGATTTTTGCAACCTAAGTGTGACCCTGCATTTTTTTAGCATTAAATCTGAGTTGCCAATTGCTGGACCATTCATCAAGCTTCGCAAGATCCCTCTACATGCTATCCATACCCTCTGAGGTGTCTACCCAATTACAGAGTTTGGTATCGTCCACAAAGAGACAAACCTTACCAGACAGTCCTTCCACAATATCACTCACAAATATGTTAAAAAGAACTGGCCCAAGGACTGATCCCTGCGGTACACCACTAATAACATCCTATTCCTTGGAGCAAGCTCCATTTACCATTACCCTTTGTCTCCTTTCACTTAACCAGTTTTTAAACCAGTCAGTCACTTTAGTGCCCATAATGAGGGCACTCAGTTTATTATTAGTTGCCTGTGCTGAGTCATGTCAAAGGCTTTGTTAATATCCAAGTATACCACATTTAACGCCCCTTCCATATCCAAATATTTGGTCACTCAGTCAAAGAAATCAAACAGATTTGCCTGACAAGACCTGCCTCTAGTGAATCCATGCTGCCTCAGGTCCTGCAGTCTATTTGATTCTAAAAACTTCACAATCCTCCACTTTAGAAGTGATTCCATTAGTTTAGTCACCACTGAGGTCAGACTAACAGGTCTGTAATTCCCAACCTCATCCTTACCTCCACTCTTGTGCAGAGAGACCACATCCACCCTTCTGCAGTCCTTCAGGACTACTCCAGACTCTAAGGAAGCATTGAAAAGGTCAGACAACAGATCCGCTAGAACTTCTCCAAATTACTTGAGTACTCTCAGATGTATTCCATCAGGTCCCATCACGTTGTCTGTTTTTAGTTTAGCTAGCTCCTCGTGAACACAGTCTTCTGAGAATTGATCCTGATCTACCAAACATCCCATTAGCATTTGTTTTCTGCAGTCCTACCCTTGGCCTTTCATCCGTAAACACAAAACAGAAATAATTGTTAAACAGTTCAGCATTATCCTTACCAGCTTCTACATATTCCTCTCCTTCATCCTTGATCCTCACGATGCCATTTTGTCACATCCTCCTATTACTTACTCTGACAAAACAGTGGGTTTCTGAGCATAAAAACTGTATTATTTTATGAAGTGTATTTCTCTTAATTGGCCAGCAGATGGCACTGGTTTTGAGTTTTAAAGCTGTGGCAGAAAAAAATACTTTCTCTCTTCCAGTTCTGGCTTATGGAAAGGTAATCTGCAGTACCATTGGGAGCTCTGATTGGCCCTGGATTTCAAATCTAGCCTGAAGGTACTGGATTTTCCCCAGTCTCAGCCAGGGAGTGGAGAGTGAAAGATCTCTTTACTGAGGCCCTGTGAGCAGTTATATTTTATAACCTATGAGCAGCTACAGTTCCTGAACTCCCCAGGCACTACCCAGGTAGTAAACAAATGTTTAGATAGTTTTATAATTGATCCATATTGTTACCTGTTATTTTCTACTGATTTCACCTTTTTCTCTTCACTGTTCAAGTTCTGTGACAATAAACATTATTTAGTTTATTGACTCTGCTGTCCTGGACTGACTAAGAATCCTGGTTTGTGTTTTTGGGTCTGTGGGTGCTTTCTGAGAACTGTGGGACCCCTGGAGTGTGGTCCCAGTGTCCTAGAAATCACCAGAGAATACCCTGAGAGAGGGAGGCTAGCCCAGAGGCAAGCAGGACCCAGTCGGTGGGTGGAGGATTCTAGTATAGAGCATGAGCCCAAGTGCAGGCAAATCTGGGCAGTGCTGGGCTGACCCTTCAGGTGGCTGCAGGGTAACCCCAGGCAGGTGCTAGGTGTTTCGTGACAGACCCTTGTCCTTCTTTTTTGTGGCAGCGGTGGGATTGTCAGGGTCAGTGTGTGGCATGAGGGTCACCATCCACTGAGTGGTTCAGATTTTTTTTTTTAAACCTGTAACTTCCAGACATGGAGCACAGTGAATAGGGTCCCTTTCTTGTTCAGTTTTATTGGTAGTGTTAGGAGATTAGCAGCGTGCTGATGGTAACTGGTAACAGCCCTCAGAAACCGGATATATCTGACCTAATGCAAGAGCGACTGGATGACCTCAGCGGGGAAGAGCTGCAGGACTGGCCTGTGCTGAGTTCTCCCTGGGGAGAGACTAGACTCCTTGTGGGCAGAGGCCCGTGAGATAGCAGAGCTGGATGCCACACCAACTGAGACCCAGCATATCTACGTGGTAGAGCGACAGCGATGAGAGGAACGGGAAGAGCCACAGCGGTGAGAGGACAGGAACAGCAGCGTGACGAATGTGAGTTCCAGCTGCAGAAACTGAAGTTGGAAATGAAATTGACCCATATCCAAAGCTCCTGCTCAACTCCTGCACTGAGTTCGGAGGTAGGATCCACAGCACGGATTGGGCCCAACTTGTTTGCGCAGTTTGATGATGCCCAAGCAAATATAGATGGATATCTAAATGCATCTGAAAAAATTTCCCGCCTCAATAAGATTCCTCAGAAAGACTGACTGCGCTATGTGGGAGGAATGCTCACTGGTAGAGCACTTGAGGCATTCCAAGGACTGTCCATGGAGACATAGAGGGGCATAATCGAACGGTGCCGGCCATCTATATGGCTGGCCATCTTCGGGGCGGAGCCAACCGTATTATTGAAAAAGATGGCCGGCCATCTTTTCTTTCGATAATATTGTTGGGGCCGGCTAAATCTCAACATTTAGGTCAAATGTTGAGATCGCCGGGTTTAGAGATGGCCAGCTTTGGTTTTCGGCCATAATAGAAACAGACGTCCCTGACGTGCACTTTTTTGGACGGCCACCTCTGGATTACAAGACTGGTGCTCTAACCACTTGGCCACACTTAGATGTCCCTCCCTTTTGATTATGCCCCTTCAGGTCTCTCTCAGCCAATCACAGCGCATTTAGCTGTCTGTGAGTGGCTGAGAGAGACCCCTGTCTGTGATTGGCTGAGAGAGACCTGAAGGGGCATAATCAAAAGGGAGGGACATCTAATTAAGTGGAGCTGTGGCCAAGTGGTTAGAGCACTGGTCTTGTAATCCAGAGGTAGCCAGTTCAAATCCCACTGGTACTACTGAAAAAGCTGAGCAAAAATAGTTTTGATTTAGGAAGTCCCTGACAAGCAATTGGATTTTTTTTTTTTTGGGTGGGAGGGGATTGGTGACCACTGGGTGAGTAAGGGGAGGTCATTCCCGATTCCCTCCGGTGGTCATTTGGTCAGCTGGGGCTCCTTTTTGAAGTTTGGTCGTGAAAAAAAGGGACCAAGTAAAACCGGCGAAATGCTCATCAAGGCTGGCTTTCTTTTTTCCATTATCGTGAGAAGCCGGCCATCTCATGAGCACGCCCCCATCCCGCCTTCACTAACCTACCGATACGCCCCCTTGAAATTTCGCCGGCTCCGCGACGGAAAGCAGTTGAAGCCGGCCAAAATCGGCTTTCGATTATACTGATTTGGCTGGGTTCAGGAGACCACCGGCCATCTTCCGATTTGTGTCGGAAGATGGCCGGTAATCTCTTTCGAAAATGAGCTGGATAGTAACATAGTAAATGACGGAAGATAGAGACTTGTACGGTCCATCACTTCTGCCCAACAAGATAAACTCATTTTACATGGTATGCGATATTTTATATGTATACCCGAGTTTGATTTGTCCTTGCCAGTTTCAAGGCATAGATCGTAGAAGTCTGCCCAGCACTGTTCTTGTACTAAAATTTCTGAAGCTAACGTTGAAACCCCTTAAAATTTACACTCCAGCCCATCCATATCTATTCAGTCACGATCAGGGCGTAGGCCATAGAAGTCTGCCCAGCACTGGTTTTGCTTTCCAACCCATTCCTTCTAAACAGGATTCCTTTGTGTTTAACCCACGCATGTTTGAATTCCATTACCGTTTTCATCACCACCACTTCGCTTGGGAGGGCATTCCATGTATCCACCAACCTTTCTGTGAAAAAATATTTCCTGATGTTACTCCCAAGTCTGCCCCCCTTCAATCTCAATTCATGACCTCTAGTTCTACCGCCTTCCTGTCTCCAGAAAAGGTTTGTTTGCAGATAAATACCTTTCAAATATTTGAACGCCTGTATCATGTCACCCCTGTTTCTCCTTTCCTCCAAGATATACACGTTCAGGTCGGCAAGTCTTGTACGGTTTGCAATGCAAATCCCATACCATTTTTGTAGCTTTTCTTTGCACTGCTTCCAGTCCTTTTACATCTTTAGCAACATACGGCCTCTAAAACTGGATACAATACTCCAAGAGGGGCCTCACCAACGACTTGTTGAGGGACATCACAACACCTCCTTTCTTCTGCTGGTTATACCTCTCTCTCTATGCAGCCTAGCATCCTTCTGGCCATGGTCGTCGCCTTGTCACATTGTTTCTTCACCTTCACATCCTCGGACATCAACACCCCAAGGTCTCTCTCGTGAGTCGAGCTTACTAATCTCTCCCCTCATATTCGGTATCTCTCTTTTGAGTTTCTGTACCCCAAGTGCATCACTCTGCACGTCTTGGCATTAAACTTTAACTTTCAGTATGCTGCTAGGGTACAATCAATAGTTGGTTCCCTATTTTTTACTAAACAACAAATGTGGAACCTCTCATAAATTTTTACTATATTTTTTACTTGCTAAAATATAGTGAATAGTGCTTAGATTTGAGTGCAGGTCAACACCCAAGGAGCCATCTCCTCTAATGAATAGCAGTGCATATAAGCACATAAGCACCGCCATACTGGGAAAAGACCAAGAGTCCATCAAGCCCAGCAACCTGTCTCTGACAGCGGCCAATCCAGGCTTCAAGAACCCGGCAAAACAAACAAAAAAAAAATGTAATAATGTTCAATGGTCTTTTCCTTCACGAATCTGTCCAAACCCCCCTTAAACTCCGTAAGGCCAGCTGCTGTCACTATATTCTCCGGCAACGAGTTCCAGAGTCCAACTACACGCTGAGTAAAGAAAAACTTTCTCCTATTTGTTTTAAATCTGCCATATTCTAGCTTCATCTTGGGTCCCCTGGTTCTATTATTGTTTGAATCATCATTGCACTGTTGACCTCCACCCTACCTAAACTCTTGATCACATATAATCCATTCTATGCTGTAATATTCAAATGTTCATATAAAACACAGTCAATTTATTTGTAGGGCTGATTAGTCTTGTCAGTGCAAACTGAATTCTTCTTGCTATAGCTCTTCAATTGTGGATTTTCCAGCTCTCCAACAAAATCCCCCAAATGATGTGCTCAGGATTTTCACAGATTTTCACGGACTGAGCACATCATTTTAGGGATTTTGTTGGAGAGCTGGAAAATCCACAATTGAAGAGCGATAGCAAGATCAGTTTGCACTGACAAGACTAATCAGCCCTACAGATAAGTTGACTGTGTTTTATATAAACATTTGAATATTACTGCATAAGAATTGATTATATGTGATCAAAAGTTTAGGTAGGGCAGAGGTCAGCAGTGCAGTGATGGTGGTATGCAGTGCTATTCGTGGCTCCTTGGATGTTTACCAGCACTTCAATCTGAGAACTATTCACTACATTTTAGTAAGTAAAAAATATATAGCAAAAATTTATGAGAGGTTCCACATTTGTTGTTTATTAAATTTTAACTGCCGACCCTCAACCATTCTTCTAATGTTTGGAGATCCCTTCTCATTGTTTCTACTCCCTCCGGGGTATCCACTCTATTGGCTATCTTCGTGTCGTCCGCAAAAAGGCAAACCTTTCCTTCCAACTCTTCAGCAATATTTCCCACTAATATATTAAACAGAATTGGTCCCAGCACTGACCCCTGAACAACTCCACTGTTCACCTTCCTTTCCCCCGAGCGGATTCCATTTACCACCACCCTCTGCCACTTGCTGGTCAACCAGTTTCCTATCCAGTTCAAGTTCAGCCCTTTCAGCTTATTCACGAATCTTCTGTGGGAGATCGTATCAAAGGCTTTGCTGAAATCCAAGTAGATTACATCTAGTGCATGTCCTTCATCTAGTTCTTTGGTCACCCAGTCAAAGAAGTCAATAAGATTCTTTTGGCAGGATTTTCCTTTGGTAAAGTCATGTTGCCTCGGGTCCTATAATCCATTGGCTTCTAGAAAGTTAACTATCCTTTCTTTCAGCAGTGACGCCATTATTTTTCCTACCACAGACGTGAGACTGGTCTGTAGTTTCCTACTTATTGCCTGTCTCCACTTTTGTGAAGAGGGGTCACATCTGCTCATCTCCAATCTCAAGGAACCTCTCCCGTCTCTAAAGATCTATTAAATAAATCTTTAAGAGGTCCCGCCGGGACCTCTCTGAGCTCACTTGGTATCCTGGGATGTATCCCATCCAGCCCCATAGCTTTGTCCACCTTCAGATTCTCAAGCTGTTTATAAACTCTTTCTTCCATAAACGGCACAGTATCCACTCCATTCCCAGATATTCCCTCGGCAGCCAACCACAGTCCTTCTCCAAGTTTTTCCTCCATGCTCCCAGTTTGAGGAGGTATGCAAAGCTTTGTTGAACCGTTATGCCATTACCTCCGAGACCTACAGACTAAAGTTACGGACTTTGCTAATGGGGGTGGATGATACTCACAGCGAGTTTGTGATCCAGTTAAAATACCAACATCAGCAGTGGCTCAGTGGAGCTGAGGTTAAAACCCTGGAGGACTGCCAAAACCTGATGTTCCTGGAACAGTTTCTTCAGTGTTGTTGTCCAGAGGTGAGGGAACATGTTCAAGATCACCAGCCCTGAACTCCAGAGAAGGCGGCTGAGTTGGCTGACATCTTTATGGCTAAGCGTCCCTAGTTGGCAAAGAGAAGCTATCCTTATCCGCAGTAGCAGGGAACTAAGGGCAGCCAGGGCTCTAAGTTAAATATCCCTGTAACTTCAGAGACGGTCAGCAAAATCGCCAATGTTCCCCAAAAGCCTAAAGACTTTAGGCATGAACGCCCTTGTTACCAGTGTGGGAGTACAGGACATTTCAAAGCGGATTGCCCAGATAATCCCAATCACTAAAAAGCATTTCAATTCCTGCACCAAAGCTGGAGGCTTTCGTGGGTAGCTCCAGTCCCACGAAGGAGGCCCACTCAGTTGCCGCAGCACAAAAAGTTACAGGTCATTCATCAAGCAAGGAAGCAGATTGGCTTCCTTAACACTATAGCACCCCAGTAACTGTGAATCAGACCCAGGCGGCTGAACTTGTCGACACTGGCTCTAGCATGACTTTATTATGACCAGAGCTAGTGCCAGAAGATGCTATTCTTCCAGGGTGCACTGTCGAGGTAATGTTAGCCAATAGATACCAAGAGACTGTACCCTTTGCTCGAGTATTCCTGGATTGGGGTATCAAGCCTGGATACATTGAAGTAGGAATAATGAAAAATGTGCCAGTACCAATGCTGTGTGGGACCGACATATGTTCAATAAACATTACCCTCAATAGCGGAGTCAGAATTTCCACTATGATGACCCGTAGTGAGGCCTGGGCGGCCCAACAAGCGGAGGCAGGAGAGATCACCTTTCCAGTTCCAGATCTTGAGCCAGTCCAGGTGGAATCAGTTGACCAAGCAGCAGGAGGAGGCACTCCAGTGCTTCCAGAAGCACCAGTTCCAGAGGTGACTGGGGCCATGAGTATGGAACAGCCTGATTTAACTGACATACCTGTTGAGCAGACTGTTGACTCTGATTTGTCAGAATCACCAGAAGACCCTTCCAAATATGGATATTGATCTAGGACAGAGACATGCTTTTCAGGAAGTACAACACTCTGATCCTAACCTGGAAGCCCTGAGACAGAAGGGCTGGTCAACCAACCAACCAATAAGACTTGTAAAGACCGTATCCTATGGAAAGGGGGCTTGCTGTATAGAGAGACTGATCCCACTGATCCTAACAGGCAAACAGCTTATAGTGCCCAGAGCATACAGAGAACAACTCTTACAGATTGTACAAGACATTCCATTAGCAGGACATCAGGGGGTGACACGCACATGCACTAAATTGACCCAGAACTTTTACTTGCTGGGAGTATCTTGAGCCGTAGCTGACTATTATCAAACCTGTGATGAGTGCCAAAGAGTGTGCCAAATTTATAAAGAGTGGGTAAGACCCAAGATCACCCCCAAGCACCCCTGAAACCTTTGCCCATTACCAGTGAGCCATTTGAGAGGATAGCTCTGGATATAGTGGGGCCTCTAGCTGTCTCTAGCTGGACTGGGAAAAGATATATATTGACAGCGGTGGACTTTGCTACCAGATATCCTTAATAGAAGCCCTGTTAGAAATATTTTCCTGGGTAGGATATCCATGAGAAATACTCTCAGACCAGGGGACACAGTTTATGTCTGAGCTGACCAAAGTCTGTGGGGCACACTGTGGAGTGAAATCTGTATGTACTACCGCATATCACCCTGAAACTAATGGGTTGATGAGAGATTTAATGGGATATTAAAGCACTAGTAAAAAGCCCCGTTCTGATGCAAATGAAACGGGGGCTAGCAAGGTTTTCTTCTGTGTGCATGTGGGAGTGTGTGTGTCCCTGCTCTCTCTCCCTCCCCCCTCTGAGTCCTTCATTGTTACAGAGAGAGCGATTTGATTTCCTGCTTTGCTGTTTTCCTTCACTGTTTGTGTTAGAGAGAGAGCGAGGGCGGGGCAGACACTCATGGGGAAACCGGATATCTCTCCCCCTTCACACTTCCGGCTGGAGGCTTCATAGAACGTTGGTCTTGCCTTTTATATATAGAGATATGTTAAAGACTTTTGTGGAGTTGGGAGACTGAGACTGGGAACAGTACTTGCCCTATCTACTATTTGCATACAGAAAAGTACCCCAGGAGTCTACTGGATTCTTCCCATTTGAGCTGATTTATCGCTGGAGGGTGAGAGGCTGAACCCATGCTGACCCTGTCCCATTAATCCATGATTGTCTATGTGTTCCGAAATGTTATTCTTCATAATAGTTTCCACTATTTTTGCCTGGCACTAACATCAGGCTTACTGGTCTGTAACTTCCCAGATCACTCCTGGAAACCTTGTTAAAAATTGGCGTGACATTGGCCACCCTCCAATCTTCAGGTACTACAAACGATTTTAACAACAGGTTACATATTACTAACAGCATATCAGCAATTTCATGCTTGAGTTCTTTGACTACCCTTGAATGTATGTCATCTGGTCCATCCCCTGCTGCCTGCCTGAAATCCAAGGTCAACAAAAAAAATGTTTGAGAGCAGGAAATTATATATTAAGCAAAACCACAATAGCTTCCCAGAACTCTTCAGTAGAAAATTTAATAAATTGGTGCTTTGATAAATCTTCAGGTTGCAAATTAAAACAAACTATTTTTTTAATCTATCAGCGGCGTAGCCAAGGGTAGGCCTGGGTGGGCACAGGCCCACCCATTCTTGCCTCAGGCCCACCCAGTCAGCAGCCCATGAGGCCCACAAAACTCTTCAGTGGCAGCACCTCACTACTCTCTCTCCCTCTTCACTTGTGGCCTGGCATCTGCCCGTCTCTCTACCCCCCTCCCAGTCACCCTCAGAGCTACTGCCGGTGGAATCCTGCACCGGCCCTGCAGGCTTCTCTCTATCATGTCCCGCCCTCAGTGATGTCACTTCTTGTTTTTTTGGTGGGAATGTGGTAGAGAGAAGCCTGCAGGGCCGGCACAGGATGCCTATAGGAATTGCGACGGACAACGGCTCTGAGGTAGGACCGGGGGAGGGGGTTCAGAGAGAAACGGACAGACGGGTCATTAAAAAAAAAAACACTATATTGTATGTATGTACAGGGGTAGCGTTGGGGATGAGAAGGGCCCACCCAGGTTAACTCTAGGCCCACCCAAAATGGCAGGTCTGCCTACGCCCTTGCATAGCTGAACAACAGATAGGCAAACAGCAAGACAAGCAATTGACTTTAAATACTCATTGTGCAAAGCGAAACACTATTCTACCTCAACAGGAGGGAAATTCTCCCAGGTTCTTGACATGAGATTTGGAGGAATAATATCCTCTGGATCCTTCTTCATGCACCACTGAGAAACTTCAGTAAAAGGTCGGAGGACAGTAATACCAAGAACACCTGATTCAAAGAAAAACAGTGCCAAGTTTAATTCATAAAGCATTCTCCCAAGTGGCTTATTGTTTAGCATTTGTTCTGAATAGGTCTTATATAAGGAATAATGGCAAATTAAGGGCCCCTTTTACCACACTGTGGTAAAAGTGGGCACCTTTTACCGCAGCAGGTAAAAGGCATTTTGTTTTACAGGAAATGGCCATGCAGCAAGTTAACCACTTGCTTTCTGGCCATTTCCCTTACCGTCATCTATTTAGGAGGTGGTAAGGGCTCCTGTGCTAACCGGGCGGTGCATGGTGCTGCCAGATTACTGGAAATGGCACACAGAGGGGGCTGGCACTACTGCCGGGCTACTACGGTAGCCCAGCGGTAGTGCCTGATTGGCGCACGCCAACATAGCGGTAGTTGTATCGTGGCATTGTAAAAGAGCCCCTAAATTACTCCACCTACACAAAGAGCTCCAATAAAATAATCCAATTCTCTCTACCTGGATAGTCTGGGATGGGCTCCTTTATAATGGCAATGGCAGGATCTGAGTAACATGCAGCAATATATTCCTCCACCTCTTTTTCCCGAAGGAGTTCCAATCCTGATCCATCCTCACTGATAACAAAAAACCTAGGGTATGCATTCAATAGATCATTAGTCTCTGGATAAAGAAATCAAACAGCAAGCTAGGTTCCTCCAAATATCAGCTCACAATTTCTAGACTTTACTGTGTATTCATTTGGACCTTTTTTTTGTTGTATTAAGAACAATTTACATACAATTTTACTAGGTATCTAAGCATTTGCTTTTGTAAATGAGAAGCCCATGCCTCAAAAGGGCAGGACTAGATGAGGCTGCAGGTGGCCAGTAATGTGTAAGGATTTCATTTTGAAATCTCCATGTGGTTTCAGCTATTCCCGTGGGCCTGCAAGCCCTGTTCAAGGTTTCAAATCTATCTCCATTATATTTTATTGTATTACATTGCTATATTTTAAAAAATAGCTTTATAATTTTTATTATTGTCATGCCTTGAATGTAAATACAAATCCATTTATTTAAACTATCTATGCTATATTCATATATGTGTTAGAAATGCATTCTGGTGAGGACCAGCATGCCAATTTATCTGGATGGGAACAACATTCAAAAACTTTTCAACTAATAGCTCAGAACAATGGATTACTTCTGATGATATTAAGGATGCATTATGAAAATGATAGCACCCCCAGCTCAGAAGGGAATATCAAGAGTTAAGCATTAAAAATTTGAAACATAATTTTAAGACAGAGCAGGACAGATGCATTTAACTTAGTTACAGATTGCTGACACTTGCTGAATTAACAGTTTCAGCAAGCTTAAGTAATGAATGTTTTGTTCAGATGTTGGGAAGTGTCACTAAGAACACACATGTTTGGAAGGGAATAGGGAAGTAAGAGAGAAATATGCATATATCTGAGCATGCAGATGTAATATGGAATAATGTATGTTAGTTCCGTATTCCTATAACTGTTAAAAATCTTTATTGGAATGATAATGATATTTATCAAAATAGCTAGCACCTGTCTGACCTTTGCTCTTTAGAATGCTGATAGATGTTGAATACAATCTAGCCAATGATTTTTCAAAGTTTGTGTCCCACGATTGTGACTTAATGCATTCTTAATAAAAGAGCAGAGGACCTGAGGGATTGTGAGACAGTTCTGGGTGAACTCACAGTCATTAAGTGGGGCCCACACTCTCCCGAAGGCCTTTGTATTTATTTTTGTATTGGTGGTATTTGTGTGAATTTCTTTCCCTTGGTTTCCTAGAGTTGAAAATAAAGCACCAGGTATGTTCTTGTTCTGGGCGGGGTCCCAGGCAATCACCTCAATCTATACTAGGTAAATATAAAAAAATTGCATTGCTTAAATATTGTGAAACTGCAATTTATTAGAACTAATATTGCAATTGATTTTAGAATCTTAAAAATCTTTAAACTTCCATATTTATTTCATGGGCTACAGAAACAGTGTGACCCAACATTTTTGCACCAATACAAATTCACTGTTCTCAACATCTTGCATGACTAACTTAAGAGGTTCATTTAATAAAGTGTGGTAAGTTTTGCGCTTATCACATGTTTACTCCAAAAATTAATGTGCGGTAAGTGCAAAACTGATGCAGTAAATGGAGAGGGTGTGCCCTGCATCTACTGAACAGGCACCACATTACATGCCTGAGCTGATGGCGCCAATGGCCCACACTATGGGCCAAGCATGTAATTCACCACAGGCACTAATTGTCAGAATGACTGCTGTCTGTGGTGGTACAAGCATATTATGGCCCCCTGAATCATCACACCAACCCGATTCCTGATGTATCACTTGAACCCTCCACGACACTCCCTGACATCGCCCGAATCTTTCCCTGACATCACCTGAACCCTTGACACTAGTCCAATTCCCCCACTCCCCGACCTTCCCTTAGGACTTAACTGATGGCCCCTAGTGGTAGTTCTGAGAGGCTGCCACTAGGGGTCATAATGCCAGTGCTGACCCCTGGGTAAGTCCTGGGGAGGGGAAGGCTCTGGCAGTGGGTAGTTGTAAAGTGTAAGGGGTGGGATTTAAGGAAGGAGGCCAGATGGTTGTGCTGGCTCCCCATTTGATTGGGACTGCCATAGGGGGTTTGGGATGGCGTTGGGGGTGGGGGAGAGGGATCTTGTCGAGGGGTTGGTGTTGGGAAGGATTCAGGTGATGCACTGGGGATTAGATTGGTGTAGAGGGGAGGATCGGGTGATGTTCTCCTGCACCAGCACTATCATCATACTGCATTACTGGGCTGTCAGTAGCGTAGAGGAGGCGGTAAGTTTGGCTACACTATTGGCAGGTAATGTGGCATTCTTACTACAAAAGGCCCTTATTCTAGTGCAGAAGACAGTAGCGCAAGCCTGCACTACTCTCTACTACACTGATAATGCCATGCTAGTTGCTTAACCAAGCGTAGTAAGAGCACACATTAATGAAAATCAGGTTTTACTCATATAAACTGTTTCCCCTCTGATGATTTTAACATTTTCAACTAAACTAGAAATTAATGTTAGAAATAACTGACTGTGATAGAAGTTTTTTGGAAGGCAGTAAAAGGTTCACTAGTCTGTGTGTAAAACTGGTGGTTTGTTTCTAGGAATATGTACTATTTAAGTAATGAAATGTAATTTCAGTTTGGTCATGCCTTTGTAACCTGGACGTGTCAAGCACCAGGTCTCAATACAGACGCCCATCTTTTTGGATATGGACACCTCTTCTCCTTTTGCAACTGGAGTTGGCCCTCTCTAGTCCCACCCAAAACATGCCCAGACCATGTGCCTTTGTCATATGGGTGTACTGTAGTTTTAGACATCCATATCCTGGGTATATAAAATTGGTATTTGGGCATCCATTCAATATGGACATCTAAATGCCGGTCTTCAGACATCTAAAACAAGAATAAAGCTTCTAGAATACTACTATAGGCACCTACAGTCTTTATAAAATGCTAATATGATCAACAGAAATCACACCAAGCACGGATAGTTATACCTGCCTTAAGCAGATGTAAATGTCTGCACCTAGATTATTCAAGTATTGTGTAAATTAGCATATTTTATAATTTATGAGTGTACTTGCAAACTCAACCTATGCTCCATCCAGACTCCACTTCTGTACATACCTACTAGCAAAGCACAAGTTATCATCTCATGCACATACTTTTATGCCAGTCAGTATTTTATAAAAGGCCATTTATATGTATATTGACAGTATGCAAGTTTGTACTCTTGCTTTCCTATTTTATTATTGGAGTTCTTTTTATTGTTACAATGTTTTGGAATTGTTAGTATTGTACACTGCTCAGATCTGTATGTTCAGAATTGGTGGTTGTTATGTTTCGGGGTGTGAGCCCTTAATTCGTAGTGAAACCATGAAAGACCAAACACAGACTAGCAGCTACGAGGCTGGCCTAGGCGGTTCTCACATACAGCAAATATACTGGGACTGGAGTAGGCAGAGAGATAACGTGTCAAGCAGCAAGGATTAAGAGCAGCCAGGCCACGAACACATAGAAACTAGCAGCTTCTCAGGAATCCACTCGCATACAGAAGCAGCAGGCTGTACTGGAACCCACTCACACCCACACAGTGGCTGAAGACTGTACTGGAACCCACTTACACACACAGTGGCTAGGAGATGTACTGGAATCCACTCACACACAGCAGCGATGCATCCGTCATCAGTACTTTTCGTGGCTGAGGAACTTGAAATGGTCGTCCCATGGTCAAACTGGATCAAATCGTCCACCAGTGGAGAGAATTCCGAAAGCCGGTGGACAGTTGGATGACATCCTCTAGATCTCCCGCAGCTTGAAACTACTGGGAAGCTAGGGTCCATTGAGCTGATCTCATATGTAGATGTGCCATGGCGTGACATGAACTGTGGAGGCCATGTGCCCCAGAAGTCTCAACATCTGTCGAGCCGTGACCTGGTGAGATGCTCGAACCGTGGACACCAGGGACAGAAGATTGTCCGCCCTTGTCTCGGGAAGATAAGCTCGAGCTGTCTGAGTGTTCAACAGGGCTCCAATGAATTCCAATGCTTGGACTGGGGTGAGATGGGACTTGGGATAATTTATGACGAACCCCAGTAGCTCTAGCATCCAAATAGTCATTCGCATGGACTCCAGAGCACCCTCCTTCGAGGTACTCTTCACCAGCCAATCGTCGAGATAAGGAAACACATGCACTTCCAGGCTGCGTAGCGACGCTGCAACTACAGCTAGGCATTTGGTAAACACTCTGGGTGCAGACGCCAGACCAAAGGCAGTACAAGGTACTGAAAGTGCTGTGTTTCCAGCCGAAATCGAAGATACTTCCTGTGAGCTGGAAGTATTCAGATGTGTATGTAAGCATCCTTTAAGTCCAGAGAGAGAGCATAGCCAATCGTTTTCCTGAATCATGGGAAGAAGGGTGCCTAGGGAAACCATCCTGAACTTTTCTCAGACAAGAAATTTGTTCAGGGCCCTTAGGTCTAGGATGGGACGCATCCCCCTTGTTTTCTTTTGCACAAGGAAGTACCTGGAATAGAATCCCAGTCCTTCTTCCCCTGATGGAATGGGTTCGACCACTTGGAACTTCAGACGGGCGGAGAGTTCCTCTGCAAGTACCTGTTTGTGCTGGGAACTGTAAGAATGAGCTCCCGGTCAACAATTTGGAAGTTTGGATTCCAGATTGGGGTGTATCCTAACCGGACTATTTGAAGAACCCACCGGTCGAAGGTTATGAGAGGCCACCTTTGGTGAAAAAATATCAACCTCCCCCTAACCAGTAAGTCGTCTGGCACGGACACTTTTACTAAGGCTATGCTGAACTGCAGCCAGTCAAAAGTCCGTCCCTTGCTTTTGCTGAGGAGCCGCTGAGGCCTTAAGCGCAAGCTGTTGATGAGAATGAGCGCGCTGGGACTGAGCCTGGATAGGCTGCCGAGAAGCAGGAGTGTACCTACGCCTAGCATAGGAATAGGGAGCACTCCTCTTCCCTCCAAAAAACCTCCTAGATGAGGAGGTAGTAGCAGAAGACCCCAGCGGGAAAGAGAATCCATAGCATCATTGTGCTTCTTGAGCTGGTCAACCAGATCCTCTACTTTCTCACCAAAAGGTTATCCCCCCCGGCAAGGAACATCCACCATCCGCTGCTGGACCGAATGATCCAGGTCAGAGACACGCAGCCATGAGAGTAGGCGCATCACTATACCTTGGGCAGCGATCTTGGATGTTACATCAAAAGTGTCAAACGTACCCCTGGCCAAGAATTTTCGATATGCTTTCTGCTGCCTGACCACCTGGCGAAAAGGCTCAGCCTGCTCCGGAGGGAGTGCATCAACCAAGCTAGACAGTTGCCTCACCGAGTTCCGCAAGTGGATGCTCGTGAAGAGCTGGTATGTCTGGATTTCGGCAGCGAGCATAGCGGCCTGATACACCTTCCTCCCAAAAGAATCCAAGGTTCTAGATTCTCTGCCTGGGAGCGCCGAGGCATAGTCCCTAGTACTCTTGGCTCTTTTGAGAGCAGAGTCCACCACCATGGAATTGTGAGATAGCTGAGACTTCATCAATCCAGGCTCCCCGTGGATCCGATATTGGGATTCAGTTCTTTTCGGGATCATGGGATTAGACAGAGGGAACAACCAGTTTCGCATAAGGACTTCCTTCAGAACATTATGCAAAGGAGCCGTTGCAGCCTCTCTAGGTGGAGAAGGATAATCCAGGACCTCGAGTATCTCAGCCCTGGGCTCATCCTCAACCTCCATAGGGAAGGGAATAGCCGCAGCCATTTCCCGGACAAAGGAGGTAAAGGATAGACTCTCCAGCGGAGAAAGTCTCCTTTCTGGTGAAGGGAAAGGTTCAGAAGGAATCCCATAGGACATCAGAAGAAAAGTACCTGGGATCCTCCTCTTCCTTCCATGAATGCTCATCTTCAGTACCAGACAAGACATCTCTCAGAGCAGTTCGAAACTGAGCCTGCCTCGACACCGAGGAACGACGTCCTCGATGGTGGTGCTGAGAAGTCGACGCCCATCTGGACTCTTGTGAAGCAACCTCCACCGACATCGAAGGGGAGTCGACCCTGGTGGCAGCCGACACCGATGCCGCAGGCGGCATCGAGGTCTGGGACCTCACCACAGGCGAAGGGCCAGATACCACTGCAGCAGACGGTATGGGAGGTGCAAGCACCCCCGACACCGAAGCAGACTGGCACAGTAACCCTTCCAGAAGCTCTGGAAGCAGGGCCCTGATGCGCTCGTCGAGAGCCGCCATCGGACAAGGCAGCGGGGTCGGTAAAGGAGCCGGTGGCAGAATGTGTCGAGGCTCGGGAGCAGGTACCGGGCTGCTAGACCGACGCATCGGCACCTCCTGAATAGAGGGACAGCAATCCTCTCAGCACCGATGCTTCTCGGGTGCCGAATCCCTCAACGCCCCGGAGTTCCCGGCACCGTGTGTCGAAGGAGAACGATGACGGTGCTTCTTTGCCTTCACTCAACGCCTGTCATCGAGACTCCTCCGGTACCGATGAGGAAGACGTGGAATCCTCATGTCTCCCTCAGGTCAGGGTCCGACGAAGGTCGGTCTCGGGGGGCCTGCATAACAGGAGGACCAGACAGATGGAGACCCATTCGATGCCTCACTGCTCCCAGCATGAGTTGGTCATTCCGCAGCCATTACCTTCGCTCCCAACATCGATGTGTCCCTCGATGTCAACGCCGCCGACCTCGGTACCGATGTCAATGTCGAAGGACCGGACCAAGCCCCTAAAAGCTTCTCTTGTTGGGCCTCTCGAGACACTTGAGTCCGCTTCTTCATGCGAAGACACAGACTACAAGCGGCTGGCCTATGGTAGGACCCAAGGCACTGGATACACCAGACGTGGGTATCGGTACCTGAGATGGTCCGGTTGCACCGAGTTCAATGTTTGAAGCCGCTTTGATGACATGGAAGGAAAAACGGCTTCAGCGAAATCAAAAGACGCGATCGTGCCTGTTAAAAGAAAAAAGGGCACGAAAAAAAGGGAACAAGATGGCCGCGTCGAAAAAGAAAGGAAACTTTAAAAGGGCAAAAAAATAAAGAAAACTAAAGGACGTTTTTATTAACGGTAAATTGTATTAGAAAAGAAAAGAAATAAGGCAAAAGCCTCAAAACGAAAGAGACTCTTTCCCGGGCCTGAGAGGAGCGGGGAAAAAACTCGACTGCACCTCAACGCGGAGAAAAAATAACTGAGCGGGAACGCTCACACGACGGGTGGGAAATCGGTCTGCGCATTCGCAGTGCATGCTGCACACACGCCAGAAGATTCTGGCAAGATTTTTAAATATTTTGCTTGCAAATGCCAGTTCCCGGGCCGACGTGGACATCGACCCACATGTGAGAACAAGCAGCCTGCTTGTCCTCGGATAATTATTTATTTCTTTTAGGAAGAAGAGGAGGAAAAGGATGTCCAAGACAAATTTGATTACAAAAATACTTTGGGTCTGATATTCACACCGTGGGAGTTAGCCAGTATGCCTCCCGCATTCGGCGCTGAACATGGATATTCAATTCTGGCCATTTCCGGTGACCGGTATTGAATATCCGGTTTATTTTTAGCCAGTTTAAACATAACTGGCCAAGCTGATATTCAGCACTGGCCAGTTAAGTTTAAACCAGCCAAAGACATACCTGCTATTTTGGTGGCCTAATTTGGCTGAATATGAGTGGATAGCCGGTTATATCGCATGATATAACTGGTTATCTGCTAAGCGATAACTAACAATATTCAGTGGGAGATAACCAGCGCTCTCCTGCTGAATATTGCTGGATAGCCGGTTAAGTGCCATTTAACCGGCCAGGAATGGTTCCTGGCTGGTTAAATGGTTTTAAATATCTGGCAGTTTGAATTCAAATAAATGTGCCTGCTGAGAAAAAACTCAGGCAATTTCTTCAAATGAGTTAGTTTTGTGCATGGGCGTAGCCAGATACCCAATTTTGGGTAGGCCTGGGCCCGAGATGGGTGGGCAGAAGAACTCTGCCTTGTCCCACAAGTGATTTGGTCTCTCCCTCACTCGCCTGCATGCCATATGGTCTCTCGAACATCCCCCCATCCCCTGCATACCTTTTAAATAGCAGCTTTTCACCGGCAGCAAGCAGCAACTAATACACACTGCTCAAGTTGACCCCACAGCCTTGCCTCTGATGCAACTTCCTGTTTCTGCATAGGTGGAACTATATCAGAGGCAAAGCTGTGGAGCTGGTTTGAGCAGTATGTATCAGTCGCTACTCACTGCAGGCAAAGATCTGCTATTTACAATGTATGCAGGAGGAACAGTTGTTGGGAGTTTTCGGCTGGTGAGGCTTGGGGATCCTTGCCATGATAGGTGTGCTGCTACTGGGTGGGCCTGAGCCCAAAATGGATGGGCCTGGGCCCACCTTTGGCTACGCCACTGGTTTTGTGCATCCAGTGAGAATCTTGACATAACTATGCGCTAGAGTGCTACAAGAAAGACTGCTGTATTCTGTGAGGAACGGGAGTAAAGATGTGGAAACACCCACACATGCTCAGAGAAGTTTCTAGTTCTGTCAGCTCTGAGAGAACTTTTGAGTCGGTGACACCCGGATAATGACACCTACTCGAGAGGCTTATTTATCTCCTGTATTGATAGAGAAATTGCAATAAAATATCAATAAGAATTCACCAATATACAGTGTAACCCCACTTCCCAATCTCACAACCTACTACAATAATAAACAATTTCCATGACTAAAAATAATTGTCATAGAAAAACCTCATTTCTACTGCAGAACAATAATAGAGCGAATGCTACATACCTGTAGAAGGTATTTTCCGAGGACAGCAGGCTGATTGTTCTCACTGATGGGTGACGTCCACGGCATCCCCCTCTAATCGGAATCTTCACTAGCAAAGCCCTTTGCTAGCCCTCGTGCGCCCATGCGCACCGCGCATGCGCGACCGTCTTCCCGCCCGAACCGGCTCGTGTTCGTCAGTCCCGTATATAGCAAGACAAAGACAAGGGAAGACACAACTCCAAAGGGGAGGCGGGTGGGTATGTGAGAACAATCAGCCTGCTGTCCTCGGAGAATACCTTCTACAGGTATGTAGCATTCGCTTTCTCCGAGGACAAGCAGGCTGCTTGTTCTCACTGATGGGGTATCCCTAGCCCCCAGGCTCATGCAAAACAACAAACGTGGTCAATTGGGCCTCGCAACGGCGAGGACATAACTGAGATTGACCTAACAACTTATCCAACTAACTGAGAGTGTAGCCTGGAACAGAATAAACATGGGCCTAGGGGGGTGGAGTTGGATTCTAACCCCGAACAGATTCTGAAGCACTGACTGCCCGAACCGACTGTCGTGTCGGGTATCCTGCTGCAGGCAGTAATGAGATGTGAATGTGTGGACAGATGACCACGTCGCAGCCTTGCAAATCTCTTCAATAGTGGCTGACTTCAAGTGGGCCACTGACGCTGCCATGGCTCTAACACTATGAGCCGTGACATGACCCTCAAGAGCCAGCCCAGCCTGGGCGTAAGTGAAGGATATGCAATCTGCTAGCCAATTTGAAATGGTGCGTTTCCCCACAGCCACTCCCCTCCTATTGGGATCAAAAGAAACAAACAATTGGGCGGACTGTCTGTTGGGCTGTGTCCGCTCCAGATAGAAGGTCAATGCTCTTTTGCAGTCCAATGTGTGCAGCTGACGTTCAGCAGGGCAGGAATGCGGACGGGGAAAGAATGTTGGCAAGACAATTGACTGGTTCAGATGGAACTCCGACACTACCTTCGGCAAGAACTTAGGGTGAGTGCGGAGGACTACTCTATTATGATGAAATCTGGTGTAAGGGGCCTGGGCTACCAGGGCCTGAAGCTCACTGACTCTACGAGCTGAAGTAACTGCCACCAAGAAAATGACCTTCCAGGTCAAGTACTTCAGATGGCAGGAGTTCAGTGGCTCAAAAGGCGGTTTCATCAGCTGGGTGAGAACGACATTGAGATCCCATGACACTGTAGGAGCTTTGACGGGGGGCTTTGACAAAAGCAAACCTCTCATGAAGCGAACAACTAAAGGCTGTCCTGAGATCGGCTTACCTTCCACACGGTAATGGTATGCACTGATTGCGCTAAGGTGAACCCTTACAGAGTTGGTCTTGAGACCAGACTCAGACAGGTGCAGAAGGTATTCAAGCAGGGTCTGTGTAGGACAGGAGCGAGGATCTAAGGCCTTGCTGTCACACCAGATGGCAAACCTCCTCCATAGAAAGAAGTAACTCCTCTTAGTGGAATCTTTTCTGGAAGCAAGCAGGACACGGGAGATACCCTCCGACAGACCCAAAGAGGCAAAGTCTACGCTCTCAACATCCAGGCCATGAGAGCCAGAGACTGGAGGTTGGGATGCAGAAGCGCCCCTTCGTTCTGGGTGATGAGGGTCGGAAAACACGCCAATCTCCACGGTTCTTCGGAGGACAACTCCAGAAGAAGAGGGAACCAGATCTGACGCGGCCAAAAAGGAGCAATCAGAATCATGGTGTCTCGGTCTTGCTTGAGTTTCAACAAAGTCTTCCCCACCAGAGGTATGGGAGGATAAGCATACAGCAGACCTTCCCCCCAATCCAGGAGGAAGGCATCCGATGCCAGTCGGCCGTGGGCCTGAAGTCTGGAACAGAACTGAGGGACCTTGTGGTTGGCTCGAGATGCAAAGAGATCTACCAAGGGGGTGCCCCACACCTAGAAGATCCGGCACACTACTCTGGAGTTGAGCGACCACTCGTGAGGTTGCATAATCCTGCTCAACCTGTCGGCCAGACTGTTGTTTACGCCTGCCAGATATGTGGCTTGGAGCAACATGCCGTAACGGCGAGCCCACAGCCACATGCTGATGGCTTCCTGACACAGGGGGCGAGATCCGGTGCCCCCCTGCTTGTTGATGTAATACATGGCAACCTGGCTGTCTGTCTGAATTTGGATAATTTGGTGGGACAGCCGATCTCTGAAAGCCTTCAGAGCGTTCCAGACCGCCCGTAACTCCAGGAGATTGATCTGCAGATCGCGTTCCTGGGGGGACCAGCTTCCCTGGGTGTGAAGCCCATCGACATGAGCTCCCGACCCCAGGAGAGACGCATCCGTAGTCAGCACCTTTTGTGGCTGAGGAATTTGGAAAGGGCGTCCCAGAGTCAAATTGGACCAAATCGTCCACCAGTACAGGGATTTGAGAAAACTCGTGGACAGGTGGATCACGTCCTCTAGATCCCCAGCAGCCTGAAACCACTGGGAAGCTAGGGTCCATTGAGCAGATCGCATGTGCAGACGAGCCATGGGAGTCACATGGACTGTGGAGGCCATGTGGCCAAGCAATCTCAACATCTGCCGAGCTGTGATCTGCTGGGATGCTCGTATCCCGGGAGACGAGGGACAGCAGATTGTTGGCCCTTGTCTCCGGAAGATAGGCACGAGCCGTCCGAGAATCCAGCAGAGCTCCTATGAATTCGAGTCTCTGTACTGGGAGAAGATGGGACTTTGGGTAATTTATCACAAACCCCAGTAGCTCCAGGAGTCGAATAGTCATCTGCATGGACTGTAGAGCTCCTGCCTCGGAATTGTTCTTCACCAGCCAATCGTCGAGATAAGGGAACACATGCACTCCCAGCCTGCGAAGCGCTGCTGCTACTACAGCCAGGCACTTCGTGAACACTCTGGGCGCAGAGGCGAGCCCAAAGGGTAGCACACAGTACTGGAAGTGACGTGTGCCCAGACGAAATCGCAGATACTGCCTGTGAGCTGGCAATATCAGGATGTGCGTGTAGGCGTCCTTCAAGTCCAGAGAGCATAGCCAATCGTTTTCCTAAATCATGGGAAGAAGGGTGCCCAGGGAAAGCATCCTGAACTTTTCCTTGACCAGATATTTGTTCAGGGCCCTTAGGTCTAGGATGGGACGCATCCCCCCTGTTTTCTTTTCCACAAGGAAGTACCTGGAATAGAATCCCAGCCCTTCTTGCCCGGATGGCACGGGCTCAACCGCATTGGCGCTGAGAAGGGCGGAGAGTTCCTCTGCAAGTACCTGCTTGTGCTGGAAGCTGTAGGACTGAGCTCCCGGTGGGCAATTTGGAGGCTTCGAGGCCAAATTGAGGGTGTACCCTTGCCGGACTATTTGAAGAACCCAACGGTCGGAGGTTATAAGAGGCCACCTTTGGTGAAAACCTTTCAACCTCCCCCCGACCGGCAGATTACCCGGCACGGACACGTTGATATCGGCTATGCTCTGCTGGAGCCAGTCAAAAGCTCGTCCCCTGCTTTTGCTGGGGAGCCGTGAGGCCTTGCTGAGGCGCATGCTGCTGACGAGAGCGAGCTCGCTGGGGCTTAGCCTGGGTCGCAGGCTGGCGAGAAGGAGGATTGTACCTACGCTTACCAGAAGAGTAGGGAGCAGCCCTCCGTCCCCCATAAAAACGTCTACCTGATGAGGTAGATGCTGAAGGCTGCCGGCGGGAGAATTTGTCGAAAGCGTTATCCCGCTGGTGGAGCTGTTCTACCACCTGTTCGACCTTTTCTCCAAAAATGTTGTCCGCTCGGCAAGGGGAGTCCGCAATCCGCTGCTGGATCCTATTCTCCAGGTCGGAGGCACGCAGCCATGAGAGTCTGCGCATCACCACACCTTGAGCAGCGGCCCTGGACGCAACATCAAAGGTATCATATACCCCTCTGGCCAGGAATTTTCTGCACGCCTTCAGCTGCCTGACCACCTCCTGAAACGGCTTGGCTTGCTCAGAAGGGAGCTTGTCCACCAAGCCCGCCAACTGTCGCACATTGTTCCGCATATGGATGCTCGTGTAGAGCTGGTAGGACTGAATCTTGGCCACGAGCATAGAGGAATGATAGGCCTTCCTCCCAAAGGAGTCTAAGGTTCTGGAGTCTCTGCCCGGGGGCGCCGAAGCATGCTCTCTAGAACTCTTAGCCTTCTTTAGGGCCAGATCCACCACACCAGAGTCGTGAGGCAACTGAGTGCGCATCAGCTCTGGGTCCCCATGGATCCAATACTGGGATTCGATCTTCTTGGGAATGTGGGGACTAGTTAATGGCTTGGTCCAGTTCGCCAGCAATGTCTTTTTTAGGACATGATGCATGGGTACTGTGGACACTTCCTTAGGTGGAGAAGGATAGTCCAAGAGCTCAAACATCTCAGCCCTGGGCTTATCCTCCACGACCACCGGGAAGGGGATGGCCGTAGACATCTCCCGGACAAAGGCCGCGAAAGACAGACTCTCGGGAGGAGAAAGCTGCCTTTCAGGGGAGGGAGTGGGGTCAGAAGGAAGGCCATCAGACTCCTCGTCAGAGAAATATCTGATGACCTCCTCCTCCTCCCACGAGGCCTCGTCATCGGTATCAGACACAAGTTCACGGACCTGCGTCTGAAGCCGTGCCCGACTCGACTCCATGGGAACACAGCCACAGTAGGAGCGTCGAGAGGTGGACTCCCTTGCCAGCACCGGCGAAGCTCCCTCGCCGACGTCGTCGGGGAGTCTGCCTGGGAGGCGGCTGTAGCCGGTACCGCAAGTGGTACCGATACCGGAGACCTCACCTCGGGCAAAGGGCCAGCCGTCGCCTCACCCAATGGTACCGGTGGCGCAAGCACCCTCGGTACCAGAGGAGAAGGGCGCAACAGCTCTCCCAGAATCTCTGGAAGAACGGCCCAGAGACTCTCATGCAGAGCGGCTGTGGAGAAAGACTGAGAAGCCGATGCAGGCGTCGAGGTCAGAGTCTGTTCTGGGCGTGGAGGCGGTTCCGGGCTGTCCAAGGGGGAGCGCATCGACATCTCCTGAATAGAGGGTGAGCGGTCCTCCCGGTGCCGATGCCTACTGGGTGCCGACTCCCTCGGCGACCCAGAGCTCTCGGTACCGAGACGGGAAAGAGACCGGTGTCGATGCTTCTTCGACTTTTTCAAGCTAAGCATGTCACCGGAGCTTCCCGGTACCGACGAGGAGGACGTAGAATCCAACCGTCGCTTCCTCGGGGCCGAGGCCGAAGGTCGATCTCGGGGGGGCTGTACCGCAGGAGCCCTCAAGGCAGGAGTAGACCCACCCGAAGGCTCACCGCCACCAGCAGGGGAATGGACAGCCCTCACCTGCACTCCAGACGAAGCACCACCATCCGACAACATTAGCAATAGCGGAGGTCTCGGTACCACCGACGTCGACGCAGCCTTTCGATGTCTCGGTACCGACAATGCAGGAGGTAGAAGCCTCGATGCAGTCGATGCCGATGCAGAGGTCGAAGACTTCGATGCTGTCGACGTCGATGCACTCGACGAGTCCCATGCTGTTGTCGTCAAAGAGCCCGAGAACAACGCGTTCCACTGGGCCAATCTCGCTACCTGAGTCCTCTTTTTCAAAAGAGCACAAAGACTGCAGGCACGAAGCATGCCTATCAGTAAGCGAGATTACCCGGGCGCACTGGGTGCACTTCTTGAAGCCGCTGGAAGACTTCGATGACATGGGCGGAAAAATCATGCCGGCGAAATCAAAATTCGCGATGATGACGAAAGGCACCAAAAAGAAGGTAGAAAAAACCCGTACCGAGGCCAAATAGGACGGTCCCGAAAGCGAAAGGAAACTTACGCGGGGAAAAAGCTGGAAACACGGGAAAGGGCTAAAGACCGGATCGGTCTCCTTTTTTTTTTTTTTTTAAAGCGAAAATCGCGAAGACGCGCGAGGTCAACTTGAGGGGCACGAAACAGCGGCAAAACATGACCGTCCCAAGCGCGGACAAAAGAAGAGTGACGAACACGAGCCGGTTCGGGCAGGAAGACGGTCGCGCATGCGCGGTGCGCATGGGCGCGCGAGGGCTAGCAAAGGCCTTTGCTAGTGAAGATTCCGATTGGAGGGGGATGCCGTGGACGTCACCCATCAGTGAGAACAAGCAGCCTGCTTGTCCTAGGAGAAAAATAGCTACATAGTTACAATGTCTGAATATGAAAGTGCAAGTACGCTTATGTAGCCTCAAATTCATTAGACAACATGCATTTTTGGTGTCTTATTACTTGACTAATGAATTATCATGGACTAATCAGACTGTAGAATTTTGTGGACTAATTTTATAATGCACTATAAGAACCTGTGATGGTATTTCATACTTTACCTTGGAACATGGTTATTATACGAGACAGAAGAGTGCTTTACTGGTTTACTCTGTTGGGAAATGTCTTCCTCCATAATGGTCTCTTCCCCTACATCTAAGGGTTCATTACTTGGAATAACTACTGATGTCACTCCATCAAACATGACCTGCATGACAAATATACCAAGAATTACAGAGTTGCTAGCAACAATGAGATTTGGGTGCCATGAGAGTACAAGACATGAAAAAATATAAAATCAAAGATCAAAAGGATGGTAATGTCCAAGACACCATTACAAAAGTTTTGTTATTCACACCTGTCAATTTACACACTATTAGTAAAGGTATAGTATAGTTATAGTAGCTAGTGCCCCATTTACTAAGGTGCGTTAGTGTGTTTAGAGCACCTACATTTAGCGCGCGAGTTAACCATGTAGGCGCCTTTAGGGATATTGTAGGCACATACATGGTTAATGTGCATTAAAAACGTTAACGCGCCTATAACGCTGCTTAGTAATTAGGATCCATAGTGTCTTAAAAGTGAAGATATTTACTTGTAGCAGGTGTTCTTCGAAGACAGCAGGCCATTCATTCTCACATGTGGGTGATGTCATCCACGTCACCCAATGTGGAGCTTAAACAAGCTACTAGAGTTTTCTTTGCACACATAGAGGGGCATAATCGAAAGGGACGTCCTCGCAGGATGTCCCGGCAAAGGGGCGGAGAAACCCGTATTATCGAAACAAGATGGGTGTCCATCTTTCGTTTCGATAATACGGTCGGGGATGCCCAAATTGCAAAATTTAAGTCGACCTTAGATATGGTCATCCCCGATTTTCTGCGATAATGGAAACCGAGGACGCCCATCTCAGAAACAACCAAATCCAAGCCATTTGGTCGTGGGAGGAGCCAGCATTCGTAGTGCATTGGTCCCCCTCACATGCCAAGACACCAACCGGGCACCCTAGGGGGCACTGCAGTGGACTTCAGAAATTGCTCCCAGGTGCATAGCTCCCTTACCTTGGTTGCTGAGCCCCCCAAAACCCACTCCCCACAACTGTACACCACTACCATAGCCCTAAGGGGTGAAAGGGGACACCTAGATGTGGGTATAGTGGGTTTCTGGTGGGTTTTGAAGGGCTTACATTTACCACCATAAGTGTAACAGGTAGGGGGGGATGGGCCTGGGTCCGCCTGCCTGAAGTGCACTGCACCTACTAAAACTGCTCCAGGGACCTGCATACTGCTGTCATGGAGCTGGGTATGACATCTGAGGCTGGCATAGAGGCTGGCACAAAATATTTTTAAAGCTTTTTTTGAGGGTGGGAGGGGGTTAGTTGTCACTGAGGGGTAAGGGGAGGTCATGCCCGATTCCCTCTGGTGGTCATCTGGTCAGTTCGGGCACCTTTTTGAGGCTTGGTCGTAAGAAAAAAAGGACCAAATAAAGTCGCCCAAGTGCTCGTCAGGGACGCCCTTCTTTTTTCCATTATCGGTCGAGGACGCCCATGTGTTAGGCACGCCCCAGTCCTGCCTTCGCTACGCTTCCGACACGCCCCCTGGGAACTTTGGTCGTCCCCGCGATGGAAAGCAGTTGGGGATGCCCAAAATCGGCTTTCAATTATGCCGATTAGGGCGACCCTGAGAGAAGGACGCTCATCTCCCGATTTGTGTTGAAAGATGGGTGCCCTTCTCTTTTGAAAATAAGCCTGATAGCATCCCCACCGTGCATGCGCAAGAGCCTTCCCGCCGGCCGCAAGAGAGTGGGACCATCGGTACAATACTATAGCACATCAAAAAAAAAAAAAGGAGACAACTCCAAGGGGAGATGGGAGGGTATGTAAGAATGAATGGCCTGCTGTCCTCGCAGAATACCCGGTACAGGTAAGTATCTTCGCTTTCTCCGAGGACAAGCTGGCCATATTCTCACATGTGGGAATCCGTAGTTACCAGGCTCACTGAAAACGTCAACCATAGATCATTTAGGCCTCACAAAGACGAGGACAAAACAGTAATTAACCTGAAACTATATACAACCATGTGAGAGTGCAGCCTGGAACAGAACAAAATGGGTCTAGGGGTGTTGAGTTGGATTTTAGACCCCAAACAAATTCTGCAGAACTGTCTTCTCCAAACTGACCATCGCATTGTGTATCCTACTGAAGGCAGTAATGAGATGTGAATGTGTGGACTGAGGACCACGTTGCAGCCTTGCAAATTTCTTCAATTGAGGCTGACCTCGAGCAGGCTACTGACACAGCCATAGCTCTGACATTGTGAGCCTCGACATGACCCTGAGTCAGCCTAGCCTGGCCATAAGTGAAGGAAATATAATCTGCCTGCCAACTGGAGATTGTGTGTTTCCTGATGGCAACTTTCACCCTGTTGGGATCAAAAGAACAAAAAACTGGGTGGACTGTCTTTAGGACCTAGTCCTCTCCAAGTAAAAGGCCAATGTTCACTTGCAGTCCAAGGTGTGCAGTGCGCTTTTGCCAGGATGGGCACGTGGTTTAGAAAAGAATGTTGGAAGAGCAACTGACTGGTTCAGATGGAACTCCAACACCACCTGGGCAGGAACTTAGGGTGTGTGTGGAGAACTACTTTATTATGATGAAATTTCATGTAAGGTTGGTCAGCCACTGACCCTGTGAGCTGAAGTAACAGCCACCAAGAATAGAACCTTTCAGGTCAAGTACTTCAGATGACAGGAATCCAGCATCTCAAAAGGAGCTTTCACCAGCTGGGTGAGCACAACATTGAAGATCCATGATACAGGCAGAGACTTAAGCAAACAACTAGAGGCTGTCCATAGATGGGCATACCTTCTAGATGGTAAGCACTAATAGGACTAAGGTGTACCCTTACAAAGTTAGTTTTGAGACCAAACTCAGAGAGGTGTAGGAGGTATTCAAGCAGGGTCTGTGTAGGGCAAGAAAGGGGATCTAGGGCCCAGCCCTCACACCAGATGGCAAACCTCCTCCACTTGAAAGAGTAACAACTCTTTGTGGAATCTTTCCTGGAAGCCAGAAAGACCTGGGACACATCCTCAGGAAGATGCAAGGAAGCAAATTCTAGACTCTCAACATCCAGGCTGTGAGGGCCAGAGACTAGAGGTTGGGATGTAGAAGAGATCCCTCATTCTGTGTGGTGAGGGTAGGAAAACACTCCAATCTCCATGGTTCTTTGGAGGACGTCCAAAAGAAGAGGGAACCAGATCTGCCTGGCCCATTATGGAGCAACCAGGATCACGGTTCCTTGGTCTGGCTTGAGTTTTAGCAAATTCTTCACCACCAGAGGGATGGAAGGATATGCATAAAGAGATCCCATGAGAGGGTGCCCCACACTTGTAAGATCTCATTGGCCATGCCCATGTTGAGTTACCACTTGTGCAGTTGCATGACCCTACTCAGTCTGTCGGTCAGGCTGTTGGATTTGCCCGCCAGGTAAGTGGCCTTGAGAAGCATTCCCTGCTGGAGCACTCACTGCCACATCCAAACAGTCTTCTGACACGTGTGATCCGGTACCCCTCTGCTTGTTGGTGTAGTACACTGCAACCTGATTATCTATTTGAATGAGTACAATCTGGTTGGACAGTCAATCTCTGAAAGCCTTTAGAGTATTCCAGATTGCCCGTAGCCCCAGGAGGTTGATCTGAAGGTCTGATTCTTGAGCTGGCCAAGCACCTTGGGTGTAAAGACCATCTATATAAGCCCCTCACCCCAGGTGGGATGCATCCATCATGAGCACCTTCAGGGGCTGAGGAATTTGGAACGGGAGCCCCACACTAAAAATGGACCGAATTGTCCACCAGAGGAGAGACTGAGTCAACTCTGGTGTTACTCAGATGACATTGACTAGGTTTCCCAAGGCTTGGCACCACTAGGAAGCTAGGGTCCAATGGGCAGATCACATGTGAAGACGTGCCATGGTCATGACATGGATAGTGGAGGGTGGCCTAACAATTTCAACATCTTCCGAGCTGTTATCTGCTCGTTGGCTTGGACATGGGTGGCAAGAGTGACAAGAGTGTCAGTCCTCAGCACAGGTAGAAAAACTCATCCCTCTTTGTGTCTAGCAGGGCTCTGATATACTCCAATTACTGAACGGGATGAAGATGGGACCTGGGGTATTTTAAAACGAACCCTAGTAGCTCCAACACCCGAATAGTTCTCTGCATGGACTCCTGAGCACCGTTCCTTGATGTGCTCTTCACCAACCAATTGTCCAGGTAGGGGAACACATGAACTCCCTGTCTGTGTAACAAAGCTGCAACTATTGCAAGACATTTAGTGAAAGCCCTGGGAACCGACGTGAGGCCAAATGGCAAAATGCAGTACTGGAAGTGATGTGTCCCCAGCCAAAATTGAAGATACTTCCTGTGACCTGGAAGTATCGGGAAGTGTGTGCAAGCATCCTTCAAGTCCAGAGAGCATAGCCAATCGTTTTCCTGAATCATGGGGAGAAGGGTGCCCAGGGAAACCATCCTGAACTTTTCTTTGACCAGGAATTTGTCAGGGCCCATGGGCCCACAGGTGTAGGATGGGACACATCCCCCATATTCTTGGGCACAAGGAAGTGCCAGCAACAGAATCCCAGCCCTTATTCCCTTGATGGAATGGGCTTGACTGCATGGGCCTTTAAGAAAGATGGAGAATTCCTCTGGAAATGCCTGCTTGTGCAGAGAGCAGAAGTGTGACACGCTCAGTGGGCAATTTGGTGGTCGCTGACGCCAAAGCAGACCGTACCAATGACAGACTATTTAGTGAACCCACCGGTCAGAGGTTAGAAGGGGCCATCTTTCTTGGGAAAAATTCAGCCTCCTCCTGAATGATAGGTTGTCTGGGACAGTTAATTTTACCATGGCTATGCTCTTCTGGAGCGTGTTAAAAGCTCGTCTCTGGCTTTGATGGGGAAGCAGGCAGGGCCTTGGTTGTACGCTTTTGAAGTGCAGTGAGCCTGCTGAGGCTGGCAAGAAGAAGGGGCATGCCTACATCTCTGAGAGTAGAAGGGACTCCTCTTTAACTTGCCCAAAAACATCTTAGATGAGGAGGAAGGTGCAGAAGATGTCTGATGGGAGAGAGTATTATTAATGGTGTCAGTGTATTTCTTGATGAGTTCAGAGACCTCCTCCACTTTATCTCCAAAACGATTATCTCCCCAGCACATGGCATCCGTGAATCTCTTCTGGACCGCTGGGTCCAAGTCAAAGACACACAGCCATGAGAGTCTGCGCATCGCTATACTCTGGACAGAGATCCTGGACACCACATCTGTCATAGGTGCTCCTGGACAAGAACTTTCTACACGCCTTCTGCTGCTTGATTTGGCCTGCTGTTGTGGGAGAGAACCCACCAGATCAGACATACTGCGAACCAAGTTTCGCAAGTACAGGCTTATGTAGAGCTGGTAAGATTGAATATAGGAGATGAGCATAGAGGCCTGATACATCTTCCACCCAAAAGAATTCAGGGTTCTAGCTTCTCTGCCAGAGGGTGCCAAAGCATAGTCTCTAGACCATCTGGCTCTTTTGAGCATGGATTCCACCTCCAGGGAATAATGAAGCAATTAAGGCTTGTCAAACCCTAGGGAACTCTGGATCTGATACATGGTGTCTATCTTCTTGGGCAGGACGGACCGACAGAGGGGACTCTCAATTCTTCATCTGAACATTTTTCAGAATCTGGTGAAGAGGGACTGTCACAGCCTCTCTAGGAGGCAATTCATAGTCCAGGACCTCGAACATCTCAGCCCAGGGCTTATCCTCCATCTCCAAACGAATAGGAATGACAGCCTCCAATTCCCTGACAAAACCTAAGAAGGAAAGGCACGCAGGTGGAGATTTCCTCCTTTTCTCTGGAGAGGACGGGTCAGAAGGGATGCCATAGGACTCCTCCCCCAAGAAGTACTATGCATCCTCATCAGACTCCCGGTTCCATCCTCAACTCTAGTATAGCTTCCTCCACTGACAATGAGAGGGTGCTCACACGGGCAGCTGTTGACACCAGCATTGGAAACCTTACCACAGGCAGAGGGTCTTGTGGGCAGCTGAAAGTGGCACAGCCAGTGCAAGCACCCTAGATGCTGATGCACACTGCAGGAAAAACCCTGCAAAGAGATTGGGAAGCTTGGCCTGAATGCGCTCATCAAGAGATGTCATCGGGGAAGGCTGGGGTGCCGATTCAGAGACAGACTGCTGAACTGTTGGGTTTGAGATTGGTGCCTGGTCCTGGCAATGTAGAAACCCCTGCATCGGCACCTCTTCTATGAAGGGGGAGTAGTCCTCTCGGCACTGATGCTTCTCAAGGACCAGGAGTTCCGTCAGTGCCCTGGAGCTCCCGGCACCATGCATCGAGGGGGATCAATGCCAATGCTTCTTGGCCTTTGCCCAATACTGGTCATCAATGCTCCTTGGTGCTGACAAAGATGATGTCGAATCTCCACATCACCTTGGGGTTGGGTCCAATGCTGATTAGTCCAGGAGGCCCTGCACAGTTGCTGACGTTGAGGCAGGTGGAGACCCACTCGTTGCATGTCCACTCCCAGTATCGGAGACAAGCCTCTCAGCCATACAAACTGATGCACCTGATACAACCCCCAACACTGATGTCGACACTGACGTCAATACTGACTCTGAGGTTTTGGACCGAGCTCCAAAAATCTTTTCCCTTTGAGCATCTCTGGCCACCTAGATTCTTTTTTTCATATGAAGGCACTGCTGGAAGGGGTATGTTCAGGCCTCAAACACTGAAGACATCAAGAATAAGTGTCTTTGCCAGAGATGGTCCTATTGCACCAGCTATGCATTTAAAGCCACTTGGAACCTTCGATGATATGGAAGGGAAAACAACTGAAGGCCAAATGAAATGGCTTGATGGTGACTAAAAAAGGGGCACTCATCAGAAAAATCGAGGGAGAAAACTTGAACGCAGCTCAGGCCTAAGAGTGCCTATTGAGCGTGTCATAAATAAAGAAAACTTAGAAGTGGGGAAAATGAAGCTAAAACTATAAGAGAAGAAAAAAGAACCTTTCCAAAGAAAAAAAAATCAGGGGAAAAAACCCTGAAGGCACAAAAACTGAAAAAGAAGCTCATGCATTAGATACTGTGAGGAGCACAGGACAATCGCATCCTCTCCTCATTGCTGATGAGAAGAGACTGTTGGCCCTGCGTTCTCGCGGTGTGCGGGAATGCACTCGTGCATACCCAGTGGGGATGCTGCACGTGCAAAGAAAACTCTAGTAGCTTGTTTAAGCTCCGCACCGTGCAATGTGGATGATGTCACCCACATGTGAGAATATGGCCTGCTTGTCCTCAGAGAATTTTCAGTTCACTAGCAGTCTTGTATTGAGACATTATGAAATATATATATATATATAAAATTTATATTCCACACTATCACAATATAAAACATACACAACATTTAAATGACATATAAATACAAAACATACTATTGTCCAAATTATATGGCAATTAACGTGTTTAAGAATCCTCTAACATCAAATCAAGCAAGTTTATTCAATCAATTTTAGTCAATTCTACTTTTCATTCAACCAGGAGGTTTAATCAATGTGATATGAATATTCAATTTACGTTACAATATTCTAAACAGCAAATAAACTTTTTAGATGGTTTAGTTAAACAAGATAGCCAACAATTTGTGACTGAGGTATATATCAAGGACACTGACCACAACTGCATTATCAAAGTAATTATCCTTTAGCTGTCAAAGTTTACCTTTTTCTCAATTCCTAAGATTTCGAAGAATCTATACCCATAAGGCTAGTTTCAAACAGCAATCAAAAATATTTACGTCCAAACTTACGACCAAAGGAGGGGAAGAGGGGAGACAGGCTGCACATGAAGGGAAGAGAAAAGGAAAACAAGATAGATTTGAAAAGGATGTAAAAGACCAGTGCCAAACAAATATAGGGCAGGAGGTAAGAAAAGAAATAGCAAAATGGAAAGGAGGCCCTGGAAACACAGTTAAGAGCACAGACACAGGGAAGCAGAACCAAGGATTGGGAACAAGATGAATGGAATAATAAAATCACCAGACTACAAAGGTAGGAAAAATTATTTTATTTTCAGTTTAGTGATTGAATGATGTTGGAGTTGAGAATTTACATCTGTGGGCTTTATTTTGCACTGTACAGGAGGACATGCATGTCTTTCTAGTTCTCTAGTGTTGTATGACATGCAGAGTCTGTTACCTCTGCTTTCAGTTTTTGTCTGCATGGTTTTTGTGGTTCCCTATTCTATATCTGGTGAGAGTCATGTTCTGCATCTCAACCGAGGTGAAGGATTCTGCAAGCATGTGGAGTCTGTAGGAATCTGTAACAGTCCATTTTGTTCCAGTTTCCCAGTAGCAGGTATACTGGTGCTCTAATGTATTTCAGTAGCATAATTAAATGAAATAACTACTTCTGAAGGTTAGAGGTACAGGTGGGGATGGAGGAGATTACTTGCGGGGATAGGTGGGGGATAGAATGGATCTTAATGGGGATGGGTGGGTTTAGGTTGACAATTTTTGCACCTTGTAAGAGTGCCGCAAGATGAAAAAGGTTGAAAAACAGTAATCTAGCCTTTAGTTTTCTGGAATCCATTCATATGAATTTTATTTTAGAACTAGTAAAAAAAGGCCTGTTTCTGTCAGAAATGAAACGGGCACTAGCAAGGTTTTCCTCGGAGTGTATGTTTGAGAAAAAGTGTGTGTGTCAGAGAGAGAATGAGAGAGAGAGAGACAGAGTGTATGTGTGTGTGTGTGTTTGTGTGAGAGAGAGAGAGTGTGTGAGAAACAGAGTGTCTGTGTGTGTGAGAGAGAGAGACAGAGAGATAGAGACTGTGTATGTGTGACAGAGATACAGTGTGATAGAGAGTGTGTCAGAGAGAGTGTATGTGAGAGACAGACAGTGAGTGAGTGACTGGTCTCAGGACCCCCCTCACCCCCTCCCCCTCCCTCTCCCCTGCCCCCCCCTGCAGCCACCCATGTCCAGCGACCCTCCTCTCCCCCTGCAGCCACGCATGTGCAGTGTCCCTCCTCTCTCCCCTGCCCCCGTGCAGCCACCCATGTCCAGCGACCCTCCTCTCTCCCTGCAGCCACGCATGTGCAGCGTCCCTCCTCTCTCCCCTGCCCCCCCTGCAGCCCCCCATGTCCAGTGACCCTCCTCTCCCCTGCCCCCCTGCAGCCACCCATGTCCAACGACCCACCTCTCTCCCCTGCCCCCCCTGCAGCCACCCATGTCCAGTGACCCTCCTCTCCACCTGCCCCCCCTGCAGCCAACCATATCCAGCGACCCTCCTCTCCCCCTGCAGCCACGCATGTGCAGCGTCCCTCCTGTCTCCCCTGCCCCCCCCTGCAGCCACCCATGTGATCTTAGGACCCCCTCCCCACGTCCCTCTCCCCTGCCTCCCCAGCCATCCATGTCCAGCGACCCTCCTCTCCCCCTGCTCCCCCTGCAGCCACCCATGTACAGCGACCTTCCCCTCCCCCTGCCCCCTCTCCAGCCACCCATGTCCAGGGATCCTCCCCTCCCCCCTCAGTGCATCACCCAAGCCCCTTCCTCCTCCCTCAGCACATCAACCCCCCCCCCCCCCCGGGCACATCAATCCCCTCGCCACCCACAGTTGCCAATCGTAACGCTGTCCGGCCGCTGCTGCTTCTCCTGTTGAGCAGCAACGGCCGCTACAAAAAGAGAAAAACCCCAAAATGTTTTTAAACCTGAAACGCGGCACCATAGACAGCCATCTGGCATTGGCTGTCATCTCTGCAGCCGCTCCTCTTCTCCCCTCTCACGTCGCTGCGCTCCTCCGGGGGTCTTACTCCAGGGGCAGTGACGTGGAGGCGAGAGGAGGAGCGGCTACAGAGACGACAGCCAATGCCAGATGGCTGTCTATGGTGCGGCATTTCAGGCTTAAAAACGTTTTTGTTTTTTTTTCTTTTTGTAGCGGCTGCTGCTGCTCTCAACAGGAGAAGCAGCAGCGGCCGGACAGCGTTACCATTGGCAGCTGCGGGTAGCGAGGGGGTTGATATACTGGGGGGGGGGGGTTGTAGCGGCCGCTGCTGCTCAGCAGGAGAAGCAGCAGCGGCCGAACAGTGTTACCATTGGCAGCTGTGGTTGGCGAGGGGGTTGATGTGCTTGGGGGGGGGGGGTGTTGATGTGCTTGGGGGGAGGGGCTTGGTTGATGCGCCGAGGGGGGTCGTGCACTGACAGCTGATTCCTAGGCAGGGGGAGGAGAAACATGCTCCGCGTGTTTCCCTACTCCTCCCCCTGCCTGGGAATCAGCTGTGAGTGACGTCAGCCTGGCTACGGAGCCTAGCTCAGCAACTGCAGGAGCCATGGACACAGGCAGCTACTTTAGAATGTTGGTGGTGAGAATTATTATATAGAATATTTCTCAATATATGCCTTTTTACAAATGACTTTTTTCTATTCTTTACATGTGGAAAAATTCTTAGGACAGACAGCTAGGAAATTCCTCCAGAAAACAGTCAACACAATCCAACATAAGGCCTTAATTCAAACCTTCCCAAACTTGTCCTATGGAACCTACAGAGAACTGTTTACAATATCTACAATGACTGTACATTAAATAAATGCTATAAATAAATAAATATACTAATTATATGTAAATCTATATTAAGACTATTCATTGTAGGTATTTTGAAAACCCAACTGACTGTGAGGTTCTCAGACAGGTTTGGGAAGGCTTACACAGATCATATTTGGGGATCACATTCAACTTGATTTCTGGCAGCAATTTTCAAACCACGTTTTTACATCTGCTATAAGTGTAAACTAAACCATGCTGGAATATCACATACAATGAAACTTCGATCTAAGCAAACTATTTTTGAAACCCACTCAAAATATGCCCCTGGGATTGTCTCTCCACAATCCAGCTGTGAAACCCTGTAAGAACACACTAGATAGTAGTTAGCAACAATTTTCATCTAATAAAAAGTTATTTTATGCCATATGCCACTCACTTGTCTGCCAGGTAAAAAAATTGTAAGGTGTGCATGCATGTGTGTGTTTTTTTTTTTTTTTAACCTGAAAAAGATTGCCTTCAGGATCCATAGCCTCACAGATAACATCCGTGGTATGCCTCAAGATATAATATTCAGAAATTTTCTCCAAGATGTTAATGTAAGAAAGTCTGGAAGAACTGCTAATCGTAGAGGAATACATCACGTTTCCCTCCAGGTCAATGGAGAACCAGCCTTTAATGGAAGGAAACACCTACAAAAACAGAGCAAGTAGAAACATTGAGGCCAATATTCAGAAGATTTGTCAGGTAACTATCCAGCTCATTTTCGAAAGTGATCGCCGGCCATCTTCCGACACAAATCGGGAGATGGCCATCGATCTCGCAAAAGCGGCCAAATCAGTATAATCGAAAGCCGCTATTTTGACACCATCGCCGCTTTCCCATCGCAGAGCCGGCGAAAGTTCAAGGGGGCGTGTTGGCAGCGACGCGAAGGCGGGACATGGGCGGGCATGGGCGGGGTTACGAAATGGCCGGCTTTAGCCCATAATGGGAAAAAAAACCCGGCGATGAGCATTTGGCCGCTTTTACTTGGTCCCTTTTTTTTGCAGGTCCAAGCTTCAAAAGGTGGCTGAACTGACCACATGACCACCGGAAGGAATCGGGGATGACCTCCCCGTACTCCCCCAGTGGTCACCAATCCCCTCCCAGCATAAAAAACAGGTTACAAATACTTTTTTTCCAGCCTGTATTCCAGCCTCAAATGCCGTACCCACCTCCATGACAGCAGAATGTGTTCTGTCCTCTGACAGCCTTTGCCTGCTTGTGATGTGGCTCTGGGGTGAGTGTGGCATCTTTTCTGTTATTTGCACTGCAGAGTCACATCAGCAATGCATTGTGGTGGGTATAGGTATTGGTAGTTGGTAGGCTCTGCTTTTCCCCCTGCTTACTGGGTCAGAGTGTGCCCTGTTTTGTTTCCTGTTGTAGTCCATGCGGTAGTGGCCATTTTTGTAAGACAGTTTTAGATCCCTTTCCTGTGTTACCCACGTCAGAGAACGTAGTTCTTACCTTGAATGGTGCTGAAAGAGGGCATTGTACACCATTGTGCCAGCTCTGACCTACTGCTAATCTTAGTACCAGGGGACTCTTTGCCAGTGGGGCACAACCTCTGATCTGAAGTTAACTGTAAGTAAACGTGGTTATTTCAAGAAAGGACTTTTTCAGAGAGATTAGTCTTCAGGTGTGAACTGATGTGCCAAAGTTATACAGCAGCAATAAGTCCTAGAGGCTGTATGCAGGTCCCTGAAGCAGTTTTAGTGGGTTTGGGGGGGGGGGGAGGGTTGGGGGGCTCAGCTCCCAAAGTAAGGGAGCTATGCACGTGGGAGCTTTTCTGAAGTCCACCGCAGTGACCCCTAGGGAGCCCGGTTGGTGTCCTGGTATGTCAGGGGGGGCCAGTGCACTAAAAATGCTGGATCCTCCCACGGCCAAATGCCTTGAATTTGGCCGGGGTTTGAGATGGCCGACATAACTTTCCATTATCGCTAAAAAACGAAGCTGGCCATCTCAAACCCTGGCCAAATCAAATGCATTTGGCTGGCCGGAACCATATTATCGAAACAAAAGATGGTCGGCCATCTTTTTCGAAAATACGGGTCTGGACAGCTGTTTGCGGCACCGCCAAAATACATCGCCGGCCATGTATTTCGCTGGCGCCGTTCGATTATTCCCCTCTTTGGTAGCTACCAGACAAATGTAAGGTTTTAACATTTTCCCTTGCAGACTGTTTAAATTTTGTTTGGCAACCCATTGGCAAATTGGAGGCATGTTTAAACTTTTCTTTATCGACAAAAAAGATAATAATCACCTACAAATTGTTGATGCCAACTGATGGTTGAGAGCTCAGTAAAACTAAGATGGCTTTTCTAGATATACACAGGTGCTCCCATGCCACAAACCAGCTCACAAGTCTCCATAGTCATTTTCTAGTTGTATATGTGTATTTCTACCCCTATATTTTTCTTTTCACAATTTTCTCTTTTTTATCTAATAAAAATGCATACAAAATTCCCTTTTCTTCCCACATTCAAGTTCCTCAACACCGAGTTCAACTTCGCAGACATGTTCTTCACCACGTTAAGCAGTAGGCTAAATTTAATTTTATTTAGGAGAAGGGGAGATATCAACGTGGGCTATTGTTAAATTGGGTTGTTTACAAGTCAGGTTATTTTAGCAAAGGATCCCTTTTATGCACTGAGAACCCGTGCTAAGATACCTGGTTTGTTGCAAAATAACACAACTTGTGGTAAATAACTTGATTTAACAGTAGCTCAAGTTGATAATTTTCCCCTTAATTAGGAATAGATATTCAAAAGAACTTCCCCCAATGTATTCACCATACTTGAACCTCTTTCTACCATAATATCACCTTGTATTTGTGCATACCGGAACTGCAAACGCTGTTACGGTACTATTCAGCTTATTTTCGAAAGAGAAAGACACCCATATTTCGACCCAAATTGGGAGATGGGCGCCTTTCTCCCGTGGGCGTCCAGATCGGTATAATCGAAAGCCGATTTTGGGCGTCTCCAACTGCAATCTGTCGCTGGAACAGACAAAGTTGACAGGGGCGTGTCGGAGGCTTGGTGAAGGTGGGACTGGGGCGTGTTTATCGGCCGAGGAGAGATGGGCGCCCTCGGCCGATAATCGAAAAAAGAAGGGCGCCAGAAGCGAGAATTTGGGTCACTTTTTCTGGACTCTTTTTTCTCACGAACAAGTCCCCAAAAAGTGCCCCAACTGCCCAGATGACCACCAGAGGGAATCGGGGATGACTTCCCCTGACTCCCCCAGTGGTCACTAACCCCTCCCACCCACAAAAAAGAACTTTAAAAACTTTTTTTTCCAGCTCCATCACAGAAGTATGCAGGTCCCTGGAGCAGTTGTTAGTGGGTGCAGTGGACTTCAGGCTGGTGGACCCAGGCCCATCCCCCACCTACCTGTTACACTTGTTGTGGTAAATGGGAGCCCTCCAAACCGCCCCCAAAACCCACTGTACCCACATCTAGGTGCCCCCCTTCAGCCATAAGTGCTATGGTGTAGAGTTGTGGGCAGTGGGTTTTGGGGGGGATTTGGGGGGCTCAGCACCCAAGGGAAGGGAGCTATGGACTTGGGAGATATTTAAAAAATTTTTTTGTTACAAGTGCCCCCTAGGGTGCCCAGTTGGTGTCCTGGCATGAGAGGGGGACCAGTGCACTATGAATCCTGGCCCCTCCCATGACCAAATGCCTTGGATTTGTTCGTTTTTGAGCTGGGTGCCTTCGGTTTCCATTATCGCTAAAAAACGATAATGCCAAGCTCAAATCCGCCCAAATCCGATGCATTTGCCCAGCACAAACCGTATTTCGAAAATACGGTCTGGCCCACCCCTTCACGTACCCATCCTTGGAGATAGACGCCCATGGAGATGGGCGTTCGCTTTTGATTATGCCCCTCTATGTAAGTCACATTGAGCCTGCAAATAGGTGGGAAAATGTGGGATACAAATGTAACAAATCTATATATATAAAACTCACCCTCAACGTTCTATTGTCTGACGTCACTGAAGCTAAGGTTCGTAAGTTCGAAGCTCTGAAGCCACCAAAATCAAAGTCTCAGGGGCCCGCCCTCGCGTCAAACGTTATGACATTGAGGGCGGAGCAATTCACTCACATCGACGGCGGCCAGGGCAGCGCAATGGCGTCACTTACGACGAAGGTGCATTGGGTGGGGGGGCCAGAGTCACACATTGACGGCGGCCACAGCGGCGCAATGGCGTCACTAATAACGAAGGTGCGTTGGGTGGGGGGGCCAAAGGAAAGCCTTGCTAGCGCCCGTTTCATTGGCTCCAGAAACGGGCCTTTTTTTACTAGTAATAAATAATTATTTGTATAGCAGCTGCCACTATACAGATAATCCACTATCTGGACAGTGCCACTGGAAATTCTTAAAAACTCCCAACTAAAAAGATAGCCAGCAATATTCAGCAGCTATTTTTATAGCTCTGTGGTTTAATGTAGACCATCAAAAGGGTTGCCCTAAATTAAGCCATTCTGAGAGATGAGTGGGAAATCAATGAATACATAAAATGAAACTTAAAAAAAAAAATTACAGAGCATATTCAAAAGCATGGATTAATGAGACGTGGAGGGGCATAACTGAAAGGGGCGCCCAAGTTTTCCTGAGGATGTCCTCACAGGACGTCCCGGCGAAGGGGCGGGGAAACCCATATTTTTGAAACAAGATGGGCGTCCATCTTTCGTTTCGATAATACGGTCAGGGACACCCAAATCTTGACATTTAGGTCGTCCTTAGAGATGGTCATCCCTAGACTTGGTCGTTTCAGATTTTCGGCGATAATGGAAACCAAGGACGCCCATCTCAGAAACGACCAAATGCAAGCCCTTTGGTCGTGGGAGGAGCCAGCATTCGTAGGGCACGGGTCCCCCTGACATGCCAAGACACCAACCGGGCACCCTAGGGGGCACTGCAGTGGACTTCAGAAAAAGCTCCCAGGTACATAGCTCTCTTACCTTGTGTGCTGAGCCCCCCCCCCCAAAACCCACTACCCACAACTGTACACCACTACCATAGCCCTTACGGGTGAAGGGAGGTACCTAGATGTGGGTACATTGGGTTTCTGGTGGGTTTTGAAGGGCTCACATTTACCACCACAAGCATAATAGGTAGGGAGGGATGGGCCTGGGTCTGCCTGCCTGATGTGCACTACACCCACTAAAACTGCTCCAGGGACCTGCATACTGCTGTCATGGAGCTGGGTATGATATTTGAGGCTGGCATAGAGGCTTGCAAAAAATATTTTTTTTAAATTTTTTTGGAGGGTGGGAGGGGGTTAGTGACCATTGGGGGAGTACGGGGAGGTCATCCTTGATTCCCTCCGGTGATCATCTGGTCAGTTTGGGCACCTTTTTGTGGCTTGGTCGTAAGAAAAAAAGGACCAAGTAAAGTCGTCCAAGTGTTCGTCAGGGACGCCCTTTATTTTTTCCATTATGGGTCGAGGAGGCCCATGTGTTAGGCATGCCCAAGTCCCGCATTCGCTACACCTCCGGCACGCCCCCTGGAACTTTGGTCATCCCCGCGATGGAAAGCAGTTGGGGACACCTAAAATCGGCTTTCGATTATACCGATTTGGGCGACCCAGTGAGAAGGACGCTCATCTTGCTATTTGTGTCAAAAGATGGGCGTCCTTCACTTTCGAAAATAAGCCTGAAAGTTAACATGGATTTAGTGAAGGGAAATCTTGCCTCACCAATCTACTACATTTCTTTGAAGGGGTGAACAAACATGTGGATAAAGGTGAGCCGGTTGATATTGTGTATCTGGATTTTCAGAAGGCGTTCATGAAAGACTCCAGAGGAAATTGGAGAGTCATGGGTTAGGAGGTAGTGTTCTATTGTGGATTAAAAACTGGTTAAAAGATAGAAAACAGAGAGTAGGGTTAAATGGTCAGTATTCTCAATGGAGAAGGGTAGTTAGTGGGGCTCCCCAGGGGTCTGTGCTGGGACCACTGCTTTTTAACATATTTATAAATGACCTAGAGATGGGAGTAACTAGTGAGGTAATTAAATTTGCTGATGACACAAAATTATTCAAAGTCGTTAAATCGCGGGAGAATTGTGAAAAATTATAAGAGGACCTTACGAGACTGGGAGACTGGGCGTCTAAATGGCAGATGATGTTTAATGTGAGCTAGTGCAAAGTGATGCATGTGGGAAAGAGGAACACGAATTATAGTTACGTCATGCAAGGTTCCACGTTAGGAGTCACAGACCAAGAAAGGGATTTAGGTGTCGTCGTTGATACGTTGAAATCTTCTGCTCAGTGTGCTGCTGTGGCTAACAAAGCAAATAGAATGTTAGGTATTATTAGGAAAGGAATGGAAAACAAAAATGAGGATATTATAATGCCTTTGTATCGCTCCATGGTGCAACCGCACCTTGAATATTGTGTTCAATTCTGGTCGCCGCATCTCAAAAAATATATAGTGGAATTAGAAAAGGTGCAGAGAAGGGCGACGAAAATGATAAAGGGGAAAGGGGATGGGACGACTTCCCAATGAGGAACGGCTAAAGCGGCTAGGGCTCTTCAGCTTGGAGAAAAGGTGGCTGAGAGGAGATATGATAGAGGTCTATAAAATAATGAGTGGAGTTGAACAGGTAGATGTGAAGCGTCTGTTTACGCTTTCCAAAAATACTAGGACTAGGGGGCATATGATGAAGCTACAATGTAGTAAATTTAAAACAAATCGGAGAACATTTTTCTTCACTCAACGTGTAATTAAACTCTGGAATTCGTTGCCAGAGAATGTGGTAAAGGTGATTAGCTTAGCGGAGTTTTTGGACAGCTTCCTAAAGGAAAAGTCCATAGACCATTATTAAATGGACATGGGGAAAATCCACTATTTCTGGGATAAGCAGTATAAAATGTTTTGTACTTTTTTGGGATCTTGCCAGGTATATGTGACCTGGATTGGCCACTGTTTGAAACAGGATGCTGGGCTTGATGGACCTCTGGTCTTTCCCAGTACGGCAATACTTATGTACAATGATTTGGATTTAAATATTTACCTCTTATATTCTGCCAATACACCAAAATTGGGGTTTAAGGCAGATTACATCATAGTCACAAAATAAAAACCATAACAAATGAAATGAAATCAAAAGAAAGTACAATCATCATTCAACATAAAAAAGAACTGTACATACAAACACCAAATCCTAATCATAAAATGCAAAAAACAAAATCAGGGCAACAAAATAATAAAAATAGACAATTATCACTAATCCAAATAACAAATCCAATTATAAAAAAATATCAAAAAGACAGACAGAAATGCCCACCTTAGGTTAATCAGATAATAAACCTTTATTGAAACTATTATTAGTAATATCCAAATATGTATCACCACAGTTTCTAAACTGTTAACAGTTCTATTTGAGAAAAATTCCCAAATCTTTAGGGGCCCTTTTACTAAAGTGCTGTAAGGTTTTGCATTTTCTATGTGGTAGTGCCCCAAACTAAAGCATAAGAACATAAGAGTAGCCATACTGGGTCAGACCAATGGTCCATCTAGCCCAGTATCCTGTTCTCCAAACAGTGGCCAAGCCAGGTCACAAGTACCTGGTAGAAACCCAAATTGTGACAACACTTCATACTACAAATCCCAGGGCAAGCAGCCGTTTCCCATGTCTGACTCAATAGCAGACTATGGACTTTTCCTCCAGGAATTTGTCCAAACGTTTTTTAAACCCAGATATGCTAACCACTGTTACCACATCCTCTGACAAAGAGTTCTACAACTTAACTGTACGTTGAATGAAAAAATATTTCCTCCTATTTGTTTTTAAAGTATTTCCATGTAACTTCCTCGTGTCCACTAGTCTTTGTACTTTTGGAACGAGTAAAAAAATCGATTTACTTCTACTCGTTCTACACCACTCAGGATTTTGTAGATCTCAATCATATCTCCCCTCATCCGTCTCTTTTCCAAGCTGAAGAGCCCTAACCTCTTTAGCCTTTCTTCATACTAGAGGAGTTCCATCCCCTTTATCATTTTGCTCGCTCTTTGAACCTTTTCTAATTCCGCTATATCTTTTTGAGATATGGCGACCAGAACTGAACGGAATACTCAAGGTGCGGACGCACCATGGAGCGATAATATGGGAAGAGTAAAGCTAGTGTGGTAAATGAACAGGGCATGCTCAGCATCTATCCTGCATCTACTGTACCCTCTGCACAGGCACTATGTTACATGCAGTGGCAGATACAGTGGGAGAGCATGCTATCTGCTACTGTAGGTAACACAGGAGCAGATCTAGGAAGGAAAAAAAATGTAAAAGTCCAGTCTCAAGGCAGTGCACCTCCCTGATATCCCCCAATCTCTACATATTCCACTCTGATGTTTGATCCCTCCCCCTCCCTGCATCCCCTCCCCATGTCCAATTCTCCCCCCTCCAACCATCAGTAGCAGTCTCTGGCTCCCAACCACTATCATTAGCAGTCTTCCCTCCCCCATCAGCAACAGTCTCTGGACCACTACCACCATCAGTAGCAGTCTCCAGACCACCACCACCACCATCAGAAGCAACCTTTGGCCTTTTTATCATGTGGTCTGTCTTGCTAAATGTTAGTACGAGTATGCAGTATTGCTAAATGTTAGTACGAGTATGCACTAATGTTTAGCGCATGGTATAACCCATGTTAACTCCTAAAGGCAGCTTAGTAAAAGGGTCCATTAGTTTTTTCTCAAACTAGATAGTTAGCTTATAAATTTCAAATCCAGGAGCAAATTGTTCTAAGTTGAAGGACACTACCAGCAATGGTTTAGTGCCCAGTAATGAACAATCTTATTTCTCAGATGGATACAATTTTAAACTGAGCATCTTCTCTAGAACTTCATGTCGTACAGCAGTGATTCCTAAACCTGTCCTGAATTTACATGCATATTTAAGGTCAGCAAAAATGCAGGCCCAATTGTTTAATTAAATTACATTTATTTGCTTTTAAATACTTGTGACATTATGTCATGAATGATTCACACCATCACATAATACAAACACCATTATCACAATTACATAAATTAGATATTCACTGACATTCCAAAATAATTTTTTTGTATTTATGCCTTTAAAAATACATCACTTCAATACAAGTGAATTAAGAAATCACAAGCAGATTTGAGAATATGACAAACGGAAAATAATGACTCAATTAGACCATAATAAAAGAGGCCAACTACAAAGGTTATGAAGGAAAATGAACAAATATAATAATGAGACAAAACAGCAGTGTGTTTATGTAGCCAGCTTACCAGCATATCCTACTTCCTGGTGTCTCTTTTGTGTAGCTTGTAATAAGTCAGGAAATATACGTATCATAGCCTGCAAGAATTGTTTGTTCAAATGTATGAAGTAGACTCCATACCAGGTTATGATCAGGCTCTAATGCCAAAGTAACCACTAAAGTGATCCTCAGCATAATCAATTCCAAAGATTATTTCAGAAAACCGGTTGAGTCCAAAGATCTTGCTTGCTCTCCTTCTCTCAGGGATTGGTACATACATAGATAGCTCTTACAAGAAGAGGTAATGTTTCAGATGATAACCCCTACACCTTCATAAAATATTTCTGTTCAACATCCAACGCTGAAATTAAGGATGACTTAGGAAAATTCAACATCCTTAAATTATTCCTCCTTAACTGGTTTCCCAAATATTCCACCTTACGGTGTAACAGCTCTTTATCTTTCATCACAGCAACACTACCATCCAATACAGCGGTTAGTTTGGTCTCTATATTGACAATCTTGGAGGTATGATTTTCCCAAACTGGACCATGTTCATCTATTACCCGCTTAGAAGTAGAAGAGCCACTCAGCAATTATGCAACACAAGAACATAAGAATAGCCATAATGGGTCAGAACAATGGTCCATCTGGTCCAGTATCCTGATTCCAACAGTGGCCAATCCAGGTCACAAGTACCTGGCAGAAATCCCCAAATAGTAGTAGCATTCCATGCTACCAATCCCAGGGCAAGCAGTGGCTTCCCCATGTCTGTCTCAATAGCAGACTATGGACATTTACTTCAGGAACTTGTCCAAACCTTTTTAAAGCCCAAATACGCTAACCACTGCTACCACATCCTCAAGCAAAGAGTTCCAGAGTAACTATTCCCTAAGGGGCCCTTTTACTAAGCTGTGGTAAAAAGCACCCAGTGTAGCAGCAAGGGTCATTTTTGCCGCACACTGAGGTCCCTTTTACCATAGTGGGTAAAAAGGCTGATAAAAGACAACCTCAAAAACTATACTAGCAGTGTCTATACTAGATAGGGGGAAAAGTCTCAACCACTGCGGCAAAAAATCTCAATCGTTAATTGCACGCAGAAAAAAGTCATCATAGACTGACCCCCCCCCCCCCCCGTAGTGTTATTTGTTGATTGTAATTGGGCCATTATTCAAGCCCATGATGTATTCAAAGATTGTGACCTGCAAATAGCCTTTTCTAGGGATCACAATCTTAAAGAGATTTTATGTCCAGCCGACATAGTGCATAGATCATTGCCAGTAAGCAGAGCTCACAAAGTTTGTGGAGCATGTATTTTTTGCAACAACATGATTGAGTGTAACAGCTACTGTAACCCAGTGGATGGCAAGATCTACAAACTTAGGCATTTAACAAAGTGCAAATCAGATCATGTGATATATGTCCTACAAAGTCCGTGCAATAAACTATATGAAGGCAAGACTGATAGATGCCTGAGCCTACGGTTGAGTGAACATAAGTCATGTATTTCATCATCGAAATTAGGAGCACCTCTAGTATCCCATTGAAGAGATTTCAATCATAGTTTTGATTCATTTAAATGTTGGGTTATTGATTGCGTGAATGAACATATACGCGGTGGAGACCGCAGTAGAAGGTTATTACAAGTAGAACAGAGATGGATTTATTGATTAAAGACCTTGGAACCACATGGTCTGAACTCGACAATGCACTGGGCTGCTTTTCTTTGAACCATTTTTTGAACTATTTTTTTGACCTATTATTATGTTCAATCTTTTCTTGCAAAAATGTTTTTGAACCAAAAAAATGTTTTGAACCATGATTTGCACATAAGTCTTTATGAGAAAAGTCAAACTAACATACAACAAGATGCTGGTGCTGTTTTAGATAGACGTTAGTGCCAGCTGATTCAGGCGATAGTTGTTAGTTTGGCAATTGGTCATTACCAATGATATGTCAGCAGTGGATTGGTTGAATGGAAGTTTAAAACCAACACGGTTCTGTATCGCTGATGACAGTGGGTTGATGAGAATGAGTTCTCCAGCATTTAGGTAACAGTATGAGGACATTGTGTCTATAGATATAATTCACAAGGTATAACGCAGATGTATACTTTATTTTGTTTTCGGTGACTCATGCACTGAACCTCTATATTTTTTAGTCCAGCATCAGTAAACAATAGATGCCTTGTGGTGTGGTTCCCTGAAGAAGCACTGCGAAACGGGACCATTGGGATCGCATAGGAATTACACGTGAGCTGGAGTTCACATCAGAAAGATAAGTTTGCATATTCATCTTATTTTTTGATCTTATAAAAGTTTTGGGAAAGATTTTGATACATGAGGATGTGATGCATGAAGAGATTAAAAAACAATAAAGAAAATACAATCAACAAATAACACTACAGGGGTTTTTCAGTCTATGATGAGTTTTTTCTGTGTGCAATTAACGATTGAGATTTTTTGCCGCAGTGGTTGAGACTTTTCCCCCTATCTAGTATAGACACTACGGAACTGCTAGTATAGTTTTTGAGGTTATCTGCATCAGCAAGCAGTATCATTGATCTGTGTGTGGTATTTACCTATGATAAAAGACTTTATAGCCATGTGGTAAAATTGCTCTTATTTGGTGACCATGTGGGGTGGGGGGAGCACTTACCACCACCCATTTAGGTGGCAGTAAGAGCTCCCGCACTAACCCTGCGGTAATTGGGCAGAATGTTGCGCTGCCCGATTACTGCCGGGTAACCCCCTGCGGAAATATTTTTCATATATTTCTGCTAGCGCCAGAAATGCTGCACGTTAGGGGTGGAACTACCGCTGATGCCCATGGCTGGCAGTAGTTCTGAAATGGCGAGCAGTAAGCCTGCGTTGTGTATAGTATAGAGGCCATGAAAAGGTGCAAACCATACATATTTCTAGTTTTAATATAAGCTATTTTGCTTCTCTTGAGCTGGGAGTAGACTTAAGAGTTGCAAAAGAATTATAAATGTGCTTTTTCTGAAAAATACCTTTCTAAGGCTGTAGAAATTTGTGGTTTGACATTTTAGCCTGTGCTAACTTGTGATAAGTTGCTGGTCAGCAACTAAGCCAGAGACTCCTATGACTAGGGACACCTGCTGTATCCAGATAAACAATCAGAAGGAGAAGTGAGTGGGTGTGGGTAAAACTGTAAGGGTGGAGGGGGTTGGTATGATGACTGTGCATACCAAAGACATAGGTCAACCTATATCAAATGAAAATGTATGCTTATGTGCATGAGAGGCCCTAACTGCCAATATAATAAGGGAATAAAATGATAGACTTTGATGGAACATGAGACGTCATGACAGGAGACAGAATATTCTGGAAAGATGCATATTCATTAGGTAGGAAGGGTAATTATAATTAAGATAATGAAGAAAGGGAAAAAAAGTATTTAACAGGAAACAGAACTGAGGATGGAGAGCCTCGATGTGCCTACACTAGCAGGTAGACATAATGACAACTGTATTTGGGAGTTTATTTGTTACTATTTCAATAATTACTGATTGGCTTCTTTAACAATTTGAATAAACATTTATTATGTCTAATACTTATTTAGTAGCTAGAGTTTTTCTTGCCTGGAATTCTGCCTGGGGGAGTAAAGATTTACTCCTTCAGAAGGTTACTTCTGTCCCAGAGGCAAGACAGAAGGTGAACAGTTGGGCTTACCGCAACTTAGTAAAAGGGCCCCTGAGTGAAAAAAATATTTCCTCTTATTTGCTTTAAAAGTATTTCCAAGTAACTTCATTGAGTGCCCCCTAGTCTTTGTACTTTTTGAAAGAGTACAAAATAGACTCACTTCTACTAGTTCTACACCACTCAGGATTTTATAGACCTCAATCATATCTCCCCCTCAGCCACCTCTTTTCCAAGCTGAAGAGCCCTAACCTCTTTAGCCTTCCTCATATGAAAGGAGGAGTTCCATACCTTTTATCATTTTGGTCGCTCTTCTTTGAACCTTATCTAATTCCGCTAAATCTTTTTTGAGATATGGAGACCAGAACTGAACGCAATATGCAAGGTGAGGTTGCACCATGAAGCAATACAGAAGCATTATAGTATTCTTGGTCTTAATTACCATCCCTTCCCAAATAATTCCATGCATCCTGTTTGCTATTTTGGCCACCACCTTAAACTGGGCAGATTTTAGCGTATTGTCTACAACGACACCTAGATCTTTTTCTTGGGTGCTGACTCGCAAAGTGGATCCTAGCATCAGGCTAAGATTTGGGTTATTCTTCCCAATATGCATCACTTTGCATTTGTCCACATTAAATTTCATCTGCCATTTGGATGCCCAATCTTCCAATTTCCTATGTCCACATATGTTTTAAAAAACCTTGAATAGTTTTGTGTCAGCTGCAAATTTAATCACCTCACATAGTAACATATATAGTAACACAGTAGATGATGGCAGAAAAAGACCTGTACGGTCCACCCAGTCTGCCCAACAAGATAACTCATATGTGCTACTTTTTGTGTATACCCTACTTTGATTTGTACCTGTGCTCTTCAGGGCACAGACCGTATAAGTCTGCCCAGCACTATCCCCGCCTCCCAACCGCCAGCCCCTCACCTCACTTGTCATTCTGATTTCCAGATCATTTATAAATATGTTAAACAGCACTGGTCCTAGTACAGATCCCTGCGGCACTCCACTATTCACACTCCTCATTTGAGAAAAATGGACATTTAACCCTACTCTCCATTTTTTTGTCTAACAATCAATTCCTAATCCACAATGGAACATTGCCTCCTATCCCATGACTCTTTTTTTCTCAGGAGTCTCTCATGAGGAACTTTGTCAAAAGCTTTCTGAAAATCTACATACACATCAACCAGCTCACGTCTTCAAAGAAATGAAGCAAATTGGTTAGGCAAGATTTCCTTTGGCTGAATCCATGCTGACTGTGTCCCATTAAACCATGTTTATCTATGTGTTCTGTAACTTTATTCCTTATAATAGTTTCCATTATTTTACCTGGCACTGAAGTCAGACTTACTGGTCTGTAATTTCCTGGATCACCACTGGAACCCTTTTTAAAAATCAGCGTTACATTGGCCACCCTCCAATCTTAAGGTACTATGGATGATTTTAATGACAGGTTAGAGATTACTAACAGCAGATCAGCAATTTCATGAGTTCTTTTAGTACTCTTGGATGCATGCCATCCAGTCCAGGTGATTTACTACTCTTTAATTTGTCGATTTGGCGCAATACATCTTCTAGGTTCACCAAGATTTCTTTCATTTCTTCTGTATCATCACCCTTGAAAACCATATCTGGTACAGGTGGATCTCTTACAGCTTCTTCCGTAAAGACTGAAGAAAAGAATTCATTCAGGGGTCCTTTTCCCAAGCTACATGAAAAAGGGCCTACTCTAGCGGTGGGGGCTATTTTTCCCATGTGCCAGGGCCATTTTTTCTGCAGTTGGTAAAATTCCCCCCCCCCCCCCCAACAAAATGGCTACGCAGTGAGATAACTCTTACAATGTGGCCATGCAGCAGGGAGCTCTTACCACCACCCATTGAGTTGGTAATACAGGCTCCCGTGCTAAGCTGGCAGCAGGCAGCGATGCCTGATTACCGCTGGATTAGTACATATACATAAGTATTGCCATACTGGGAAACACCAAAGGTCCATCAAGCCCAGCATCCTGTTTCCAACAGTGGCCAATCTGGTTCCCAAATACCTGGCAAGATCCCAAAAAAGTACAAAACATTTTATACTGCTTATCCCAGAAATAGTGGGTTTCCCCCAAGTCCATTTAATAATTGTCTATGGACTTTTCCTTTAGGAAGCCGTCCAAACCTTTTCTAGGGGTTATCTTTTTCCCCTGGAAATGGTATACACTCAGGGTAGGACTACCGCTAGTGGCCGTATTGGGCTGCCGGTAGTCCTGGAAGAGCAATCGGTAAGTCCACGTTACCGCTGCTCTGTAAAAGGGCTCCTTAGTACCTCCTGAGTGCCCGTTTTGCTCCTCATGATCTAATGGTTCCACAGATTCCCTCAGAGGCTTTCTTCTCCTGATGTATCTGAAAAAGTTGTTACTGTGAGTTTTTGCCTCTCTGGCAAGTTTCTCTTCATATTCATTTTTACTGTTTACTAAGCCATGCTAGTGGCTGCTGTGCAGCAATGCCGACACAGCCCATTCAAAGTGAATGGACTATGTCAGAATTAGCACATGGCAGCCGCTAGCACTAGCTTTGCATCTAACTAACCAGTGCTTATGTTGCTTCTTATTTGCTTTATTTGGGTCCTACTTCTATTCTTTGAAGGATGTTATTTTGGCTCTAATAGCTAATTTCACTTCACCTTTTAATCATGCTGGCTGTTGTTTTCTCTTCTTTCCACCTTTGTAAAACTTGGAATGCATCAAGTCTGGGCTTCCAAGATGTATTTTTAAACAACATCTATGCCTGATTTAATGTTCAAACCATTGCAGCTGATCCTTTTAGCTTCTTTTTAACCATTTTCCTCATTTTATCATAGCCGCCCTTACGAAAATTAACTGCTGCTACGGTAAATTTCCTCTGTGACTTCACTCCAGATATTAGCTCAAATTTGATCATGTTATGATCACTGTTTCCCAGCAGACCCAGCACTGTTACCTCTCATACTATGTCCTGCGCTCCACTAAGGACTAGATCTAAAATAGCTCCCCCTCATGTTGGTTCCTGGACCAGTTGCTCCAAGAAACAGTCATTTATTACGACTAGGAATTTTACCTCCCTAGCACTCCATGATGTAACATTTATCCAGTCAATAATGGGGTAACTGAAATCAAGATATAACAATAAACAACTCTCTTCCACTGTAGGGTCAGAATAGTCTGGCTTACCACATCATAAACGTGAAGAAAAAAGACCTCAGTTTAGAAAGAGCTCAAACATGCAGCACACAGCTGTTCAAAGCAGGAAGCTCACATTAATCACAGGTCAAAGAAAAAATCCTCTAATTTATTAGAGCAACAGTCAATTTCCAAACCCCAAGCAGGCACAGGGGGAAAGAAACAAACCCAGTCAAGAAAACTATCTTGTTAGCAGTAAATTTACCAGCCATGCAAAATGTATAATAATTTGTAATCCACATGTTAGTGTCAAAATTACTTAGCTTACCTTGTTGAAGAAGGTCCAAATTCCCAACAGGAGAACAGTTTCACCCAAAGGCATCATCGGGGAAATAAATACTGACTGATATGCAAAATGTCTATACTCAAAATGAAAGTGGAAGAGAGTTGTTTGTTGTTATACCTTGAGTTCTATCTTCTCTACCCTTGATGACATTGCTTGGTAATTGAAATCATCCATTATTATTCTGTTGCCCAATTTGCCAGTGTCCTAATTTCTGTAAACATTTCTTCATCTGTCTGTTTGTTCTGTCCTGGTGGATGGTAATGAAGCCCTATAAGAATACTCTATCCCTTCTATCCATAATGATTCCACACTGCTAAATGCCTCCCAGAGCGACTCCATAGTCACCTTGGCTGGTTTCTTTATCATGGATAACCCAGTTTGCAGATTCTTTAATTCCTTTTGCCTGTCGATACCAAAAGAAATCAGGACCCTATCTGAAGTCTCAATTCTTTTTGAAGTAGGGGAAGAAGCGGCAGCTGGCACACCATTCAGCACTAAGCTCAGTATCTGATCCAAATCTATGCCAGAGCTCTGTGCCTCTATCCCACTGCTTGCACTTCTGGGTTGCGGGGGAGCCACTCTATCCACAAGGCTCAATGATGTCCCATTGACATGCTGCTCCATAAAAAACACTGCAGAGCCAGCCAAAGCACAGACCATCACCGCTGTAACTGATCCTGCTTGATATGCATCCACAGTATGTTGTCTTGCCACCAGTGAAATGACTCTGGAAGGAACAGTCTAGTTTTCCCCTTCCTTTTCTCCATCTCATCAACAAGTAGAAGAGAAAACAAGCAAATTACTCTCTGGACAAAAGAGAACTCAGATTAGGGCGTCTCTCAAAAATAATAATAAAGCTTACCTCATAGATTCCTTGTGGCTTTATCTTAACAGATGTCCCATCCCCAAATATAGTATAGTAATTTTGTTCATCACAATGGATTATGGCCGTAGCAAAATCCATGTGTTCCACCTTTACTCGCTTCACTTTTTTTGTGAATGTCTTTGGGACTTCCCCTAAGCAAAAACACATGACAAAACAGAATCAATCTCCCAGCTGCAGTCAATAATTAAAGTTAATGTGATAAAGAATTTTTGGAAAATGCCTCAAACAACAAAATTGCTGTATTAGTTATAATGGACTAGGGCCATGTCTTATTCATAATCTACTCCCTAAAAAATAAAATAGAAGTTTCTATACCACAATTTTTAACAAATAATATTAGGTACTATTTTGCAGAAAATGACTTTTTCAACAAGGTTCCTAAAATGTAAGAAAACTTACAGTATTTTATTTATTTACTCAGTAATAAAGTAAATGATGGTAGATAAAAAACAAAATAGCTCATCCAGTCTGACCAGTAAGGTATTTAAGGATTTAACTTACACTGTGTACCATTCTATTTAAGGTTTCAACTGCAAGATTTATGATTTATAGCAATTTACAATGTTCATCAGATTATGTTGGTTATTTAATCATTCATACTTGTGATAAGATTTATGCAGGAATGACTATCAGACAGATCCACATTAAGTAAAAAACGGAATGGATTAACATATAGGTTGCCACTGTAGGACAGTATTTATCCCATCAACATGAATATCGCCGTAAACCGGCCATCTCCTAATCGTTTAGGTTATGGGTGGCTGGGGGTGAAGTGCCTACTTAGCTGGTTAGTGGTGATTTTTTTTCTGCTAGTCAACTACGTAACCACTTAAAGTTAGGACAGCAAAAAGGCTGTTCTAACTTTATGCGTTAAAGTTAACCAGGCACTAAGCTGAATATTGGCTAGTGCCTGGTTAACTTCTGGGTAACCTCTGAGTCCCAGATATTAAATGCCAAGAGCTGCGTGTGCCTTGCATTGAATATCCGAGGTCAGTTCAGCCTGCGGCTGTGAGCGGCCCAGATGCTGCTTACCACTCTGGGTTGAATAATGGATGACCCATGTTCTTTCAAAGGCATGCACATTCCTACTGAGTATGAGAGAGGAGAGTCACAGAACTCAGTATAAATGAAAACATTTTGTTAACCAGGTTTTCCATAATAACATGATGACAGAGGGATTTATGACTCATATTTCACTGTGGAAATGAATGTACTCAGATCTGAGATCAACCATAGTATGCTTTGCAGCAGTACTGGAATTCTCCAAAATTTTATAAAGTGATGATTCTAACACTATGTAAAGTGTAAAATAGTTTCAGTGCCCTCAGGACTGGTACCATACCATAACAGTGGTACACTAAGATAAAGCGAAGGTACTTACCTGTAGCAAGTATTCTCCGAGGACAGCAGACCTTATATTCTCACATATGGATAATGTGGGTCTACATTGCCGGTTCGGAGCTTGTAACAAGCTTAGAAAAATAGGTCTTTGAGTGTGAGACATGCTCCATCACTCAAGAGTGAGTGCCTTCCCACCCACCACAAGAGAGCCAGGACCAGCAGTACAGTATAAAACATAATAAAAAGGAGACAACTCCAAGGGGAGGTGGGAGGGTATGTGAGAATATAAAGCCTGCTGTCCTCAGAGAATACCTGCTATAGGTAAGTACCTTTGCTTTCTCCGAGGACAAGGACTATAATTCTCACAAATGGGAAACCCTAGTTACCAGGCACACCAAAAACAACAACCATTGGTCAACTGGACCTTGCAATGGGTAGGGCAAAAAAGTAATTAACCTGAAACTTTATACAACTGGTATAGGGTGAGAGTGCAGCCTGGAACAGAACAAAATGGGCCTAGGAGGGTGGAGGGACTCTTAACCCCAAACAAATTCTGCAGCACTATCTGTCCAAACTGACTGTCACGTCAGGTATCCTGCTCAAGGGAGTAGAGATGTAAATGTGTGGACTGAAAATCACATCACAGCCTTGCAAATTTCTTCAACGGAAGCTGATTTCAAGTGGGCTACCAACGCAGCCATGGCTCTGACACTGTGAGCCCTGACATGACCCTCAAGGGTTAGTCAGTAAGCATATGTGAAAGAAATGCAATCTGCTAGCCAACTGGAAATGGTGCGTTTCCCAATGGCGACCCCCATCCTATTGGGATCTAAAGAAACAAAAAGTTGTGTGGACTGTCTATAGGGCCTAGTCTGCTCCAAGTAAAAGGCCAATGCTTGCTTGCAGTCCAAGGTGTGCAGGCATTTTTGCAAGGATGGGCATGAGGTCGGGGGAAGAATGTTGGCAAGACAATCAACTGGTTCAAATGGAACTCCGACACACCCTTAGGTAGGAAATTAGGGTACATGTGAAGGGCTACTCTGCTATGATGAAACTTCATATAAGGTGCATCCATCACTAAGGTCTGAAGCTCACTAACCCTGTCAGCTGAAATAACAGCCACCAAAAATATGACCCTCCAGGTCAAGTACTGCAGATGACAGGTATCAAGAGGCTCAAAAGGAGCTTTCATCACCTGGGTGACAACGAAGTTGATGTCCAATGACTCAGGTGGAGGTTTGACTGGGAGGTTTGACAAAGCAAACCTCTCACGAAGTGAACAACTAGAGATTGACCAGAGATGGGTTTACCCTCTATATGTTGATGATAAGCACTAATTGCACTAAGGCAGTGATTCCCAAACCTGGTCCTGAAGATAAGCCAGTCAGTCAGGTTTGCAGGATATCCACAATGAATATTCATGAGAGATATGCATGTACTGCCTCCACTGCATGTAAATCTCTCTCATGAATATTCACTGTGGATATCCTGAAAACCTGACTGGATGGGGTGCCTCCAGGACCAACTTTGTGATCCACTGCCCAAGGTGAACCCTTATGGAGTTGGTCTTGAGACCAGACTTAGAGAGGTACAGAAGATATTCAAGCAATATCTGTGCAGGGCAGGAAATAGGATCTAGGGTCTTGCCCTCACACCAAATGACAAACCTCCTCATTTAAAAGAGTAACACCTCTTAGTGGAATATTTTCTGGAAGCCAGCAAGACCCTGGAGACACACTCAGGAAATTGCAAGGAAGTAAATTCTAAGCCCTCAACATACATGCTTTGAGGGCTGGAGACCAGAGGTTGGGATGCTCGTTCTGCATGATGAAAGTCGGAAAGCACTCCAATCTCCACAATTCTTTGGAAGATAACTCAGAAGAGGGAACCAGATCTGCTAGGGTCAGTAGGGAGTGATCAAGATCATGGTCCCATGGTCTTGCTTGAGTTTCAGCAAAGTCTCCTCCACCAGAGGAATGGGAGGATACTTATACAGAAGTCCTGTCCCCAGTGAAGGAGGAAGGATCTGACGCTGGACTGTCATGGGCCTGGAGATTGGAACAGAACTGAGGGACTTTGTGATTGGACTGAGTGGCAAATGGATCCACCAAGGGAGTGCCCCATCATCAGAAGATATCATGGACAACACCCATGCTGAGGGACCACTCGTGCAGTTGTATGACTCTGCTCAGCCTGTCGGCCAGGCTGTTGAATATTCCCATCAGGTAAGTGGCGTTGGGGAGCATCCTGTGCTAGTGCGCCCGACGCCACATCCAGATGGCCTCCTGACACAGAGGGCATGAACCAGTGGCCCCTGCTTCTTAATGTAGTATATGACAACCTGATTAACTGTTTGAATGAGTACAATTTGGTTGTTTAGCTGATCTCTGAAAGCGTTTAGTGTGTTCCAGATCACACGGAGATCCAGAAGATTGATTTGAAGATCTGGTTCCTAGACTGACCAAGCACCCTGAGTGTGAAGCCCATCTAAATGAGCTCCCCACCCTAGACAGGATGCATCCATTGTCAATACTTTCATGGACTGTGAAATTTGGAATGGGAGACTCTGAGTCAAATCAGATTGAATTGTCCACTAGAGTAGGGACTGAACCAGCTCTTGTGGGACCCGGATAACATCTTCTAGCTTCCCTGCGGCCTGACACCACTGGGAAGCTAGGGTCCCTTGGGCAGTTCTCATATGAAGATGTGCCATGGGTGTCACATGAACAGTAGAGGCAATGTGGCCCAACAACCTCAACATCTACTGAGCCGTGACCTGACGAGTTGCTTGGACATGAGTGGCGAGGGTGAAAAGAGCATCTACCTGCGACACAGGGAGAAAAGCCCAAGCCAGCTGAGTGTCCAGCAGGGCTCCAATGAACTCCAATCACTGGACAAGGAGCATGTGGGACTTGGGGTAGTTTTAAATGAATCCTAGTAAATCTAGCATTCAAATAGTCCTCCGAATGGCCTTCTGACCACCATCCCATGACGTGCTCTTCACCAGTCAGTCACTGAAATAGTGGTACACATAGAGGCTCATTTTCAAAGCACTTAGCCTCCCAAAGTTCCATAGAAACCTATGGAACTTAGCCTCCCAAAGTGCTTTGAAAATATGCCTCATGGACTCCCAGTCTGCATAGCAATGCTGCGACTACTGCAATAGACACTTGGTGAAAACTGTGGGAGCCAACGAGAAGCCAAAGGCAACAAGTGATATTGGAAGTATCGTGTCCCCAGCCGCAATCATATTATACTTCCTGTGAGATGGAAGTATCGGGATATGAGTATGACCATCCTTTAACCTAGAGAGCACAGCCAATCATTTTCCTGAAGCATGGGAAGCAGGGTGCCCAGCAAAACCATTCTGAACTTCTCTCTGACCAGGAATTTGTTCAGTCCCCTTAGGACTAGGATGGGACACATTACCCAAGTTTTTGCACACGGACATGCCTTGAATAGAATCTCCTCCCTTCTTCCCCTGGTGGAATGGGTTTGACCAAATGGGCCTTCAGAAGGGCTAAGAGTTCCTCTGCAAGCACCTGCTCATGCTGAAAGATGAAGTACTGAGCTCTCAGTGGGCAATTTGGTGATCTTTGTTGCCAATGCAGAGCATAACCGACTATTTGAAAAACCCACTAGTCGGAGGTTACGAGGGGCCACCTTTCTTGGTAAACCTTCAACCTCCTCACAAGTCATCCAGGACAGTCACTTTTACAGCAATTATGCTGTTGGAGCCAGTCAAGAGCTTGCTCCAGCTTTGACTGGGGAGTTGTCTGGGCCTTTGGTGCACACTGTTGGTGAGAATGAGTGTCCTAGGGCTGAACCTGCTGAGGCTGGGGAGAAGAAGGGGTGTACCTACACCTCTGTGAGTAATAAGTACTCCTCCTTGACTTGCCAAAAAACCTCCTAGAGAAGGAGGCTGGTGCAGAAGGTGCCCAGCGGGAGAGAGAATCAGTGGTATCTGTGCTGTTTGATGAGGTCAGCGACCTCCTCCACCTTCTCTCCAAAAGGATTATCTCCCCAGCATGTGGCATCCACCAATCTCTGCTGGACCACCGGGTCCAAGTCAGAAACACGCAGCCATGAGAGTCTATGCACCGCTATACCCTGGGCAGAGATCCTAGAGGCCATATCAAAAGTGTTGTAGGCGCCCCTGGAGAAGAACTTACGACACGCCTTCTGCTGCTTGACCAGCTGCCGAACAGATTCAGTGTGCTCTGGTGGTAGACAGTCTGCTAAATCAGAAATACTGCACACCAAGGACCTGTAGAACTGGTACAACTGGATACGGGAAATGAGAATGGAGGCCTAAAAGAATCCAGGGATCTAGCTTTTCTGCCAGGGGGTGCCGAAGCACAGTCCCTAGGACTCCTGGCCCTTTTGAGCGTGGATTCCACCACCAGTGAATGATGAGGCAACTGGGGTCTATCAAACCTAGGGGAAGACTAAATCAAGTACATGGTGACAATCTTCTTGGGGAAGAGAGGGGACTCCCAGTTCTTCACTTGAATATCCCATAAGATCTCGTGAAGCGGGACCGTCACAGACTCTCTAGGAGGAGAGTCGTAGTCCAGGACCTCGAACATCAAAGCCCTGGGCTCGTCCTCTACTTCCCAGGGGCGTAGCCACGGGCGGGCCTGGACAGGCCCAGGCCCAGCCACTTTCCCTCCAGGCCCGCCCAGCCAACATCCTCGTATCCCGGGTGTCAGCAGGTGGGGGGGGGGGGGGGTGCTCCGTTGGCACCGTAGTCCCCACCTGCCTACCAGCTCTGCCGACGGTCAGATGACCCTCTTCATCCCCAGCCACCCAGCACCTGACCCAGCCTTTAAAAAAAAAGTCGGTGAAGTGCCTTGCGTCTGCTCTGCTGTAAAGCCAGCAAATCGCCTCATCACATCGGCCCTTCCTTCACTGTGTCCCGCCCTCGCGGAAATAGGAAGTTACATCAGAGGGCGGGACACAGTGAAGGAAGGGCCTACGCGAAGAGGCGATTTGCTTGCTTTACAGCAGCGCAGAGCAGACGCGAGGCACTTCACCGACTTTTTTTAAGGCTGGGTCAGGTGCTGGGTGGCAGGGGAAGAAGAGGGTCGTCTGTCCATTGGCGGAGCTGGTAGGCAGGTGGGGACTGGGTCGGGAAGGGGGGCTCAGATGGGAGAAGGGGGCAGGAGGAAGAATGGGGCCATGCCAGGGGCAGGTGGGAGAATGGGTCTGGGGCTGAAAAGGGGGGCCCTAATGCAAGGCATGTGGATGAAGGGAACTGGGGGCTGAAAAGGAGGGTACGTGGGATAAGGGGGCTAGTACTGGAACTGGGGGCTGAAAAGGGGCAGGGGATGAAACTGTGGGGACGGGGCTGAAAAGGGGACATGGAGAAGTGGCTGGGGCTGAAGCTCGGGACTGGTGGGAGAAAACTGCTAGGGTTGGGACTGGGGGCTGAAAAGGGGACAGGGAGAAGTGGCTGGGGGCTGAAGCTCCAGACTGGTGGGAGAAAAGGCCTGGGGCTGAAACTGGGCACTGGTGGGACAGTGGGGCTGAAAAGGAGGGGCAGGTGGGAGATGTGGGCTGGGGCAGGAACGAGGGGCAGGTGGGATAATGGGGCTGGAACTGGGGGCCGAAAAGAAGGGGCAGCAAGAGGGAGGGCAGACCCTGCATGGATAAATAGTGGATTGAAGGGGCAGAGAGAAAGGGCAGACAGTGGATGGAAGGGATGGCAGAGAGGGCAGACTGGATGGCAGAGAGAGAGAGAGCGAAGACAGATGCTGGATGGAAGGAAGATGGTGAAAAGAAGATGAGGAAAGCAGAAGCCAGAGACAACAAATGTAAATAAAATATATATTTTTATTTTTTTTTGCTTTAGGATAAAGTAGTATTGTAGATGTGTTAATAAATGTTTATAAATAGAACATGTAAATAAGGTAATCTTTTTATTGGACTAATTTTAATACATTTTGACTAACTTTCGGAGAACAAAACCCTCAGGTCAGGATAGGATACTGTAACAGCACTATACTGTATTGACCTGAGGACGGAGGTTTTGGCTTCTGAAAGCTAAGTGTATTAGTCCAATAAAATGGTATTATTTTATTTTCTATGTTTGTTTTATTTCTATTTTTTAATTTGTAAAGTGGTGATTGGTATTTGTTAGTTTTTTTTCAAATTTACATCTGCTGTCTTTATATTTTGCACAGTACTAGGGGACATTTTCTGTTTCTGTGGTGTTGCATTGTATGCAGAGTCTGGCATCTTGGGGGTTCAGTTTAATTTTTGTCTAAATAGAAAGTTTATGATTACTTATTCTATAGTGGATTAGGGTGTATCTGTGTTTGTGAAAAAGACATGGCTTTCAGTTGGCATTGACTGTGCAGGATCGATGATCTGTACTATTCTGTCTGGTTTCGTTTTACAATAGGTGAATTGATGTTCTAGTGCTCACTGTAGTGTTTAAGATGCTTTCCTTTTCCTTGTTTGACTTGTAGAAATGACTGCTTATGAATTGCACTATAGGTCCTGAGTGTTTTGTATTCTCGGTATGCCTAGTACTGGATTTTTTTTTTTTGGGGGGGGGGGGGGGGGGGTGTTAAAAAAATGACCAGCCCAGGGTGTCAACTACCCTAGGTACACCACTGCTTTGATCGCTGTCGCTGCCTTTTCTCCCGCGGCTGATGCCAAACTATGGGGGAGGGGGAAGGGCAGCGTTGATGCCTGGCTACAGTTCCAGGCTGGAGATTTTGGGACAGTCCTGCATTTCTGACCACCCCATTGTTATAGGACTTGCAGCACTAATTTCCATGGGCAGAATCAGGCACTGCAAATCCCACACTGATTTGAGTTGTAAAGTTTAAATCAGAACTGCATAAAATCTCAAGCCTGGAACTGGGTAATTTGCCATCTCTATGATTTCAAATTTTTTGTGCTTTATTCTGCAATTTGTAAGGGGTGGTCTGTGTTCTTGGCATCTCTGCCATTTCATATTTTTTGTCTTTTATTCTGCAGTTGGTAAGGGGTGGTCTGTGTTCTGCATATGACCGATGTAAAAGATTCTGTGTGTATGTAGTTTGTGTGGGGATCTATATGACTTCTCTGGCTTTTTAAATGGGAATGTCAGTTTCAGAATTTACCTGTTTTGTGAATACAGCTTAATCAGGCATTTGCATTTCTTACAAAGCAAAGTTTGAAGGATATGTGCCATTGACATGTTTGCCTTATAGCACTCATATTTGGTCAAGTTTAAGATATGGGATAAAATCACTATATTTAAAAATGTCGGTGTTCCATGAACCAGGTATGTGGTTTGTGTTAATGCAGGAGAGCTGTTGCACAGACTGCTTACTTAGAAATCAATCATCAAGTGCACTCTAAGGCATTATTAAAGAGTATCCCAAGAAACACTACTCACACCTAGTGCCCACCCATATTAGCTCTGGGCCCACCCAAAATGTTAGGTCTGGCTACGCCACTGCCACTTCCAAAGGAATTGGGATGACAGCTGTCATCTCCTTTACAAAAGAGGACAAGGACAGTCTCTTAGGTGACTTCCTCCTTTTCTGTGGAGTGGAGGGATCAGATGGGATACCATAGGACTCCTCCTTCAAGTTGTACCATGGATCCTGAGTCCCATGAGCACTCCTCATCAGTGTCAGCCAAGATTTCCTCGTAGGAAGGCTGAGACCAAGATCACCTCGACATAGAAGTACCATGATCCCGAGAGGGGTGTTGAGGTGTCAGCTCTGGCCTTGACTCTGGTGAAGTTTCCTCCGCCAACGTCAAGGGTGTGCCAAGACGGGTGGCAGTCAACACAAGACCACAAGTAGCATGGGAGGCGGAGAGCTCAACGCACGCTGATAGCTATGTGGGACTGTAGCAAGAGGCGTGGCTGACGCAAGCACCCCAGCCTCCAATGAATTCTGCAAGAACCCAACCAAAAGCTCAAGGGGCAAGGCCCAGAGGCAGTCATCGAGGCTCGACATTGGGAAAGGCTGGGATGCTGGTGTAGAAGCAGACTGCTGAATCTGTGGGGTTGATGCGGGTGCCTGGTCCTGGCTGTGTGGAGACCCATGCATCAGAACCTCTTGTATAGAGAGGGAGCAGTTCTTCTGGAACTAATGCTTCTCAGGGACTGGTGAAATTCTCACTGCCTCGGAGCTCCTGGCACCATGAGTCGAGGGGGATCGATGCTGATGCTTCTTCCTATGCCTGGCATTGATGCTTGTAATAGAACTGAATTTGAAAGATTGTTTTTCAATTTTGCCTTGACCAACAAATGCACTCGGGGTCTGTATTTTTGATTAGAAGTAATTCTGTTTAAAAAAGAGTTTAACTTTGATTGTGTGAAAATAAGTTGGAATGTAGAAGATAAGACACAGCTCTAATTAATTTGGTATGTGAAGGGAGAGATGGAGCCTGTTTTGAGTTCAGACTGGCCACCTGGACTGAGAAACATCTGACCACATTTCCACAGTATGGCTTGTTTACCAAAACAGAGAAATTCTCAAGCATTCTGTAATTTTCCTTAGCTCTCAACATGAGTTCTAACCCTAATAAAAAAAAGGGGGGCCTTTTACAGTGAAGCTGGAAGCTCATCTATGGGTGAACGCATTGCATAGAACCAGACTCCTGGTCAAACTCTGGCTTCGCTGAAAAAGGGGCTTCTCTCAGCTGATGTAAAAAGCCTGGATGATGTAAGGACCAGTGATGGAAGTATGTATATTATAGTGTATTATTGCTTCTTTTCCTGGTCTAGAAACTCCTAGCATTGTTTGGATGTAGGGACCAATGATGTAATGATTGTTTATAGGTATTGTTTTTTTTTCAGTTATATAGCTAATCATTGTATATATACAGTGCAATCCACTTAAGTGGAAGGGTCTGGGACCAAAGAAATGCATGCACTTAACCGGAGCGTGCACTTAACCGTTGTGAACCAAAGAAGCTTGACATCTGATAAACATATGTTCAGTACTGTTTAGTATTATACGTACAGTATACAGTCTCAGTTAACTGACATTAGGCTTACTTGAAGTAATCAGTTATAGTCCTCTGTACACTCTTGGGTCTGTGAGTTCCTTAGGCTACGTCTGCCAGACGATAAAAACTGTCATAGCACTGACATCCAGTGGCCTCCAGATAGGCCCGCACAGTGTTGAGACTCTCCAGCGCTCTTGCAAACGTGACAGGAGGAGGTTGTTGAATTTTGTGAGCATGTACCTCGCTGCTCATTTCATCCTCTGTTTCATCATTTATTTATTGCATTTGTACCCCACATTATCCCACCTTTTTGCAGGCTCAATGTGGCTTATCATTGTTGCCTGCGTGTAGGTGCATATCTCGACATCAGTGCTGTCATCAGCTGTTTGTAGATCGTAATCAACAGCTGCGTAGCGATGAAACTCCTCTTTCCATATCATCATGCTGATCAATCCATAGACTGGTGGGTTGTGTCCATCTACCAGCAGGTGGAGATAGAGAGCAAACTTTTGCCTCCCTTATATGTGGTCATGTGCTGCCGGAAACTCCTCAGTATGTTCTCTATCTCAGCAGGTGGTGGTCACACACAGCAGCAGCTCTGGCTAGGCCTCCAAGCCTAATTTTTAGGTTTTGTTGAGTGCCTGGGGTTGAGGGCTCTTCTTGAGCAAGTGCAAACCTGGTGGCGCCAGGTCCCTCCTTTTCTCCCCCCTCCCGCTGGCTCTGTTTAAAAAAAAAAAAAAAATTTTGAACGTCCTTAAAGGCGTTTATTTCGACGTTTATTTAAACGTTTATTGCAGCTACTCACTGGGACACCAGGTCGTTACAGCTCGGAGCGGAAAGCAGGTAAATTTTTACCTTTTATAGCGGGCAGGGGGTTCCCCGATTGGTCTCCACGTGGCCTATGGCGTCGGAGGGCGAGGGCGCGAAGAGTCGCTCCCCGGATCGCGTGTGCGCTTCTAGAGGGGATGCGGGGGTCTTAAAGTCTGATCGCCCTTGTTGGGTGACAGTTTCGTGACCGATGAGTGTCCCGGTCCTTCCTCCAGTGTGGCGGTTTTTCCTGCCATAAACGCCCATCCCCCGCGGCTCGCCTCCGCCATATTGGCCGGCCACGCGGCTCGGACGGCTTCTTCTTGGGCCGCCCTTGAGGTGGGAGACATTGATGCCATGAACGCCCTTAATTTGGGCGACGGCACAAAAGCGGCTAAAGTTAAGCGCCGTTCTTCCCGCGCGGCTCCTTCGCGGAGTGTCGCGCCGGACGCCATCTTGGATGCGCAGCATGTCTCTCCCCCGCTCTTGCGAGCGCCGGTTGAGGGTGCGTCTAGGGCTGTAGCCCAGGCTGCGGAAGTGCACAGTCTGGGGGGTTTCTCCCCCGAGTTTGTTTTGCTGCTGCATCAGGCCTTCCTTATGCAAACGCTGCCCCTGCTCCCTCGTCTGGTAAAGAGGTTGAGGCCCCCGGAGGTAAACGCCCTCGGGTTGATTCCCAGGCCTTGGAGGACTTTGTCTCCTCCGATATAGATGAGGGCAGCGTATCTGAGTTCTCCCAACGGTCCTTTGCGGATTCCTTGGAGGAGACGGATCCCCGCTCGGATGGAGCGGATGACCCCTCTGCAGCGCGGCTCTTTAGCTCAGAGGATTTGCCCAACCTGTTAATGCAGGCCATGGGCATTTTGAAGATTTCCTCTCCGGAGGACGTCTCTCCCTCAGCCCCTGTTGGCTCTGCCATTATGCTGGGGACGAAGCGCCCGCATAGAACCTTCCACGTGCATGAGGCCATGCACACCTTAATTTCGGCTCAATGGGATGTCCCGGAAGCGAGCCTTAAAGTGGCTAGGGCTATGTCCCGCCTCTATCCTTTGCCTGAAAGTGAACGTGAGGCCTATCTGTGGCCTACCGTGGTTTCTTTAATCACTGCGGTGACTAAGAAAACGGCGTTGCCGGTGGAAGGTGGCACGGCCCTAAAGGACGCCCAAGACAGAAGATTGGAGGCGGCCTTAAGGTCGTCCTTTGAGGTGGCTGCTTTAAGTTTGCAGGCCTCAGTTTGCGGCTCCTATGTGGCCAGGGCGTGCCTGACTATGGTGCAGCGGGCTTCCCCCTCGGATCATTCCTTGAGGGCTGATTGGCCGGCCCTGGAATCGGGCTTAGCCTATTTGGCAGACTTGCTGTATGATGTCTTGAGGGCCTCAGCTAAAGGCATGGCTCAGACAATCTCTGCGCGGCGGTGGCTTTGGCTGAAGCATAGGTCTGCTGACCACGCCTCTACATCCCGCCTGGCAAGATTGCCTTTTAAAGGCAAGCTGCTCTTTGGGGTCGAGCTGGACAAAATCGTGACCGATTTCGGCACGTCTAAGGGCAAGAAGTTACCAGAGGTCAGGGCTCGGGCTAGTGCTCGCCCCGGTACCTCCAGAGGACGGTTTCAGGAAGACCGTCGGTACCGCCCGGGCAGGTCGGGCTCCTCTGCCCCCTCTTCCTTCAAGAGAAACTTCTCCCCCAAGCAGCATTCCTTTCGCAGAGACCGCCGTCCCGGAGGTGCTCCCTCCGGTCCTCCCCTAGGGTCTTGTACCCAATGACGGGGCCTTGGTCCACTTCCCAGTGCAGATTGGAGGACGGCTGTCCTCGTTTCTGGACGAGTGGACCACAATAACTTCAGACGCTTGGGTGCTGGAAGTCATCAGAGACGGCTACAAGCTAGAGTTCTGCCGACCCTTAAGAGACGGGTTTGTTCTCTCTCCCTGCAAGTCTCCGGTCAAAGCTGTGGCAGTGCAGCAGACCTTGGACAATCTGATCCGCCTGGGTGTGGTCGTTCCGGTGCCAGAAAATCAGCTTGGCAAGGGACGTTACTCCATTTACTTTGTGGTACCAAAGAAAGGAGGTTCTGTACGGCCTATCCTCGACCTCAAAGGGGTCAATCAGGCACTTTCGCATGGAGACCCTCCGCTCTGTTATAGCGGCAGTGAAGGCAGGAGAGTTCCTGGCATCCTTGGACATCAAGGAAGCGGACTTGCATATTCCCATCTGGCCTCCTCATCAACGCTTTCTGCATTTTGCAGTACTGGGCCGACACTTCCAGTTCAGAGCCCTCCCGTTCGGGTTGGCTACTGCTCCGCGGACCTTCTCCAAAGTAATGGTGGTCATCGCGGCCTTCCTGAGGAAGGAAGGAGTACAAGTCCATCCTTATCTGGACGACTGGTTGATCCGAGCCCCCTCTTATGCAGAGTGCGGTAAAGCTGTGAACCGGGTGGTTGCTCTTTTGAGCTCCCTGGGGTGGATCATCAACTGGGAGAAAAGCCAGCTGCGCCCAACTCAGTCCCTGGAGTATCTGGGAGTTCGATTCGACACCCAAGTGGGCAGAGTGTTACTGCCAGACAATCGGATTGTCAAGCTTCAGGCTCAGATGGACCAGTTCCTAGTAGCCTCTCCTCTTCGGGCTTGGGACTATGTGCAGCTGTTGGGCTCTATGACGGCCACGATGGAAGTAGTGCCCTGGGCCAGGGCTCATATGTGACCACTACAACACTCTCTGCTGCAGCGCTGGACTCCGATGTCGGAGGATTATGCTGTGCGCCTTCCCTTGGACCCAGCAGTGCGCAAGGCGCTGAGCTGGTGGATGCAGACAGACAAGTTGTCTGCGGGAATGCCTCTGGTGACCCCGGAGTGGATTGTTGTCACGACGGACGCCTCTTTGTCGGGCTGGGGAGCCCACTGCTTGGGAAGGACAGCGCAGGGGCTCTGGTCTCCTGCAGAGGCAAAGTGGTCTATCAACCTCCTGGAACTCAGAGCCATTCGGTTGGCGCTTTTGGAGTTCATCCCGGTACTGGCGTTGAAGCCTGTACGGGTCCTGTCGGACAATGCCACGGCTGTGGCCTATGTCAACCGCCATGGAGGTACCAAGAGCGCCCCTCTAGCCAAGGAGGCTATGAATCTATGCCAGTGGGCGGAAGCGAACCTGGAACAGCTGTCAGCGGCCCACATTGCCAGAGTCATGAATGTCAAGGCGGACTTTCTCAGTCGCCATACCTTGGAGCCCGGAGAGTGGCAGCTATCTGATCAGGCGTTCTTGGACATCACGAAGCGCTGGGGCCAGCCGAGCCTAGATCTGATGGCGTCATCGGCCAATTGCCAACTGCCGCGCTTTTTCAGCAGAGGACGGGACCCTCGATCCCTGGGAGAGATGCTCTTCTCCAACAGTGGCCAACACAAGAGATTCTCTATGTGTTCCCGCCCTGGTCCATGTTGGGCAGGGTGCTAAACCGGGTGGCAAAGCATCCGGGCTGGATAATCCTGGTGGGTCCGGATTGGCCCAGACGTCCCTGGTATGCGGACTTGATCAGGCTCTCAGTGGACGAACCTCTGCGACTGCCAGTGGAGCAGGGCCTGTTACATCAGGGTCCCGTGGTGATGGAGGATCCCTCCCCATTTGGTCTTACGGCCTGGCTATTGAGCGGCAGAGTCTGAGGAAGAAGGGCTTCTCAGACAAGGTCATCGCCACTATGCTGAGAGCGAGGTAGCGCTCTACTTCTACTGCTTACGCCAGGGTTTGGCGTACCTTTGCAGCGGGGTGTGAAGCAGGTTCACTTTCTCCATTTACTGCTCCAATTTCTTCAGTGCTGGCGTTCCTGCAAGAAGGTCTGGAGAAAGGCCTGTCGCTCAGTTCCCTGAAAGTCCAGGTAGCGGCCCTGGCTTGCTTCAGGGGCCGCCTGAAGGGTGCTTCCCTGGCTTCGCAGCCAGATGTGGTGCGTTTCCTCAAGGGAGTTAATCACCTGCGCCCTCCTCTGCACTCAGTGGTGCCTGCGTGGAATCTCAACCTGATGCTAAGAGCCTTGCAAAAGCCGCCTTTTGAACCCTTGTCGAGGGCATCTCTGAAAGACCTGACGTTGAAAGCAGTCTTTTTGGTGGCTATCACTTCAGCCAGTAGAGTTTCAGAGCTCCAGGCACTCTCATGTCGAGAGCCTTTTCTGCAGTTCACTGAGGCAGGAGTGACTATTCGCACAGTGCCTTCCTTCCTACCCAAGATTGTTTCTCGCTTCCATGTGAGTCAGCAGCTCTGTCTCCCTTCCTTTCGTAGGGAGGACTACCCAGAAGAGTATTCTGCTCTCAAATATCTGGATGTGAGATGGGTCATCATCAGATACTTGGAAGTGACCAATGATTTCCGGAAATCGGATCATCTGTTTGTCCTGTTTGCAGGTCCTCGTAAGGGTCTGCAGGCTGCTAAGCCTACAGTGGCAAGATGGGTCAGGAAGCCATTGCAGCGGCTTATGTGGCCGCGGGGAAGGTGCCGCCTATCCAGCTGAAGGCTCACTCCACTAGAGCTCAGGCGGCCTCGATGGCAGAGGCCGGGTCCGTCTCCTTGGCAGAGATATGCAAGGCGGCAACTTGGGCATCGGCCCATACATTCTCCAAGCATTACCGCTTGACTGTGGCTGCTCGGGCGGAGGCCCGGTTTGGAGCTTCAGTGTTGAGGTCAGGGATTTCAATGTCCCGCCCTGGGTGAGTACTGCTTCGGTACATCCCACCAGTCTATGGATTGATCAGCATGATGATATGGAAGGTAAAATTATGTATCATACCTGATAATTTTCTTTCCATTAATCATAGCTGATCAATCCATAGCCCCTCCCAGATATCTGTACTGTTTATATTCTGGTTGAATTTTAGGTTCAAGTTTAGTCTTCAGTTACTTCAGGAGGACTTCGTGTTCAAGTTTTTTCACTTGGATTCTTCAAGAGTTGAGACGAGTTTGTGTTACAGTGAGCTGCTGCATTCCTCTCCCCTCCGTTTTACGGGGCTGGATTGAGACTTAAATTCTGCCGGCACTCCCTCCCGCTTCGTGCGGCTGTAGGGCAGCTTTGTACCCCTCCCGCTTCGGCGGTGTTAGGGTCAGTCAGCTCCTCCCGCGGTTGCGGTTGCAGGATAAGCCAGATCCCCCCGCATCGGCGGGGTGGTGTCCCTCCCCCGCTCCGCGGGGATGAGCTGGACGGTTTCCCCTCCCCCACTTGTGTGGAGATGAGCTGGGTTAATTCCCCTCCCCCGTTTCGGCGGTGGTGAGCTGGGCAGAGTGTCCCTTTGTGGGTGTAATTCTCTAAGTGCTGAGTCCTGCGGATGGAGCTTTGATATCGACATACTGAGGAGTTTCCGGCAGCACATGACCACATATAGGGAGGCAAAAGTTTGCTCTCTATCTCCACCTGCTGGTAGATGGACACAACCCACCAGTCTATGGATTGATCAGCTATGATTAATGGAAAGAAAATTATCAGGTATGATACATAATTTTACCTTAGTAACACCGGCTGGGATGTCAATAACCTGTTCATCTGACACGTTTGCAACAGCTGCATCTGTTTCATCCCTCTCCACATCCTTAACAAAGCTTGCCCGCTTGAAGCAGTTCACAATGGTTGCCTGTGTAACATGATTCCAGGCTTCTTTCTGCATATGTAGGTTATCAATAGAAATCAAACAAAATAAAACATGGAAAGAAAATAAGATGATACCTTTTTTATTGGACATAACTTAATACATTTCTTGATTAGCTTTCGAAGGTTGCCCTTCTTTGTCAGATCGGAAATAAGCAAATGTGCTAGCTGACAGTGTATATAAGTGAAAACATTCAAGCATTACTATGACAGTCTGACAGGGTGGGAGGATGGGGGTGGGTAGGAGGTATGCATGGCGACATCAAAGCATATCATTGATATTCTAACAGGATGGGTGTGGATAGGTGAGGGGTGGGGTGATCAACAGAGACATACAGCTTTATGGTTTATAATGGGCTAGGAACCCCAGATCCTTGTTAAGTCCTTTCTGTTGGGTGTTAAAAAAACTTCAATCATCCTGACTTCAAAGATGCTTAAGACAAGATTCAATTTACATAGACATCACATGAACAATACAGCCAGTAGGGCCCCCACCCCGGTGGGACAGCACTTCACAGAACCAGGACACTGTACCAGTGATTTCACAGTGAGAATACTGAAAGGTAACTTTAAAACCATACAAGAACGTAAGACCTTTGAAGTCAGAATGATTGAATATTTTAACACCCAACAGAAAGGACTTAACAAGGATCTGGGGTTCCTAGCCCATTATAAACCATAAAGCTGTATTTCTCTGTTGATCACCCCACCCCTCACCTATCCACACCCATCCTGTTAGAATATCAATGATATGCTTTGATGTCGCCATGCATACCTCCTACCCACCCCCATCCTCCCACCCTGTCAGACTGTCATAGTAATGCTTGAATGTTTTCACTTATATACACTGTCAGCTAGCACATTTGCTTATTTCCGATCTGACGAAGAAGGGCAACCTTCGAAAGCTAATCAAGAAATGTATTAAGTTATGTCCAATAAAAAAGGTATCATCTTATTTTCTTTTCCATGTTTTATTTTGATTTCTATTGATAACCTTAAGAGTGGACTAACACGGCTACCACACTCCTCTACTGCATATGTAGGGAATCCAACAGTGATAGATTATGAGCCAGTTCAACAGCACATTTATCCTTGCCAGTCTGGTCATCCATAACGCTCATCAGACGACGTAGCACAAGAGCCCGATAATGTTGTTTGAAATTGGCTATTATGCCCTGATCCATAGGTTGGATCAGAGAGGTAGTGTTTGGTGGCAGGAAGACCACCTTGACTTTAGACAGCCTGACATCATCCCTGTGTGCAGCATAATTATCACAAAGCAACAAAATCTGACGCTTTTGTGTCCCCATTCTAGTGTCTAACTTCTTTAGCCACTGCTTCCAAATTTCCCCAGTCATCCATGAATTTGTGTTAGCCTCGTATGACACAGGAAGTTGCATAACTTTCTTGAAGCAACGGGGCTGTTTGCTCTTTCCAATGACGAGGGGTTCCAACTTCTCACTTCCATCCATATTGCAGCAAAGGAGGATTGTCAGTTGGTCCTTCGACGTTTTACCTCCAGTAGTTTTGGCATGTTTGAATGCAAGTGTTCCATCAGGAATAGCTCGCCAGTAGAAACCGTCATCTTATGAGGACTGTACCTTTTTCTTTTGAAGACTATATTAAGAGGGCTGTACCTTTTGTTTAGAAGAATATATTATGATTTTTGGTATGAAATTGCCTTGATAATAAAATACTTTGGCCCTGAGTCCCAGTATCAGCAGCATTCTTTCCTGGAACCCTGGGAGTCCCACAGGCTTGCTGGCTCCACCCAAGAGGAGGAAGCGGACCCCCCCCCTTTACAAAGGAAAAACAACCATGGCCAAATGAAATGACTCAACTGTACTAAAAAAAAAAAAAAGGGGGAGAACTTGCTGGGGGCGTTCCAAGATGGCGGACGCAACTCGATAGCGATCGTGGAGGCTCTCTGGACTTACCTTTTGCTTGAAAACTTTTTTTGAGAAATGCCGCATACAAAGCGAAAAGGGGTAGTCAAAAGCCTGCCATCCGCGACCACGACTGCTCAATTAATCCAGACGACCCTCGACGAGTTCGCCACGAGTACTCCACGGCAGAGGGTGAAAGGGAGCTTGGCTGAGGGAACGTTTGGAGAAGCGACGATTCCTCTCGAGCACGATCTAACACTTTCCTCCCCGGATCTCAATCCTCCTCTGTGCCCTGCAGATCTTAGGGATAAGGTGGAGTTTTCGGCGTGTCTGAAGATGGCGCCGAGGAAGACTCATCGCGATGGAGCCCTTGCCCGGGAAAACTGCAGAAGATCTACAACGGGAGCTTTTTGCCCCAGCAGAGGTAACTCTGGGAAGTACTCGACAATGTTAAACATTTAACTGCTATTACTATGAAAGCTGCTTCGGAAACAACATCTTTAGTAACTAAGTTGACTTTTTGAATGACTCAGTAGAAAGATACGACAGGAAGTGCTCTCAGAGAACTGTTTTCAACAGAATTGATTCTTTAAAGATTACTAAGAAAGCCTGATTAAAGATAAATTATATTACACAATAAACTATACCAACTTGAAAACTTTAACAGGCGTCTTAATTTGAGAATAATTAACTTTCCAAGAATGCCAGAGTTAAGTGTACTTGAATTATTTAAAAAATACCTTTCTGAGAATCTCAATTACTCCCTCTGATATGATGCCTTCGATTAATAAATATACTATCTCCAATTCCGCAAAAAGAGGAGCAGAAGAGAAAATCAGAAATCAACCTACACAATCTCCTTGGATTACAAGATTTGACAGCTTTTTTGGAACAGTCTATGAATGAAGTTCAATCTCGTACTACTGTTTTAGTATCTTTTGTCTTTGAGCAAGGATGTGAATTCAGTTATGAAATTATATTTCAAAAATGCCCCTAAAGAATTTCTTGGAGCTCGAGTATGGATATACCCGGATGTGACAAGAACTGCTCAAGGAAAAACGCAAAAAGTTTCTTGCACTGAGAGAAGAGACTAAATTGCTAGGAGCCAGTTTCTTATTATCATATCCATGTAAATGTTTGGTAAAATATAAAGGTAACAAATACATATTTATGATCCGGACCAGCTGAAAATTTTGTTGAATTAAAGAAAATTGTCAAGTGACTCCTAGAGAAAGTTTGAGAAATGTAATTAACCGTGGATTAGCGTTCAGGGCCTGTTTTGCCTACGTAACATATTACTTTAATGTTCTTCTTAACTTTTAGAATCCCCCCTCATTTTTCCCTTTGGTGGTCTAAGAAGAGAAGACTAAATTGTTCTAAAAGTATTTCCTTTGTATTATTGGTTACTCTCATGTTTCCATAGCAAGAAATTCTTGTGATGTATTGCAAATATATTATAAATAAAAAAAAAAAAAAAAAAAAAAAAAGGGGGAGAGCACCAGAAAAGGGAAAATCCCGACCAGAGCTGAGGCCTAAATGCAGTCTAGCAACTATGGTAAAAACAAAGAAAATTATGAGAAAAGGTAAAAATAATCTAAAAAAAAAAAGGGGGGGAAGGACAAAATAAGGTAAACACAAGCAGAGACTTAAGCAAACAACTAGAGGCTGTCCATAGATGGGCATACCTTCTGTATGGTGATGGTAAACACTAATAGGACTAAGGTGTACCCTTACAGAGTTAGTCTTGAGACCAGACTCAGAGAGTTGTAGAAGGTATTCAAGCAGGGTCTGTATAGGGCAGGAAATAGGATCTAGGGCCTTGACCTCACACCAGATGGCAAACCTCCTCCATTTAAAAGAGTAACACCTCTTAGTGGAATCTTTCCTGGACGCCAGCAAGACACCCTCTTACAGACCCAGGGAAGCAAATTTTAGGCTTTCAACATCCAGGCTGTGAGGGGCCAGAGACTGAAATGTGATGTAGAAGAGATCCCTCTTTCTGAGTGACAAGGGTTGGAAAATACTCCAATCTCCATTGTTCTTCGGAGGATAACTTCACAAGAAGAGGGAATCAGATCTGCCGTGGCCAGTAAGGTGTGATTAAGATCATGGCCCTGTGGTCTTGCTTGAGTTTCAGTAAAGTCTTCCACACAAGAGGGTTGGGAGGATACACATACAGAAGACCTGTCCCTCAATTTAGGAGGAAGGCATCCGAGACTAGTCTGTCATAAGCCTGAGACCTGGAACAGAACTGAGGGACTCTGTGATTCAGGTGAGTGGCAATGAGATCCACCGAGAGGGTGCCCCATGTTTGGAAGATCTTATGGGCAATGCCCATGCTGTCAGACCACTCATGCATTGCATAACTCTGCTAAGTCTGTCGGACAGACTGTGTTTTAGCCCGCCAGATAAGTGGCTCGAAGGAACATAATGTGCTGGGGAGCCCAGCGCCACATCTGGATGGCCCCCTGACACAGAGGACATGATCCGATGTCCCCCTGCTTCTTGGTGTAATACAATGCACCCTGGTTGTCTGTTTGAATGAGTACAATTTGGAGAGATAGCTGATCTCTGAGAGCCTTTAGAGCATTCTAGGTTGCCCTGTTTCCTGGACTGACCGGGCTCCTTGAGTGTGAAGCCCATCCACATGAGCTCCCCAACCTAGGAGAGATGCATCCATTGTCAGCATCTTTTGAGGATAAGGAAATTTGGAATGAGAGTTCCTGAGTCAAACTGGATCAAACGATCCACCAGAAGAGCGAGTGAACAAGGTCTGGGAATACTTGGATGATATCTTCTAGACTTCCCGTGGCTTGGCACCACCGGGAGGCTAGGGTCCATTGGGCTGATCTCATGTGAAGGCGTGTCATAGGTGTCACATAAACTGTGGATATCATGTGGCCCAACAACCTCAACATCTGCCAAGCTGTTGACCTGCTGAGAGGCTCAAACCAGAGAAGCCAGGGCGGCTAAAGTGTCCACTCTTGGTTCTGGGAGGAAGGCTCGAACCTTCTGTGTATCAAACAGTGCTCCAATGAACTCCAATCAATGAACAGGGTGAAGATGGGACTTGGGGTAGTTTATAATGAACCCTGGTAGCTCTAACACCCAAATAATCCTCGCATGGACTCCCGAACACCATCCTCTGATGTGCTCTTCACTAGCAAATCACTGAGATAAGGGAACACATGCACCCCCAGCCTGCATAGTGACACTGATACTACTGCTAGGCACTTGATAAAGACCCTGGGTGCTGATGTGAGGCCAAAAGGTAACACACAGTACTGGAAGTACTTCCGGTGGGTTGGAAGTATCGGGATGTGTGTAAAGCATCCCTTAAGTCCAGAGAGCATAGCCAATCATGTTTCTGAATCATGGGAAGAAGGGTGCCCAAGGAGACCATCCTGAACTTTTCTTTGATCAGGAATCTGTTCAAGGCCCTTAGGTCTAGGATGGGACCCATCCCCCCTGTCTTCTTTTGCACAAGGAAGTACCAGGAATAGAATCCCACCCTTCTTCCCCAGTGGAACGGGTCTGACCGCATGGGCCATCAGAAGGGTGGAGAGTTCCTTTGTAAGTACCTGCTCATTATGACAGCTTAAGTAATGAGCTCTCGGTGGACAATTTGGAGGTTTTTGAATCCAATTCAGGGTGTATCCAAGACGGACTATTTGAACACCCCACCGGTCGGAGGTTATAAGGAGCCACCTTTCATAGAAAACTTTCAGCCTCCCTCCGACCTGAAGGTAGTCTGGTACAGACATTTTGACAAGTGCTATGCTCTGCTGGAGCCATTCAAAAGCGGTCCGTTGCTTTTGCTGGGGAGCAGCAGGGGCCTTAAGCACACACTGTTGATGAGAACAAGCATGCTGGGGTAGAGCCGTAGGCTGGCAAGAGGGGGCAGCATACCTATGCCTCTGACTTACCATAATACCTCCTGAATGAGGAGGCAGGTGCAGAAGGCATCTGACGGAAGACAAAAAGAGATAGTATCAGTATGTTTCCTGATTTAGTCAGCGACCTCCTCAACCTTCTCTCCAAAAGGTTATCCTCTCGACATGGGGCATCCACCAACCTCTGCTGAACAAAATGTTCTAAGTCAGAAACACGCAGCCACGAGAGCCTGCACAATGCTATACTCTGAGCAGAGATCCTGGATGCCACGTCAAAAGTGTTGTAGGAGCCCCTGGTGAACAACTTACAACACACCTTCTGCTGCTTGGCTAACTGGCGTACCAACTCGGCATGTTCTGGAGGGAGAGATTCCGCCAAGTCCAGCAACTTGTATACCGAGTCCTGCAAGTATATGCTACTGAAGAGCTGGTAAGACTGAATACGGGACATGAGCATTGAAGCCTGGAACATCTTCCTCCCAAAAGGGTCCAAGGTTCTAGCTTCTTTGCCTGGGGCACCAAGGCATAGTCCCTAGTATTCTTGGCCCTTCTGAGAGCAGATTCCACCACCATGGAATTGTGAGGCAACTGGGGTCTACTAAAACCAGGCGTACTGTGGATCTGGTACATGGTGTTGATCTTCTTGGGCAGAACAGGGACTGACAGAGGAGACTACCAATTCCTGTCGAAGACTTCCTGGAGTACCTCATGGATAGGAACAGTCACAGCCTCCCTAGTGTTAGTCTGGTTGTGAGCCCTTGGGCCCCAGCCGAGGTCTAGTGTAGGGGTTAGGCCAAGGCCGAGGGTGGGCCGAGCAGGCACTACACTACCCCAGCTACCAATCCCTGCACACACACACGCAGCAACCAACTTGCACCACAGAAAAGGGAAGATAGGGCAATCAGGCGGGCCTCATGGCCTAACTGGAACCGAGTCATACTTAGGGAGGGGAGAAAGAGATTAAACGAGTGGTCCCCCACGGGGACCGGAGCACCAGCAACCCCTTCGGTGCTGGTAATCAAGGAGGAAGGGAAGCATACACAGAAACACGTTAAGCCGTAGCCCACCACACACAAAGAAAGTGAGGGACTGTCATAAGATACTGTAGGCAGAGACCCTCAGCAAACAGGGAAGGGGAAAGTCTGCAAAACGGAGTGCAGAGCCTAACACACACACCAGCACAGAAAGGGACAGGGCTCTGTAATACAGGAGGTAATACAACAAAGAAAGTACTGAACCAGTCACACTGGGAACTGCAGTAAACAGAACTGCCACAAGCAGAGAAGCTCTGCAGACAAAGGGTTAAACCACAATCAGCATACAGATAGTAACTAGAGGCAGGGAATACTGCAGACAATGGGTAATCGGGAGTACAATGAAAAAACAAACAACCCCCATGGAGAGAAACAAAGGGCAGGACCTGCCAAGCAGAAACAAAGGCAGAAAGGGAACTCTGAAGGGAAGCAAATCAAACAGACTAGAAGAGAACGAAGAGGGACTCACCAAATGGCACCAGAGCCAAAGAGAGAAACCCAGGTGTAGTGAGAAAGGTAATTAGACACACGCAGGCAGAGACAGAGCAATAGAAAACTGCAAGCCAGCATAGGAGAACAACTCCACACAAGCACAGAGCAAATAGCTCAGATAGAGCACAGGTAAGGCTTCAGCAGAATCGGAGAAAACCCCAAAGCAGGGGTTGACGGAAGGAGTGAGCTTAAGTAGATCAGACTGACATCAGCCCAGCCCCTGAAGGACCAATCAGGAGTGGTCCCAAGCATTCCCCTATCTGACTAGCAGAAATACCAACAGAATCATAACACCTAGGAGGAGATGTATAGTCCAGGACCTTGAGCATCTTAATCCTGGGCTTGTCCTCCACTTCTAAAGGAAATGGAATAGTCGCAGCCATTTCCTTGACAAAAGATGGAAATAAAAAGCTCTCCAGAGGAGACTTTCTCCTTTCAAGAGGAGGGGAATGTTCAGAGGGGATGCCATAGGACTCATCTGAGGAAAAGTGATTTGGATCCTCCTCTGACTCCCACAAGTGTTCCTCATCGGTATCGGACAAAACCTCTGCATGGAAGTGTTGAGACCAAATCTGCCTTGATGTAGAGGAACCATGTCCTCGAGAGGGGCATCAGGGAGCCAGCTTCTGCCTCGACTCTGGCGAAGCTTCCTCCAATGAAGTCAAAGGGGTACCAGCCTAGGTGGCAGTTGACACTGGTACTGCATGTGACACCAGCACTGGAGGCCGCAACAAAAGCTGAGGGCCAAGCAGGGCCACAACTGTAGGTACGGAAGGCGCAAACACCCAAAGTACAGATGCACACCACTGTATGAGGCCATCCAGGAGTTCAGGTGTCAAGACCTGGAGATACTCATCTAGGGCCGACATTGGGAAAAGCTGGGGTGCCAGCTTAGAGACAGGTTGCAGAACACTGGGGTTCAGACGGGAGCCAGGTCTTGGCTGCTCAGAGACTGGCGCATCGGTACTTCTTGGAGGGGGTCCCTTGGGAGGGCATTCTCGACACCTTGGAGCTCCCGGCACCATATGTCGAGGAGGACCGGAGCTGATGATTCTTAGCCTTCGCCACTTGATGCACTACTGCTCCTAGTGTCCATAAGTCTCGAAGCAGCCATACCTGGGACCAGTGGCATAGCTACGGGAGGCCATGGGTACCTGTGCCCCAAAATTGGCTCTGGGGCCCCAGGTTTGGCTGGCAGAGGTCCCCAATCCCTGCCAGCTGAAGCATTTGTCCCTGGTCTCGTTGCATTGCTGTCAGAATTGTGAGTTCTTGTACCAAGTAGAGCGCTGCTGAGCCTGGTACTCGGACAAGATTCTGCTTGGCAGCCGGACAACCCCGGGTTTCACCTGTGCTGACCACCGTTCCCCAGAGGTTGAGCCCCTAGGTGTGGGCGGCCTGCAGGACTTATGAGACGGAGCTGGAAGCGGGGTGGTGAACGTATCGGCCAGGCAGGCAGCAGGCAAGAGAGTGATCCAGGTACAGGCAAAGTCAACAGGCAAGCAGCAGGCAGGGGATTAATCCAGGTACAGGTAAAGTCAGTAGGCAGGCAGCAGGCCAAGAGAGTAATCCAGGTACAGGCAAAGTCAGTATCAAGGGACAAGTAGGTAAGAAGCAAACTACTGAGCAAGTAACACCTACCAAAGTAGAAGCCGAAGCATGGAGTCCAGGAAGAGCTCAGCTGATAAAGTGCTGGCGTCTGACATCAGCAAGAACCAGAAAGGGAGAAGGAGCACAGCCATAGGACAAGAGCAGGGGAAGGAGGAACCGGAAGACCAATAGGAGAGAAGCAAGGGAAGCCAGGCAGAGGGAGAGCAGACACAGGTGCATGGAAGCAAAGCAATTAAGGAGCCTGCAACCACCGCTCTCTGAACAAACCCAGAGAAGAACTACACACACATGCCTCAGGGCAGTGTCAGTCAAGTGTGCGTGTCGATGGGACCCCGCACAGCCCGAGGACGCCGCTTGCGTTGAGGTAGGGGACATGACAATTGCCTACCCTGCTCTTCTCAGCTGCACCATGCGTGCTTGTTTTAGTGAAAATGAGCATGCTCAGTTTCATTAAATCGAGAGTGCACTGCGTGACTGAGAACAGTGCAGGGCAGGGAATGCGAGACCAATGCGGGACAAGCACTTCAGCTTGCTGGTGATGGGGACCCCCGCCAGCCAAGGTACCATCATGTGGTGGTGACATCAGGGAGGCAGGCCAAAATGCCCCCCCCCACACTTTGGGCTCTTCCTCTCCCCCCCCCCCCCCCCCCCATCGAGGTCTGGCTACACCCCTGCCTGGGACCAATGCTCCTGAAGCTGATGCAGTCTTCGAAGTCGATGCCGACGCTGCTGACCCCGATGTCGATGCAAGTGTCAAGGACTTGGACCTGGCTCCAAAAATCTTTTCCCGTTGAACCTCTCTGGACATCTCTTGTGCATACGCAGACAAAGGACACAGTTAGCAGGGCTATGGTAGGGCCCTGAACACTGAAGACACCAAGAATGGGTGTCTGCGCCAGAGATTGTCCAATTGCACCGGATACAGCACTTAAAGCCACTGGGAACTTTAGATGACATGGACAGAAAAAATTCTGCAGCAAAATCAAACGGCATGATGGTGCTGGAAAAAGAGGCAAGGCACCGAAAAAAAAAAAGATGGGAAAACACCAGCCAGAATCAAGGCCTAAACGCAGCCTACTGACCAGAAAATAAAGGAAAGTTAAAAAAGGACAAAATAGCTAAAAAATATTAAGGGAAGAGAGGAAAAGGGAACCTGAAGAATGACAGAAGAACAAATCTTCCCAAAAATAACCGAAAGGCACCAAAAAAGCTCTTTGACCAGGTGTGTGAAGAGACACCAAAAAAAACACAGCCTCTCTTCACCGTGGTAAAAAAAAGAACTGTGGGCACTGCGCCATCATAGCGGGTGGGAAGGCACTCGCACATGAGCGGTGGAGTTTGTCTCGTGCTCCACTAAGGTTTGTTTTGAGCTTGTTGGAAGCTCTGGACTGGGCAACGTGGCACCGCATTACCCACTTGTGAGAATAAATCTTGTCCTCTGAGAAATTCTTTTTCACAGAGAGGATGGTCGATACCTGGAATGCCCTCCCAAGGGACGTAGCAGAGAAAAAAAACAGTGACAGAATTCAAAACAGCATGGGATGAACACAGAGGATCTCTTATTAGAAAATGGATGATATTTAAAAAAAACCCTAAACTTAAATGGCTGCATGCATGTGGATGTGTTGAGTGGTGCTTAGAGGGCGACTCCAGTTGCAATGAAGTAGGGCTGGTTCCAGGCAGACTTGTATGGTCTGTGTCCTGCATAAGGCAATCCGGTTTAGGATGGGCTGGAAAGGGTTTTGATAGAAACATCAGTGGCTGGAACCTGAGGAAAGTGCAGGGCAGACTTTTATGGTCTGTGTCCCGCAAATGACAAGATGGATAGACTGGAGTGGGCTTTGACAGCAACTCCAGTAGTAGAAACCAGGGCTGTGGAGTCGGAGTCGGCAGTAATTTTGGGTACATTGAGTCGGAGTTGGAGTCGGCAAAAATGTACCGACTCCGACTCCTCATACATTTGAATAAAGTACTTCTCTGCTGTGAATAAAGCTTAGTACCTAGTTGTTTCACTAGTGTGAAGTCCAGCTGAACTATTTTGCTGGAGAGCTTCCCTCTGCTCAGTCTCCCTTTGCATTTACTGACCTGCTGTAGAGCACCTCCTCTCTGACCCCACAGTGAACTTAAGCTCCAAGAGAAGATCATTCAGCACACACAGATAAGGCAGCAGAGAGACTCCACCCAACTTCCTCTCTCTCTCTGCAAGAAGAGCTTTATATTTTAGTGGAAGTGGCACACCATTCACAATGGCAAAAAGAATGTCAGGAACAGTGTTGCCAGGTGGGCGGTTTTCCCGCGGCGGGTTGCGGTTTTTTGGGCTGCTTTTTGGGCTTCAGGGCGGTTTTTTGGGCGGCTTTTTCGGCCGCGGGGGGCGGGGTTAGTGATGTATTTGGGCGGGGTTAGTGACGTTTGGGTGGGGTTAGTGACGTGGGAGGCGGGGCCGATGACGGGGGAGGCGGGGCCGGTGACGGGGGAGGCGGGGCCGGTGATGGCGGGGGCGGGGTTGATGACGGCGGGGGGCGGGGTTGATGACGGCGGGGGTGGGGGTGTCAGGGGCGGGGTTTGAGTTTGGGCGGGTTTTGGGCGGTTTTTGTGCTGGATTGGGTGGGAAAAAAATTTTCCACCTGGCAACACTGGTCAGGAAACATGACAAAGTCTGCTGTTTATGAACACTTTACAATATCAACAGATGGGAAACATTATGTATGTCAATGTATTATAGAAGATGATGATGGTGAAAAAGCATGTGATGCAAAAATTAGCAGTTTCAGTGGTTATGAAAAAAATGCACCTACAAGAGCATCAAATTTAAAAAGACACTTGCAGCGTTTCCATCCTAAAGTGTTAGAAGCTGTGAATGAGAAAGATAGCAATGAAAACATTCCATCTACTTCAGGGTCAATAAAAGATCAGAAATCTACTGGAGGGCAGACACAACTATCAAGATTTTTTACAGCTGACAAAGTTACTATAACAATGACACGAGAAAAATTCAAAAACCACATCACTGAAATGGCAGTAAAGAATAGTATACCACTATCTTTTTTTTCACAACCAGCCTTTTTAGGCTTAAATGGAGAAATGGCTAAAAAGCTTGGAGTTTCTCTGGAACGAGAAAGTATAAGGAAACTTATACTTGAAGAGGCCAAATGTAAGAAGGAAGAACTAAGAAAAAGTCTGAAGGGACATTTTGTCTTTATTAAAATGGATGCATGCACACGTCACAGAGTCAATTATTTTGCAATTAATAGTAGATTTGCTGATGAAAACAAAAAAACAATAACCCGGACATTAGGAGTAAAGGACACTCAGGCACATCATACCAGTGAGTATCTGCAGAAGTTAGTGGAAGGTGTTTTAGAAGATTTTGAAATTAAAAAGGAACACATTCTATGTATTGTAACTGATAATGCTTCAAATATGTTAAGCACAATTGAAAAAATGAAGGAAGTTGATGAAGAAAGCAGCATACAAATATCAGAAGATGACAGTTCTGCAATTCAAGAAAGCTGTGAAAGTTTGGATGATATTGCTGAAGAAGCATCTAAGCTTATTACCATTCAACATATGCGTTGTGCTGTTCATACTCTGCAACTAGCAATAAGAGATGGATTGAAGGATCGTCATGTGGCTACACTAATTAGCAAGTTGAGGCAAGTAGCTGTTGCAGCCAGGATCCCTAAAACAGATGCTATTCTGAAGAGACGTGCTGGAAAAGGAGCCATTTTGGATCAAGCAACGCGCTGGGGAAGCACTTACTTGATGATAAAGCGTTTGCTTGAACTAAAAGACTTTCTTGAAGAACTGGACAATGTAAATGTTTCATTAAAAGAAAACCAGGGGGCTCAAGTTACAGAATTAGGCTACTTTCTTACCCTTTTGCTGTTACCAAGAAGCTGCAATATGAAGATTTAACACCAGGTAAATTCTTCTTGGAATGGAAGGGCTTGATATATAACCTTAACAAAAGTGGGGGGTTAATTGCTGATGGCATTGTATCTTCAATGAGGAAAAGAGAGGAGCTCTTGCTGGATAATCAAATTCTCTTAGCTGCTATTTATATTGATCCAATGAGCCGAATTTTGTTGAGCAGTGACCAAATTGCTACAGGAAAACAGGCACTCTATGACATAGCAGTTCGCATGAAAGGGTTGCTACCTGAAACTCATAAACCACTGGATGAAGCTAAAGCTATAAATACTGGTGGTAATGGTAACTCAGGTTCATCCTCTTCAAATGAAGAAGAGAATTTTCAAGCCTATTTGGACAAAATGGAAGCTTCAAAAGCAAAGCGATGTCGGTTATGCATGGAAAAGCAACCTGTAAATGTCCATATAAAGAAATTCATGCAAGAGTTTTTTAAAGGATTAAAAGAAGTGGAAAAGTTTGACCGCTCATCAAAACTGACTATAGAAGAAGCCATCATTGTTTATCCAGAGATTGTCAGTGATGCAGCTAGAACTGTAACAGCAATGCCACCCACCCAAGTCAGTGTTGAAAGACTGTTTTCAACACTGAAAATAATCAAATCAGATTTAAGGGCTTCTATGAAGGAGGATCTGGCAGAAGCAATTCTGTTTCTAAGAACAATATATTAGTTAATTTTGGATTATGTTTAACAGCTATTCTACAGCTATATATGCCAAGTTTAAATAATATATAAGTTGTTTTAGGTTTTCCAAATGTTTTTGGTTTATGTAGGTTAACTTTGATTTTGTTCTAATTTCCAAAGGACGATGTTCTAGAATTTCCAAAGGATGTGGTTGTTCCAGATTTTTATACTTGCTAACGCTATGATGACTTTATACTTGATAAAAAAAACAATAAACATAACCTTGTTTTTTTATGTGTGTTTTTTTGTTTAAACTTTAGGATTAATGAATATTTATAGTTTCTTTAATAAATAAAATAAAAAGTCACAATGACATAGATTTTAAACCCAAACATTAACATGCAGCCTTGCATGCTGCACTCTTTCAGTCAACATGCAAAAAAAATACATATTAAAAACTGAGGAGTCGGAGTCAGAGTCGGAGGTACCATAAACTGAGGAGTCGGAGTCAGAGTTGGAGTCGAAGGATTTTTGTACCGACTCCACAGCCCTGGTAGAAACATAAGGACAGGGCCAGGAGGACTTCTATGGTCTATGTCTCAGAAACACCAACGAAAGACAAAGATATGTATTTTATATCACATTCATTGTTGGTTTAATCATGAACTGATAATGAGTGTGACTACTGGGCAGACTGGACAGACCATTCAGGTCTTTATCTGCTGTCATTTACTATATTACTATGTAAGAAAAGCCAGATTATTACAAATACTATAAAGCATGTACACAGTAAACAGAGAAAAGGCCAACAGATTGCAAGGTCTACCTCATTTGTCCATTACTGATGTCATGTTATAACAACACAGTATCCTTCACTTGAAGACTTTGTACTCACCGCATCTTCTGCTGTGACATCTCACAGGTATTCTAAACTAAAAGAAACAGTTCCTTGTTTACATGAAAGACCTAACTTACCTATTGTGCCACCTCCTATTGGGTATACATCCCAAAATGAAGATTCACAACTGGAATGAAGATAACATTCAATAGATTTATTGGGATAAAATCTGGGTTTAGTTGGATAAGTCTTATCCATTCTAAAGCACACACCTCTTTACGTTGCTAGTGTTAAGTAAAATTGATTCTCACATAAATCAAAAGGTAAAATTATGTATCATACCTGATAATTTTCTTTCCATTAATCATAGCTGATCAATCCATAGACTGGTGGGTTGTGTCCATCTACCAGCAGGTGGAGATAGAGAGCAAACTTTTTGCCTCCCTATATGTGGTCATGTGCTGCCGGAAACTCCTCAGTATGTCGATATCAAAGCTCCATCCGCAGGACTCAGCACTTAGAGAATTACACCCACAAAGGGACACTCTGCCCAGCTCACCACCGCCGAAACGGGGGAGGGGAAGTAACCCAGCTCATCCCCACACAAGTGGGGGAGGGGAATCCGTCCAGCTCATCCCCGCGGAGCGGGGGAGGGACACCACCCCGCCGATGCGGGGGGATCTGGCTTATCCTGCAACCGCAACCGCGGGAGGAGCTGACTGACCCTAACACCGCCGAAGCGGGAGGGGTACAAAGCTGCCCTACAGCCGCACGAAGCGGGAGGGAGTGCCAGCAGAATTTAAGTCTCAATCCAGCCCCGTAAAACGGAGGGGAGAGGAATGCAGCAGCTCACTGTAACACAAACTCGTCTCAACTCTTGAAGAATCCAAGTGAAAAAACTTGAACACGAAGTCCTCCTGAAGTAACTGAAGACTAAACTTGAACCTAAAATTCAACCAGAATATAAACAGTACAGATATCTGGGAGGGGCTATGGATTGATCAGCTATGATTAATGGAAAGAAAATTATCAGGTATGATACATAATTTTACCTTCCATATCATCAAGCTGATCAATCCATAGACTGGTGGGATGTACCGAAGCAGTACTCACCCAGGGTGTGACATAGAAATCCCTGACCGCAACACTGAAGCTCCAAACCGGGCCTCCGCCCGAGCAGCCACAGTCAAGCGGTAATGCTTGGAGAATGTATGGGCCGATGCCCAAGTTGACGCCTTGCATATCTCTTCCAAGGAGACGGACCCGGCCTCTGCCATCGAGGCCGCCTGAGCTCTAGTGGAGTGAGCCTTCAGCTGGATAGGCGGCACCTTCCCTGCGGCCACATAAGCCACTGCAATGGCTTCCTTGACCCATCTTGCCACTGTAGGCTTAGCAGCCTGCAGACCCTTACAAGGACCTGCAAACAGGACAAACAGATGATCCGATTTCCGGAAATCATTGGTCACTTCCAAGTATCTGATGATGACTCGTCTCACATCCAGATATTTAAGAGCAGAGTATTCCTCTGGGTAGTCCTCCCTACGAAAGGAAGGGAGACAGAGCTGCTGATTCACATGGAAGTGAGAAACAATCTTGGGCAGGAAGGAAGGCACTGTGCGAATAGTCACTCCTGCCTCAGTGAACTGCAGAAAAGGCTCTCGACATGAGAGCGCCTGGAGCTCGGAAACTCTTCTGGCTGAAGTGATAGCCACCAAAAAGACTGCTTTCAACGTCAGGTCTTTCAGAGATGCCCTCGACAAGGGTTCAAAAGGCGGCTTCTGTAATGCTCTTAGCACCAGATTGAGATTCCACGCAGGCACCACCGAGTGCAGAGGAGGGCGCAGGTGATTAACTCCCTTGAGAAAACGCACCACATCTGGCTGCGAAGCCAGGGAAGCACCCTTCAGGTGGCCCCTGAAGCAAGCCAGGGCCGCTACCTGGACTTTAAGGGAACTGAGCGACAGGCCTTTCTCCAGACCTTCTTGCAGGAATGCCAACACTGAAGAAATTGGAGCAGTGAATGGAGAAAATGAGCCTGCTTCACACCACGCTGCAAAGGTACGCCAAACCCTGGCGTAAGCAGTAGAAGTAGAGCGCTTCCTCGCTCTCAGCATAGTGGCGATGACCTTGTCTGAGAAGCCCTTCTTCCTCAGACGCTGCCGCTCAATAGCCAGGCCGTAAGACCAAAGGGGGAGGGATCCTCCATCACCACGGGACCCTGATGCAACAGGCCGTGCTCCACTGGCAGCCGCAGAGGATCGTCGACTGAGAGCCTGATCAAGTCCGCATACCAGGGACGTCTGGGCCAATCCGGACCCACCAGGATTATCCGGCCTGGATGCTTTGCCACCCGGTCTAGCACCCTGCCCAGCATGGGCCAGGGCGGGAACACATAGAGAAGCTCTTGTGTCAGCCACTGTTGGAGAAGAGCATCTACTCCCAGGGATCGAGGGTCCCGTCCTCTGCTGAAAAAGCGCGGCACTTGGCAATTGGCCGATGACGCCATCAGATCTAGGCTCGGCTGGCCCCAGCGCTTCGTGATGTCCAAGAACGCCTGAGCAGATAGCTGCCACTCTCCGGGCTCCAAGGTATGGCGACTGAGAAAGTCCGCCTTGACATTCATGACTCCGGCAATGTGGGCCGCTGACAGCTGTTCCAGGTTCGCTTCCGCCCAATGGCATAGACTCATAGCCTCCTTGGCTAGAGGGGCGCTCTTGGTACCTCCCTGGCGGTTGACATAGGCCACAGCCGTGGCATTGTCCGACAGGACCCGTACTGGCTTCAACGCCAGTACCGGGATGAACTCCAAAAGCGCCAACCGAATGGCTCTGAGTTCCAGGAGGTTGATAGACCACTTTGCCTCTGCAGGAGACCAGAGCCCCTGCGCTGTCCTTCCCAAGCAGTGGGCTCCCCAGCCCGACAAAGAGGCGTCCGTCGTGACAACAATCCACTCCGGGGTCACCAGAGGCATTCCCGCAGACAACTTGTCTGTCTGCATCCACCAGCTCAGCGCCTTGCGCACTGCTGGGTCCAAGGGAAGGCGCACAGCATAATCCTCCGACATCGGAGTCCAGCGCTGCAGCAGAGAGTGTTGTAGTGGTCTCATATGAGCCCTGGCCCAGGGCACTACTTCCATCGTGGCCGTCATAGAGCCCAACAGCTGCACATAGTCCCAAGCCCGAAGAGGAGAGGCTACTAGGAACTGGTCCACCTGAGCCTGAAGTTTGACAATCCGATTGTCTGGCAGGAACACTCTGCCCACTTGGGTGTCGAATCGAACTCCCAAATACTCCAGGGACTGAGTCGGGCGCAGCTGGCTTTTCTCCCAGTTGATGATCCACCCCAGGGAGCTCAAAAGAGCAACCACCCGGTTCACAGCTTTGCCGCACTCTGCATAAGAGGGGGCTCGGATCAACCAGTCGTCCAGATAAGGATGGACTTGTACTCCTTCCTTCCTCAGGAAGGCCGCGATGACCACCATTACTTTGGAGAAGGTCCGCGGAGCAGTAGCCAACCCGAACGGGAGGGCTCTGAACTGGAAGTGTCGGCCCAGGACTGCAAAACGCAGAAAGCGTTGATGGGGAGGCCAGATGGGAATATGCAAGTACGCTTCCTTGATGTCCAAGGATGCCAGGTACTCCCCTGCCTTCACTGCCGCTATAACAGAGCGGAGAGTCTCCATGCGAAAGTGCCGAACTTTCAAGGCCCGATTGACCCCTTTGAGGTCGAGGATAGGCCAAGCTGATTTTCTGGCACCGGAACGACCGCACCCAGGCGGATCAGATTGTCCAAGGTCTGCTGCACTGCCACAGCTTTGACCGGAGACTTGCAGGGAGAGAGTACAAACCCGTCTCTTAAGGGTCGGCAGAACTCTAGCTTGTAGCCGTCTTTGATGACTTCCAGCACCCAAGCGTCTGAAGTTATTGTGGTCCACTCGCCCAGAAACGAGGACAGCCGTCCTCCAATCTGCACTGGGGTGTGGACCAAGACCCCGTCATTGGGTACAAGACCCTGGGGGAGGACCGGAGGGAGCACCTCCGGGACGGCGGTCTCTGCGAAAGGAATGCTGCTTGGGGGAGAAGTTCCTCTTGAAGGAAGAGGAGGCAGAAGAGCCCGACCTGCCCGGACGGAACTGACGGGCTTCCTGAAACCGTCCTCTGGAGGTACCGGGACGAGTACTAGCCCGAGCCCTGACCTCTGGTAACTTCTTGCCCTTAGACGTGCCGAGATCGGTCACGATTTTGTCCAGCTCGACCCCCAAAGAGCAGCTTGCCTTTAAAAGGCAATTTCGCTAGGCGGGATTTAGAGGCGTGGTCAGCAGACCAATGCTTCAGCCAAAGCCACCGCCGCGCAGAGATTGTCTGAGCCATGCCTTTAGCTGAGGCCCTCAAGACATCATACAGCAAGTCTGCCAAATAGGCCAGCCCGATTCCAGGGCCGGCCAATCAGCCCTCAAGGAATGATCCGAGGGGGAAGCCCGCTGCACCAAAGTCAGGCACGCCCTGGCCACATAGGAGCCGCAAACTGAGGCCTGCAAACTTAAAGCAGCCGCCTCAAAGGACGACCTTAAGGCCGCCTCCAATCTTCTGTCTTGGGCGTCCTTTAGGGCCGTGCCACCTTCCACCGGCAACGCCGTTTTCTTAGTCACTGCAGTGATTAAAGAATCCACGGTAGGCCACAGATAGGCCTCACGTTCACTTTCAGGCAAAGGATAGAGGCGGGACATAGCCCTAGCCACTTTAAGGCTCGCTTCCGGGACATCCCATTGAGCCGAAATTAAGGTGTGCATGGCATCATGCACGTGGAAGGTTCTAGGCGGGCGCTTCGTCCCCAGCATAATGGCAGAGCCAACAGGGGCTGAGGGAGAGACGTCCTCCGGAGAGGAAATCTTCAAAATGCCCATGGCCTGCACTAACAGGTTGGGCAAATCCTCTGAGCTAAAGAGCCGCGCTGCAGAGGGGTCATCCGCTCCATCCGAGCGGGGATCCGTCTCCTCCAAGAAATCCGCAAAGGACCGTTGGGAGAACTCAGATACGCTGCCCTCATCTACATCGGAGGAGACAAAGTCCTCCAAGGCCTGGGAATCAACCCGAGGGCGTTTACCTCCGGGGGCCTCAACCTCTTTACCAGACGAGGGAGCAGGGGCAGCGTTTTGCATAAGGAAGGCCTGATGCAGCAGCAAAACAAATTCGGGGGAGAAACCCCCCAGACTGTGCACTTCCGCAGCCTGGGCTACAGCCCTAGACGCACCCTCAACCGGCGCTCGCAAGAGCGGGGGAGAGACATGCTGCGCATCCAAGATGGCGTCCGGCGCGACACTCCGCGAAGGAGCCGCGCGGGAAAAACGGCGCTTAACTTTAGCCGCTTCTGTGCCGTCGCCCAAATTAAGGGCGTTCATGGCATCAATGTCTCCCACCTCAAGGGCGGCCCAAGAAGAAGCCGTCCAAGCCGCGTGGCCGACCAATATGGCGGAGGCGAGCCGCGGGGGATGGGCGTTTATGGCGGGAAAAACCGCCACACCGGAGGAAGGACCGGGACACTCATCGGTCACGAAACTGTCACCCAACAAGGGCGAATCAGACTTTAAGACCCCCGCATCCCCTCTGGAAGCGCACACTACGATCCGGGGAGCGACTCTTTTGCGCCTTCGCCCTCCGACGCCATGGGCCACGTGGAGACCAATCGGGGAACCCCCTGCCCGCTATAAAAGGTAAAAATTACCTGCTGTCCGCTCCGAGCTGTAACGACTGGTGTCCCAGTGAGTAGCTGCAATAAACGTTTACATAAACGTCGAAATAAACGCCTTTAAGGACGTTCAAAATTTTTTTTTTTTTTTAAACGGAGCCAGCGGGAGGGGGGGAGAAAAGGAGGGACCTGGCGCCACCAGGTTTGCACTTGCTCAAGAAGAGCCCTCAACCCAGGCACTCAACAAAACCTAAAAATTAGGCTTGGAGGCCTAGCCAGAGCTGCTGCTGTGTGTGACCACCACCTGCTGAGATAGAGAACATATTGAGGAGTTTCCGGCAGCACATGACCACATATAGGGAGGCAAAAAGTTTGCTCTCTATCTCCACCTGCTGGTAGATGGACACAACCCACCAGTCTATGGATTGATCAGCTTGATGATATGGAAGCTCTATTTACTAACCTGGATTAATGTGCTAATATGCTTTAATTTGAGTTAAGCACATAGGGGTCAATATCTGAAGTGATTTAAAAAGGCAGGAGAGCCTCCTGCCCATTTAAATTGCATACGCCTGCCCAGTTGCTGATATTCAGCGGGACTTAACTGGACAGTGCCACTGATAATTGGCATTCACTGATCTTGTCCCAAGTGGGCAAGTCAGGGGCATTATAGGGGAAGAGCTGGGAAAAGTTTGGAGTTATGCAAGTGCTGGCAATATTTACTGCCGGCATCCACATCACTAACCAGGTATGTAGGACTGCATAAAAAGCAGTCCTAACTTTGCCCATTACCTATGCAAGTGCTAGCACTGAATATCATCTGCAACCACTTCTGGTACCGGCTGGCATATGGTTTGATATCTTCTTCTCCCTCCCACTTCCTGGCAAGGGTCTGATCTCCCCCCCCCCCCCCCCCCCCAGCAAGTTAAACACCTTCTCCCATCCCCTACAACTAAAGACCCCCTTCCCTCCTGAAAAGTAATAGGGGTGGGCCTAGTCTGACTGGTAGGAGGGGAAAGTCTTTGTTGGGAGGTTGGGAGAGGGGACACAGACACAGGACTTAAGTGGGTTCTGGCTGAATATCGGCCCGGACCCTCATAAGGGCTGACAGCTACCAGCTGCCGATATACAATGCCAATGCCTGCACACTGCCCAACATTGAATATTGAGGCCTAATTCTGCCAGTGGCTGTCAGTTTAAAAAAAACTGACTTCTGCTGGCTGAATATTGATTGGATAGTTAATAAAGTAGTCTGACTGAGAATGGGAGTGAATTATTTAATGTGTGTTAAAATTGCATTAACACAGTTTTAGTAAATAGAGCCTTATGTGAGAAGCTGCATGAAGGTTTTTAGCTAGGTTCTATGATACTCAGCACTACCCAGATAAATTTGTGCAGAAAACTCTATCTGCATAAGTATCTTTTGTAAATCTACCCACACAAGCTATAGCCAGATATTCAGCTGTACTTTGAAATGGACAAGTATTTTTCAATATTTGGATAAAGATAATTGGGTAAAGTTCCTGGTTGTTTTACCAGTTAGTGGGCTTTTCAGTACTGACATCCTTGTCTTTAATTCTTTTAGTTTATTTATACCTATCTTTCTCCCCTTATGGCCTTAGTTAATTACACAAAGATAACATAAAGAGTGTGGTGGAATTCAAATCTGAGTAACCTTATCTATCTATGCTCATTTTTCTAAGCTATAATTGATCCTAATTAGAGATCACCTATTGATTCTTGTGTATTTGTTATAACAGACAAATTCTCTATTAAATTCTTTTTATAATATACTCATTGGTGTCAAGCTCACTTGTGAGAAAGAGGAACTATAACATTATAATTATCCTGCTCTTCATCCACATTTGTAAAATTGACAGTTTCCTCTTCCTCTTCTTTCTTAGTATTCTTCCAATCTATTTTATGATCTTACCTGTCTCTTCATGATCATCAGACAGTGGGAACTCAACAGTCTTGTAAAAGGTGGTTATCCTGGTACCATCAGCATGTTCTACTATCATGGTACCATCTTTCTTTAGAACGGTTATTACCTTGTCTTCTCGAGTTACTATCACCTGTGTGAACAATGATTGTAGGTAGAGTCTCCATTAGATAGTAGTTTCCTTTATTTATTTTTTTTCTTGAACTGCACCATCCAAATTTAAAGGAGAAGTTGCAATGCAAGGATAACTGGAAGATTCTGAGGGAAAATTTGGGCATCTGTTAATTTCCTTTCCTTGAGACTAGCTGTACCACTCCAGATGAATAGCTAATGAGCCCCTGCCAGCAGACAGAGCAAGAGAAAAAAAAAGTTCAGAGCTGACTTCACTCTTGTTATAGAGGGCTGGTGCTGCCTTTAGTTTCTCTGTATCCAATGTAAAAACTAAGACACCTACAGGCAATTCTCATGTTTGGGTTTTCAGTTCATACCCAATGCAAATCCTGATGCAGTCAAAACATCATTTCATGGCCACCAACAAGAACGGGATAATTACATACATCAAGGGTACCTTCAGAGTGGGCTACAACACACTCACTGTTAGCTTTCTAAATTTGACTGGCAGCAGTACAATTGGAGGACTACCACTCAGCTTAAAGAGGAACAATGGAGGACTCCCACTCATCTTAGAGGAACAGTGGTTGGAGCACCTCAAATTTGTCTCTGAGTATATGTGGTGAAGAGGGAAATCTATATGTGGGTCTTGAAGATTATTTCTTCCCCCCCTGCCCCCCAGCTGAGAGAATTTGCTCCCTTGGAGAAGAGATTCATGTGCTGAGTGAAGAGAGGGAGATGACTGGGATAAAACAAATAGTTTGTGGGACCCTGGGTGTGATCTGCTTTGCACTGCCCTGAACAAAGGAAGGTTTTAGAAAGGAGGAATTACTACTACTACTACTATTTAGCATTTCTACAGCGCTACAAGGCATACGCAGCGCTGCACAAACATAGAAGAAAGACAGTCCCTGCTCAAAGAGCTTACAATCTAATATGTATAGTGCAACTATACAAAATGGCTGTACTATTTTTTACTGTTGGTATATTTCCTTTTTCCAACTTCTAGTGCTCTTGTAAAGAGAGAGGTACTTTGATTATATTGTAGTTATAGGGTGGATCGGTGGAGGGGTAGCACTGTATGTTAAGAAGGGCCTTGATTCAAATAGATTGAAAATTCTGCACATTTTCCCTATGGATTGAAATTCCATGTGTAAAGGGGAAAAGGATAGTGATAGGAGTGTACTACCATCCACCTGGCCAGGATGAACAGAAATGTTATCAGAAATTAGGGAGGCTAACAAACTGGGCAACAAAACAATAATGGGTGATTTCAATTACCCCAATACTGACTGGGTAAATATAACATCGGGGCATGCTAGGGAGGTAAAATTGCTTGACGAAATCAAGGACTGCTTTATGGAGGAGCTAGTAAAGGAGCCAACAAAAGGGGGAAAAATTCTAGACCTAGTCCCTTCCGCAGGGGTCTCTCCTAGCTCTTGTCTTATTCAACTTGTTTCTCAGTCTTCTTGTTATATTGAGCAAGTTTTTAGGACTCAGTTCTTACTTATTTGCCAATGATATCCAGTTTCTCTATTTAATGATTTTGCCACTTTGGATCTTGTTCAGGTTCAGTTTAACGCCTTATCATAAATAGCTGCTTGGCTCTCTTCTAATCAGTTGCCAGTAAATATTCAGCCAGCGGTGGTCAGAATCTTTTAAAAAGCTGATTATTTTTGGCTGAATTAGGCCCTAATATTAATCTATGTAGATACTGGTACTGAATATCTAGCCTCTGTGTGAGCTCTGGTCGCACCTAAAATACAGGAGGTCACGTGTGATATTCAGCCCGTTGCCCGGTAACCTGACCGGGTAGCAGGCTGAATATCAGCTAAATAGGTGTGCGATTCTGCTCTCAAACCCCCTTTTCCCAAGAACTTCCCCATCTTGCATAGCGACCCCTCATATGAGATCTTCCCATTATCTGACCTTCCTTTCCGACTGTCCCAAGTCCCCCTCCCCCATGAACAGACCCTATCAATGACCCCTCCACCCTCAGTAAGCTCAACCAAGCCTACCTTAAGGTCCCTGGTAGTCCAATGGGTGATTTAGGTAGGAGCAATTCTCTCACTCCTGCCCCTGCTGTCTTGTGGCTCAAACTGACTGCTGTGACCTTTAGCAGTAGCCTCACGGTACCGCTGCTGAAGGCTATGGCAGCCATTTTGAGCAACATGATGGCATGGGCATGAGTAGGTGGGGCTTGCTCTTGCCCAAATTACCTGCTGGACCACCAGGGACCCAAAGGTATTGGGGGTGGGGGTGGTAGGAGGGGCTGTTAATTTGGAAGACTGGGAGGGTCAGATAAGGGGGGGGGTTTCAGGAGGGAACACCTTTTTGGGAGGCACACAAGATGGAGAAGCTCTTGGGGAGGGGGATTTGGGAACAGGATCGTACATCTCTTTTGTCCAATATTCAGTCCGCTATCCAGTTAGCAAACTGGGTAAGATTAGGACATCCTTTTTACTGCTAACTTTACCCAGTTAGCTAACTAGATAGCAGACTGAATACTGCAGCTGCCTGGTTAGTTACCAGCTCCACCCTGACTCCTCCCCGCTACTAACTGGCAGTCACAGGCAATATTCAGCAGCACTACATGCTTAGGTGCTGCTGAATATTGGCCCAGGTCCCTTTTGAATATTGGGCTCATGGTGTTTAACCCACAATAACCCATATGGATTACTGGTTGCAATGTTGGTCTCACACTCCACAAACCCCCCCCCCCCAACAGATTAAATTAAACCCTTCATCATAGACGGTCGGTAACCCAACCGTTTGGGGAGGCTAAAGGGGGCGGAGCTTACTCCATACGCTCCGTGGCAGTGACGTCAATGAAGAAAAAGACACTACAGGCTCGCCGCCAGCTTCTCCCTTCTCTCTGCATACAGTGTCCTGCCCTCGCGAAAACAGGAAATGCATCACCGCAGAAGGTGGGACACTGTGTGCAGAGAGAAGGGAGAAGCTGACGGCGAGCCTGTAGTCTTTTTCTTCATTGACGTCGCTGCCATGGAAATAAAAGGTCAAAACGCGGGGGGGGGGGGGGGGGGGCAGGCTGTATCACAAACGGAAGTCCACGATTGGGCTGGGGAGGCTTAGCCTCCCAAAGCCTCTTATACGGGGCGCCTATGCCCTTCATTCAAAATCCTGAGTGTTGTTATCAATACTGAGCTCTCCTTCAAACTCCAAATAGCTTCTGTCATTAAGACTTGTTTATTTGCCCTCCATCAAATAAGATATATTTGATCATGGTTGACCAAGGATGCCATCAATACATGTGAAGGAGCATTTTCAATATGACGACTACATCCAACTTTGGATGTTTTGCTGAAAACATCCAAAAATCAAGTGACAAATATGGCCATTTTTGAACCAGAAAATCATCTTTTTGTTTTGAAAATGGCTATTTCCTAGACATTTTTAGATATTTTGTGCTAAATGCGTTTTTCTTTTGTGACCATTTTCTAAAAAAATAAAAAAAAGTCCAAGGGAAAAACAAGCCATTGGTACATATGTGGGGGTGGGGAAGCATTTTTAGCAGACTGGCCACACAGACATCCCAGAACAGCAGTGGGGCACCCTAGAGGGCGCTGCACATAAAAGGTCCCTGGTATACATCTCACTGTTACCCTCTTATATTGTATGGGGAGTCCTTCAAAACCCACCAAAAACCTACTGTACCCAACAGTACACCACTACAATAGCCTTTATGCCTGCAGGTGTCACCTATATGTGGGTACAGTAGGTTTTTGATGGGTTTTGGAGGGTTCACCATTTCCACCACAAGTGTAACAGAGTGGAATATAGGCCTAGGTTCCCTTCTCTACAGTCCACTGCACTGACCACTAGGCTATTCTAGGGACCTGGTTGCTGCTGTAATAGGACTGACTATAACATCTAACGCTGTCATAGAGGCTGGTATATACTGTTTCTTTTACATCTTTGAGGGGTGAGAACGGGTTGGTGACCACTGGGGGAGCAAGGGGGTCATGCCTTAATCACTCCAGTGGTCATCTGGTCATTTAGGGCACTTTTTTATTACTTAGTGGTGATTGAAACAGGTCTAGACCAAAACATCCAACTTTTAGCTCTAGACGTTTTGTTCTGTTCCATTAAGGAAAAAAAACGGCCAAGTTCTGAGAATATCCAAATCCTGCCACCAACATGCCCCCTTGTGATCTGGACACACTGAGGGCGAACTGCATAGAGAAACATCTTTAAAATGTGTTTCAAAAATAGCGATTTGGACATGTTTGTAAGAAAAAAGTCCATCTGTCGCGTCGTTCACATTTTATTGTTTTGAAAATGAGCCCCTAATTCTTAAAATTTTACTACTTCTATTGTCAATACAATGGTATTCGGCAGGCAACACTTAAAATACTGCAGCTTGTTCAGAATGCAGCAGTTCTTCTACTGTTTGAGGAGCATCACTGGCTCCCCATTAGCTATAGAGTAAAGTTTAATGTTCTAGTTCTTGCTTTCAAGGCAATGCATGTGGGTTTGCCAGCATTTCTCTTTAATGCACTCATTCCTCGGGTTCCGTCTCACTTTTTGTGTCCTCAAAATAAGGTACTTGTGACTCCTCCTTCATCCTGTGCACAACTAGCGTCAATACATGACTCTGCCTTCTATATCCCTTTTCCCTCATCTATGGAACTCTTTTCTTAAATACCTGCATCTAGAGCAGGGGTTCTCAGTCAGGTTTTCAGGATACCCATGATGAATATGCATGAGATACATTTGTATGCACTCCCTCCACTGTACGCAAATTCATCTCATGTATATTCATTGTGGGCATCCTGAAAATCTGACTGGCTAGGTGTGTCCTGAGGACTGGGTTGAGAATCCCAGATCTATAGCCATCTTACCAAGGTTTAAGGAGGTCCTTAACGCTTTTTTTTTTTTTTACTGGGTATTTGACGATTGACTATTGCCCTTTGGGCTCACGGGAAATAGTGGCTTTTAATGTTTTCTCTTCTCCCATTATATGTGTTTCCTCTTCTCCCATTACAGGCTCACTGTAAACCATTTTGATATGTTATGAACTGCGGTATATCAAGATTAGTATTAAATACAGTGTGTTTTATCTAGCAAAAAAGGTGCCGGTACTCAAATGCCAGGCCACCCTTCATGGGTGGGGTGATCACTGAGGGACCCACCCCACAATAGCCAGGCCCCCTGCAACCAGTCACAGAATCTATAACAAGGCAGAATTGGTGTGTAGAGCCTGAGCTCTTTCATTAAAACTTGAGGACCTTGGGTCAATTTTACCAGATAATAGAAAAGTACCCCCAAGTACCCCCTCAAAAAAATCCTGATTAAATATAAACATAGACATATATGAACACTAATCTTTTTCTCCCTTACCTTTTCAGCTACTTCTTTGGAAAATTATAATGGCCTCTTAACAAAAAATCTACCACTGGGCTCTGTGGAAAACCAAACTGGGAGAGGCCTTGCATGCACACTGCCAGAGCTTTAGATATACAGCTTTAGCCTTTAGCTCCACTTGGTGACAAAATCTATAGGTGTATCTTGTTTATCCTTGGAGAACATGTTAAATATATTACAAATAGTCAAACTACAATTTACGTTGAAATTAACTAGGGTTTTGTGTAGCATACCGTTCCATTAACAGGGTCAGTAATTTTATAGGATAAAACTGGCTCCAGATCCAGTCTTTCTCCTCCTTTGGTTCCCACTCGTAGGCCCGATGGAGGGGTTGTTATCCAAGTTCCTGCCTGAACCTCAGGGACTGCTGGTCCAATAAGCTGATGTGCTGAGACTACAGGTTCTAGAAACTCAGTTTTGGCAACTGAAACTGGGTTGTGCTTGTGCCCACCTCTTCCTGTAAAAGAATAGTAAAAAAAGAAATGCAGGCAATTGAATGATTACAGTAGCATTTCAGAGAAGTTGTATAGTTGGGGGTCCTTTTACCAAAACCTAATGCGTGCTAATGGCATTAGTGCGCACTAAATGCTAAGAAGCCCATGGGTTAAAGTGGGCTTCTTATCATCTAGCATATGCTAATTCTGTTAGCATGTGCTAAGCTTTAGTAAAAGGCCCCCTTAATCTGTTTTAATACCTTATTACTATATGTTTTAAACTTGTTTAGCAGATGTCATGTCAAGTCTTTTAATTTATATTTTTTTTCCATTTTCTCTGTGCAGAAAAATGAGAGGAAGCCATTTGCTGCGTGGGAATTGATAGTGCGGCTTTGTAAAAGAAGCCCCAAATTACTATTAGTCTACATCATGGGGGAAAGTACTATACACTGCACACTCTGGATATTTTAATTCTATAAAGAACTACACTCTCTTAACTCATAAGGAAAACATTTAAAGGTAAAGGAATTCACTAATCAGCAGAACCATAAATGGAATAAATTCACTTATTTGAAAGAAACACCTCTAACTGGGAAAGATCTACATACACGCAATGATTACCCTGAAAAGTAATAACATATTAGCAAGGGAATTTGAAAAATAAGATAGCACCTATGACCAGAACATGTAATTTAAAAAATTGCTTCTCCCTAATTTGAGTTGATCTTGATACATCAGAAAATACAATTACAGTACTTTTGAACACAAAACCCAATATTCTTTTTTGAAAAGTTTTTCAGAACAGATATTTTTTAAATCATTTTCTGAGCCATGGAGGAGTATTTTCAAAGCACTTAGACTTACAAAGTTACGTAGAGGGGGATCTTCGATATGACATCTAAGTTCAACTTTGGACATTTTGCTAAAATCGTTCAAAATTCAAGTGAGGAATATAGCCATTTTCAAAACAGAAAAACATCTGTGCTTTTTTTTTTTTTGTAAAAAATGACGATTTGCTAGATGTTTTTGTGCTTTGTGCATTTATCTTTTTGGTCTATTTTTGAAAAAAAAAAAAGTCCAACTGAAAAATGCACAAAATCAAGCCATTGGGATGTAGGAGGAGCCAGCATTCTTAGTAGACTGACCACACAGACTTCCCAGGAGAGCCCTAGGGAGCACTGCAGTGGACTTCAAATAAATGCTCTCAGGTACACATCTCACTGTTGCTCCCTTATCTTGTCTGCTGAGCCCCACAAAACCCCCTACCCAGGGCCGGCCCTAGGGTTTCTAGCGCCCTCCTGCAGTCTATTAGTTGGCGCCCCTACCCTCCAGAGGCAGGATCACTATGGCTCCGCCCCCACAGTAGACACACTCCTTTTACCAGCCATGGCATCATTGAAAATATTACACCAGTATAGAAGAAAAATAACTTAGCACACAGAACAGGAATTAGGAGAACAGACAGTCTTGCCAACTCTGAAAAACAATGTGTTATCAAAATTTCAGAATCTAACAAACAGATCCTTATTCAGGCATTTAGCCTTGCAGTCACACATGTAGAACAGAGATAGCCCCTCTTCAAATTCTCCAAAAATTAACCTGAAATCCTAAGAAGTTAGACTCTGCATGCAGCACAATAGCCTTCCCATCAAGCACAGCTTAGGATCTAGCTAGGACAGACTTAATCAGCATAAACTAACATATTCTACAATCTGAGTTGGACAGACTAACAGGAGTTACTGAAGTGGGAATGAGAGATAGGTGATGGTTAGGAATTGAAAGCAGGCATCTAGCCCTCCTGTCCTGTGTTGGGGGTGGTGGGGTGGGAGTGGAAAAGGGTGGGTCAGGTGCAGCACTAAACAGCAGTCTCTGACAAAACAAGGGTCCAGGCTCTGCTGTGCTGTCTCTGTCTGAGCCCTCTCTGGGCAGAGGTTAGCTGAGCTCCCACAAGTTATTTCAGAGCCAGATTCAATTGGAGCAGTGACATCCTCTGACAAACACAAGGAGGATATTTCTCTGCTTGGGAGGGGGGAGGGGACCGGACAGAGAGCTGACAGCTTTGGAGCTAGACTGAGATGAACAGCAGAGATTAGATTGAAAAACAAAAGCCTCAGCAGAGCTTGATTGCTTGCAAAGTAAGTGACGCCCCTGAAAGGCAAGCACCCTCCTGCACTGCATAGCCTGCTTACTGCGTTTGACCGGCCCTGCCACTACCCCCAACTGCACACCACTACAATAACCCTTATGGGTGAAGGGGACACCTATATGGGTATAGTGTGTTTCTGATGAGTTTTGGAGGGCTCACAGTTTCCACCACAAGTGTAATAGGTAGGGGGAGGTATGGGCCTAGGTCCACCTGTCTACAGTACACTGCACCACAACTAGACTATCCCAGGGACCAGGGCCGGTCTTAGGGCGAGGCGACCGAGGCGGCCGCATAGGGCCCCGCGCTCAAGGGGGCCCCGCGCGGTGCGCCTGGGGTCGCCCTGCCCGCCGCTCCCTCCCCCCCCGACGATCGATCGCTGTTCTGTAAAAAATTTGAGAAACGCCGAGTAGCAGGCAGCGCCTCGCGTCTGCCTTGCTAGTAAAAATTTCCTGCACATCGTCGGGCTGGCCTTCCCGCATTAAGTCCCGCCCTCCTCTGAGGTAATAGGCTCTTCCCGCATTAAGTCCCGCCCTCCTCTGAGGTAATAGGCTACTACCTCAGAGGAGGGTGGGACTTAATGCGGGAAGAGCCTATTACCTCAGAGGAGGGCGGGACTTAATGCGGGAAGGCCGGCCCGACGACGTGCAGGAGAATTTTACTAGCAGGGCAGACGCGAGGCGCTGCCTGCTACTCAGCGATTCTCAATTTTTTTTTTAAAGTTAGTGGGTGCAGCAGGAGTTGGTAGGTGGGTCGGGTCGGGGGGGGGGGACTCAGATGGGAGAAGGGTGTGGGATGGGGGTTCTCAGTTGGGGGAAGGGGGGGAAGGGGACTCAGATGGGAGAAGGGGGTGGGATGGGGGTTCTCAGTTGGGGGGAGGGGTAAGGGGGACTCAGATGGGAGAAGGTTGCAGGGTGGGGTTCTCAGATGGGGGGAGGGGTAAGGGGGACTCAGATGGGAGAAGGTTGCAGGGTGGGGGTTCTCAGATCGGGGGAGGGGTAAGGGGGACTCAGATGGGAGAAGGGTGTGGGATGGGGGTTCTCAGATGGGAGAAGGGGGCTGGAACTGGGGTTTGAGAAGGGGCCATATGGGAAATGGGGGTCATGCATGGGGCTGGTGGGAAAATAGGGCATGCATGGGTCAGGTGGGAGAATGGTTCTGGGGCTGAAAAGGGGGGCTCTAATACAAGGCATGTGGATGAAGGGGGCTGGAACTGGGGGCTGAAAAGGAGGGTAGGTGGGATAAGGGGGCTAGTACTGGGACTGGAGGCTGAAAAGGGGCAGGGGCTGAAACTGTGGGTACTGGGGGCTGAAAAGGAGATAGGGAGAAGTGGCTGGGGCTGAAGCTTGGGGCTGGTGAGAGAAAAGGGCTGGGGACTGGGGTTGAAACTGGGGGCTGAAAAGGGGACAGGGAGGAGTGGCTGGGGGCTGAAGCTCGGGACTGGTGGGATAGTGGGCTGGGGCTGAAACGGGGGACTGGTGGGATAGTGGGGCTGGAACTGGGGGCTGAAAAAAAGGGGCAGAGAGAGGGGCAGATCCTGGATGGAAGGGGGAGCGAGAGGGAGGGCAGACCCGGATGGATGGGAGAGGGGAAGGGGCAGAGAGAAAGGGCAGACAGTGAATGGAAGGGGCAGAGATAGAGGGCAGATGTGCAAGAAAGGGGCAGGGAGAGAGGGCAGACATTGGATGGAGGGAACAGCAGAGAGGGCAGACACTGGATGGCAGAGAGAGAGTGAAGACAGATGCTGGATGGAAGGAAGACAGTGAAAAGAAGATGAGGAAAGCAGAAACCAGAGACGACAAACTGTAAATAAAATATATATTTTTATTTTTTTGCTTTAGGATATAGTATTGTAGCTGTGTTAATAAATGTTTATAATAGAACATGTAAATAAGGTAATCTTTTTATTGGACTAATTTTAATACATTTTGACAAACTTTCGGAGAACAAAGCCCCCTTCCTCAGGTCAGGATAGGATACTGTAACAGCTCTATACTGTATTGACCTTAGGACGGAGGTTTTGGCCTCTGAAAGCTAAATGTATTAGTCCAATAAAATGGTATTATTTTATTTTCTATATTTGTTTTATTTCTATTTGTTAATTTGTAAAGTGGTGATTGGTATTTGTTAGTTTTTTTTCAAATTTACATCTGTTGTCTTTATATTTTGCACAGTACTAGGGGACATTTTCTGTTTCTGTGGTGTTGTATTGTATGCAGAGTCTGGCATCTTGGGGGTTCAGTTTAATTTTTGTCTAAATAGAAAGTTTAAATATTACTACTTATTCTATAGTGGATTAGGGTGTATCTGTGTTTGTGAAAAAGACATGGTTTTCAGTTGGCATTGACTGTGCAGGATCAACAAGCCCTGGAGCTGGGGGCCTTGGAGCTCGGAGGGAGGGGTGGCCGACTCTGGAGCTAGGGTGGGGCGGGCTAGGGTGGGCGGGGCTAGGTGGGGCCCCGTCAAATTGGTCTGCATAGGGCCCCGCACTTGCTAAGACCGGCCCTGCCAGGGACCAGCATGCTGCTCTAAGGGACCTAAGTATAACATCTGAGGCTGGCATAGAGGCTGGTAAGTAATGTTTTTAATCACATTTTGGGGGGGGTGGGAGGGGTTAGTGACCACTGGAGGAGTAAGGAGAGGCCATCCATGATTCTCTCCAGTGGTTATCTGGGCATTTAGGGCATTTTTTGTGGCTTATCAAACATATAAATGGCAAGTGACCGACTCACCTGCAAATGCGCAATAGAGACTTCCCTCTCTGTCCCGCCCTCGCGTCAAGACGTAATGACGTCAGAGGGCAGAACAGAGAGGGAAACAGAGTCGGACTGTCGGACGCTGCCGCTGGAGCCTGGAAACGAACATCGCACGCACCAACCTCCACCCTCCCGCCCATCCCCGCCACCACTCCCGCCCCCCTCCGTATTGGGCCCCCTGCACTGACCTGACAGCACCTCTCACCTCCATGTGGAAGCGCTGCAGGGAGCAGCTGAGCGATCTGCTGCTGCCTGCAGCACCTTCACACAGAGGTGAGAGGCACTGTCAGGTCAGTGCAGGGGGCCCGGCACGGAGAGGGGAGGGAGCGGCAGCGAGGAGGGTAGCTGGAAATCATGCCCGTTTTAACGGGCTTAACTGCTAGTTCATTAATAAAACAGGTCTAGACCAAAACGTCCAACTTATAGCCCTGGATGTTTTTGTTTTGTTCCATCATGGCAGAAAAACATCCAAGTGTTAGGAACGCCCATACCCCACCGTTAACATGCCCCTGTGATTTGAATGCACTTCTCATGGACTTCATAGGAACACGTCTAAATATTGGTTTAGAAAATATTAATTTCAACATTTTTGTGAGAAAAATGTCTAAATGCAGATTTCTGCCACTTTTTGGATGTTTTTCTCTTTTGAAAATGAGCCCCATGGAGGGGCATAATCGAACGGGGCCAGCCATCTATAAGGGCGGCCATCTCTAATGACGGCCCCTTCAAGCGGCGTACCCGACTGTATTATCGAAACAAGATGGCCGGCCATCTTTCGTTTCGATAATACGGTCGGGGCTGGCCAAATCTCAACATTTGGGCCGCCCTTAGAGATCGCCGGCGATAGAGATGGCTGCCATTGGTTTTCGCCAATAATGGAAACTAATGGCAGCCATCTCAAACCCGGCCAAATCCAAGCCATTTGGTCGTGGGAGGAACCAGAATTTGTAGTGCAGTGGTCCCCCTCACATGCCAGGACACCAAACCGGGCACCCTAAGGGGCACTGCAGTGGACTTTACAAATTGCTCCCAGGTGCATAGCTTCCTTACCTTGGGTGCTGAGCCCCAACCCCCCCCCCCCCCCAAACCCCACTCTCCACAACTGTACACCACTACCATAGCCCTAAGGGGTGAAGGGGGGCACCTACATGTGGGTACAGTGGGTTTTGGGGGCTCAACATTTACCACCACAAGTGTAACAGGTGGGGGGGAGATGGGCCTGGGTCTGCCTGCCTGAAGTGCACTGCACCCACTAAAAACTGCTCCAGGGACCTGCATAGTGCTGTGATGGAGCTGGGTATGACATTTGAGGCTGGCATAGAGGCTAGCAAAAAAATGTGTTTAAATTTGTTTTTTGGGGTGGGAGGGGGTTGGTGACCACTGGGGGAGTAAGGGGAGGTGATCCCCGATTCCCTCTGGTGGTCATCTGGTCAGTTTGGGCACCTTTTCGAGGCTTGGTCATGAACAAAAAGGGACCAAGTAAAGTCGGCCAAATGCTCGTCAGGGCCGGCCTTCTTTTTTCCATTATCGGCCGAGGCCGGCCATCTTTAACCACACCCTCATCCCGCCTTTGGTACACTGCCGACACGCCCCCTTGAACTTTGGCTGGCTCTGCGACGGAAAGCAGTTGAAGCTGGCCAAAATTGGCTTTCGATTATACCGATTTGGCCGGCATTAGGAGAAGGCTGGCCATCTCCCGATTTGTGTCGGAAGATGGCCGCCCTTCTCCTTCGAAAATAAGCAGGATAGTAACCTATAGAACTTTGTAAGTCTAAGTGCTTTGAAAACAAGCCCCACTGGATACCAGTAGTACTTATCTTGTGGAATTAATAACCTCGGAGGATTCCAAGAAAAACAAAAAACCAAAACAGGTCAAATTAGTCACTAATGGATTTTTCAACTCCTGAACATTATTTACTCACCATATAGGATGGTCTTTGACTAGATTTTCAAGACAGAAATGCTTTTAAATAAACAGTCACAAGCATTTTAAAGAATAAGGAAAGCAATCCAACATCAAGAAAGAGGAAGGAAGTTTAAGGTTCACATAATGGTGCTAATTCTATAACAAGGAGCCTATTCTATAAAGGAAAGTAGACACATACTTTAATTTATAAAATACTAATTAAACAGGTAAAATATACACCTATAATTTAGGTGCAAGCACTTACACCAGCCATAAAGCTCCTGTAAGTGCTCATGTCTACATGTTGGTATGCATATTGTGAGAAGGAAGAGGCTGTCCTACCCTGGTTAGGCCCCTAGAGGGGGCTGTTCCCCTAAAATGTCCAGGGAGAAGGTCTGGGTGAGTCACTAAAGGGAGCCAGTAAGGGGTGTATAGCAGGAGGTCGCTAGGACCGAGGAGAGTCCTGGGGCTAGAAACAGGTGCAGCAGGTTATGGGCTGGGTCCTGTTTGACCATTAACCACTTAATACCCCACCTGAGTTGTGAGGGAGAGAAGAGCTAGCAGCTGCAGAGGAGGGCTGGTGGCTGAAGCAGGAGGATCCCTATGAGAAGTATTGGCTGTGAGCAGGAGGATCCCCATGAGAAGTACTGGCTGTGCCCTTTGGACTGGTGGTAGAACTGTGTGTTCAAACAGCATGCTGAAAGTCCTGGGGTAAGAAGTCCCTAAAGCATTAGAGTTTGACTGTGTGTCTAGAGCAGAAGTATCGAATTCTGTGTTAACCTGAAACATTCCGTTCTCCAGGAATGACTGGAACCAGTGCCGCCGAGAGGGGGGGACAGGAGGGACAAAATTCCCGGGGCCCGGGCCTCCAAGGGGGACTCGGCACCACAGTCCCACCCGCCACCACCACCGGGCCCCTTCCACCCAAACCCCCGCCAGCAGAAGTGCTGTTTTCTGACTCCGGCATGCGCGGCCCACACAGACGCGCTCCTCTCAGCTGATCTTCGCTGTACTCTGCAGGGCTTCTGCTGGCAGGGGTTTGGGTGGAAGGGGCTCGGTCCGGTGGCGGAGGCGGGTGGGACTGTGGCGCCGGGCCCCCCTCAGGGGGGGCGGCAACAACCTGGGGGGTGGCAGTGGGGGCCCAGGGGCGGCCTTGTCCCGGGCTCGGCCCAGTCTCTCGGTGGCCCTGACTGGAACCAGCTTAACACCACTTTGCTCAACCCCAAATTTTCCAACCTCTTAAGCAACACTTGATGGTCATAAGTACATAAGTAATGCCATACTGGGAAAAGACCAAGGGTCCATCGAGCCCAGCATCCTGTCCACGACAGCGGCCAATCCAGGCCAAGGGCACCTGGCAAGCTTCCCAAACGTACAAACATTCTATACATGTTATTCCTGGAATTTTGAAGTTTTCCAAGTCTGTTTAGTAGCGGTTTATGGACTTGTCCTTTAGGAAACCGTTCAACCCCTTTTTAAACTCTGCTAAGCTAACCGCCTTCACCACTTTCTCCGGCAACGAATTCCAGAGTTTAATTACACGTTGGGTGAAGAAAAATTTTCTCCGATTTGTTTTAAATTTACTACACTGTAGTTTCATCGCATGCCCCCTAGTCCTAGTATTTTTGGAAAGCGTGAACAGACGCTTCACATCCACCTGTTCCACTCCACTCATTATTTTATATACCTCTATCATGTCTCCCCTCAGCCGTCTCTTCTCCAAGCTGTATAGCCCTAGCCTCCTTAGTCTTTCTTCATAGGGAAGTCGTCCCATCCCCGCTATCATTTTAGTCGCCCTTCGCTGCACCTTTTCCAATTCTACTATAAACGCCACTGAGACATCTAATGTGACCATACAGTAGCTAATACGGTAAAATGGGGGGGGAAAAGACCTTTTTCAGATATGTAAGTGACAAGAGGAAGTGCCATAATAGCATTGTGAGGCTCAAAGCTGAGGGAGAGAAATATGTGGAGGATGATAAGGATAAAGCTGAACTGCTTAACGATTATTTTAGTTCTGTGTTCACGAATGAAAGTCCGGCTGCAGAAAACAAAGGCTAAAGGGATGGATGTATGGTAGACCAAGACCCATTTACGGAGGACTGTGTTCATGAGGAGCTTGCCAAACTAAAAGTAGACAGAGCGATGGGGCCTGATGGGATACACCCGAGGGTGCTTAAGGAACTCGGAGAAGTTCTGTCGGCTCCGCTGACGGACCTCTTCAATGCTTTCTTAGAAACTAGAGTGGTCCCGGAGGACTGGAGAAGGGTGAATGTGGTTCCTTTGCACGAGTGGAAGTAAGGAGGATGTTGGGAATTACAGACCTGTCAGTCTGACCTCGGTGGTGAGTAAGCTAATGGAAACGCTTCTAAAGAGGAGGATTGTGACATTTCTTGAACTACATGGAATGCGGGACCCGAGGCACCAGCTTCACTAGTGGCAGGTCGTGTCAGACGAATCTGACTGTCTTCTTCGACTGGGTGACCAAACAGTTGGATGTGGGAGGGGCACTTGATGTGGTATACTTGGATTTCAGCAAAGCCTTTGACACGGTTCCACACAGGTGACTGATAAATAAATTGAGTGCCCTCGGTATGGGACCTAGAGTAACTGATTGGGTAAAAAATTGGTTGAATTGTAGGAGACAGAGGGTAGTGGTAAATGGAGCTTGCTCTGAAGAAAAGGTTGTCGTCAGTGGAGTACCGCAGGGATTGGTCCTCGGGCTGGCTCTTTTTAACGTCTTTGTGAGCGATATTGCGTAAGGGCTGTCTGGTAAGGTTTGTCTCTTTGCGGATGATACTAAACTCTGCAACAGGGTCGACACCCTGGAGGGTGTGAATGACATGAGGAAGGACCAAGCGAAGCTAGAGTAATGGACCGATATTTAGCAAGTAAGGTTTAATCCCAAAAAATGCAGGGTCGTGCACTTGGGTCACAAAAATCAGAAGGAACGGTACAGTATAGGGGGTGTAGTGCTTCAGTGTCCGAAGGAAGAGCAGGACTTGGGGGTGATTGTGTCTGACAACCTTAAAGCTTTCAAACAGGTAGAAAAAGCGACGGCCAAAGCCAGAAGGATGCTTGGGTGCATAAAGAGAGGCATGACCAGCAGGAAAAAGGAGGTGATAGTGCCGTTGTATAAGTCTCTGGTGAGGCCTCATTTGGAGTACTGCATGCAGTTCTGGAGACCACACCTACGGAAAGATATAAACAGGATGGAGTCGGTCCAGAGGGCGGCTACGAAATTAATAAGCGGTCTTGAATGTAAAAATTATAGGGACAGGCTTAGGAACCTCAACGTGTATACGCTGGAAGAGAGGAGGGAGAGAGGAGACATGATAGAAACGTTTAAATATCTCAAGGGCATTTATGTACAGGAAGAGAACCTTTTCCAAATGAAGAAGAGCTCTGGAATTAGGGCCCATATGATAAAATTAAGAGGGAATAGGCTTAGGAGTAATCTAAGGAAGTATTATTTCACAGAAAGGGTGGTGGAAGCGTGGAATGGCCTCCCATTGGAGGTGGTGAAGTCGAGGACTGTTCCAGAATTTTAAAAGGCATGGGATAAGCATGTGGGATCGCTTAGGAACAGGAAGAATTAGGGGTTACAAAGGACGGGCAGACTGGATGGGTCATATGGCATTTATCTGCCATCATGTTTCTATGTTTCTAAAATACTGCTATATGTGGGTTTTTGATGGGTTTGGGGGGCTGACGCTTTTCACCACAAGTGTAACAGTTAGAGAGGATTATGAGCTTGGGTCCGCTTCTCTACAATGCACTACACTGACCACTAGGCTACTCCAGAGACCTGCTTACTGCTCTAATAGGTCTGGCCGTAACATCTGAAGCCATCATAGAGGCTGGTATGTACTGTTTCTTTCACATCTTTGGAGGGTGTGAGGGGTCAGTGACCACTAGGGGAGTAATGGGGGATCAGTCCTTTATTTGTCCAGTGGTCATCTGGCCAGTTAGGGCACTTTTTTGTGGATTAGTTGTTATTAAAACAGGTCTAGCTCAAAACATCTTAGTTTTAAACCTGGTGATTTTGGTTTTGTTCAATTTTATTTTTACTTATTTATTTGACATTTGTATCCCACATTTGCCCAGTGTGACTGGTTTCAATGTGGCTTACAATAAAATCAGAGGAGAAAATTCTGGCAATTAAAAGTTGAAAGCCTAGGACATGAAGGATCTAACTATTGATCGAGGCAGTAGTTACAGAAGTGCGAAGCAAGAGATACAATGAAGATAATGGAATGCATAGTAACTAACAGATATGATTTATTTGCTCAAGACTAGTTACAATGAGTGAAGATTGGTATTATTTGCTATCAACGTGAAAGGATTTCTTGAAAATAAGGTTTTCAGGTGTTTGAAAAATAGTATATAATTACTCATAGATCTTAATTCTTTTGCTAAAAAGTTCCAGTTTTTTGTACTTAAATAGGAGAAGCTGGACGAGTACACTGATTTATATCTTAATCCTAGGCAGGTAGGGAAGTGAAGGACAAGATAATTATGTGCTCCAATGACAGCATTGTGAAGTGATAGATCAATTAGATTGGTCATATAGTCAGGCGCAAGGCCAAAAGTGATCCTATGGACCAATGTGCATATCTTGAAAAGAATTCTGGCTCTGATTGGGAGCCAGTGAAGTTTCTGTAGTAGTGGGCTGGCACTTTCATATTGCAACTTCCTGTGAATTAGTTTTGCAACCATGTTTTGGGCTGTTTGTAATCTAGTCAGCAGTTGCTCCCTACAACTGGCATAAACTCCATTACAGCAATCGACGTGTGCTAAAACCATCGTTTGGAGTAACATGAGGAAGATCTCTCTGGGAACATAGTCTCTTATTCCCCGAACTTCCACATTGTTTGAAACATTTTAGATGTGGTGATTGAGATCTGTTGTTCAAATGATAGTTTATAGTCCAGCGTGACTCCTAGTAAAGTTTCCAATTTTCAGCTATTGGGTTAATAACTCCATCTATGTTGATGCTTGTGAAGGTGTCGCTGCAGTGGGAAAATGTTAGCACAAGGAATTGGGGTGGGGGGGGGGGGGGGGTTGTGTTGTTTAAGTTTGAATGTGGTGGCCCTTGATTCTAGGATATCTAAACTAGATTTAATTCTGTACAAGATGTCATCTAGTTTGTTGTCGAATGGGATGTAAATTGACATGTCGTCAGAGTACAGGAGGCAGATTTAGATGTTGTTGCTATCACAGAGACATGGTTCAATGATTTCCATGAATGGGACGCAAACATACCAGGCTATAATATACTTAGGAAGGATAGAGATGGCCAAAAAGGTGGAGGAGTACCTCTACGTGTGAGAAACAATATCAAAGCAACTGAAATACAGGGGGACTGGGGAAAGGAAGAAGAAATATGGATCGTCTTGAAAATAAAAAGATGGAACCTCTATCCACATGGGTGTTGTCTACAGACCTCCGAAAAATCATAGCAGCTTGATAAAGATCTGATTGTAGATGTCCAAAAGTTTCCATTTCTATTTTCCATTTATTTAGACATATCCCACATTATCCAAAACAGGTTTGGCTCAAAGTGGCTTACATTGTATCAAAAGAGCAGTCAACATGACATACATTATAAGAGAGAGCTGCAATCAACAGGTTTACAGTGTAACATAGATCACACCGAGAACAGTGTATCTGTGTGTCATTGTGGGAGAGCAAGAGGTTCTAAATCTAGCACACAGGGAAGTGTTGTTCATTCAGTTGAAGAGTGATGGGAAATCAAGTTCTGTACTGTCCCAACTGGACTATTGCAACAGTTTATACACAGGTTGTAAAGATCTGAGCCTGAAAAAAATTACAAACCGTCCAAAACACGGGTGCCTGCTTGATGTTCAGATCTCCCCATTATCTAAGAGCCTCTCCCTTACTGCAAGCACTCCATTCGCTCCCCATAAAAGCCAGAGTAAATTTCAAGATCCTAACACTGGTCTTCTGAACCCTCCTGCCTATATGGTCACTTTAATCGACCTCTCACTAAGAAATATCCTGACGGACACCCGAAACTACCTTCTACTCCACTTCCCAAACTGTAAAGAAGTAGTATACATAAGTACATAAGTATTGCCATACTGGGAAAGACCATAGGTTCATCAAGCCCAGCATCCTGTTTCCAACAGTGGCCAATCCAGATCACAAATACCTGGCAAGATCCCAAAAATGTACAAAACATTTTATACTGCTTATCCCAGAAATAGTGAATTTTCCCCAAGTCCATTTAATAACGGTCTATGGACTTTTCCTTTAGGAACCCGTCCAAAGTTTTTTTAAACTCCGCTAAGCTAACCGCCTTTACCACATTCTCTGGCAACGAATTCCAGAGTTTAATTACACATTGAGTGAAGAATGTTTTCTCCGATTCGTTTTAAATTTACTACATTGTACCTTCATTGCATGCCCCCTAGTCCTAGTATTTTTGGAAAGCGTGAACAGACACTTCACATCTACCCGTTCAACTCCACTCATTATTTTATAGACCTCTATCATATCTCCCCAGCCACCTTTTCTCCAAGTTGAAGAGTCCTAGCGGCTTTAGCCTTTCCTCATTGGGAAGTCGTCCCATCCCCTTTATCATTTTCGTCGCCCTTTTCTGCACCTTTTCTAATTCCACTATATCTTTTTTGAGATACGGCGACCAGAATTGAACACAATATTCAAGGTGCGGTCGCACCATGGAGCGATACAAAGGCATTATAACACCCTCATTTTTGTTTTCCATTCCTTTCCTAATAATACCTAACATTCTATTTGCTTTGTTAGCCACAGCAGCACATTGAGCAGAAGGTTTCAACGTATCATCGACGACGACACCTAGATCCCTTTCTTGGTCCGTGACTCCTAACGTGGAACCTTGCATGATGTAGCTATAATTCGGGTTCCTCTTTCCCACATGCATCACTTTGCACTTGCTCACATTAAACGTCACCTGCCATTTAGACGCCCAGTCTCCCAGTCTCGTAAGGACCTCATGTAATTTTTCACAATCCTCCCGCGATTTAACGACTTTGAATAACTTTGTGTCATCAGCAAATTTAATTACCTCACTAGTTACTCCCATCTCTAGGTCATTTATAAATATGTGAAAAAGCAGCGGTCCCAGCACAGCACTAACTACCCTTCTCCATTGAGAATAATGACCATTTAACCTTACTCTCTGTTTTCTATCTTTTAACCAGTTTTTAATCCACAATAGAACACTACCTCCTATCCTTTATGGTGAATGCCCTGTTGAAAGGAATATGTAAGACCTCTAAGTCATTTCCCATGAATCAAGATATTCAGGATGAGTGGGGCGCTCTGAACACACCTTATAGAGTGGCTTGGTCTATGGTGAGACTTTACTCTATTCCTGACCAGGACAGGGAAGCCTTGAGGCTCCCTATGGTGGATGCTATATAATCTGTGGTTACTAAGAAGACTACGGTGCCAACAGATGGAGGCACAGCTCTGAAGGACCCACAAGACTGTAGGATGGAGGCTCTGCTGAAGCAGAGCTTCAATATGTCCATGTTGAATGTGCAAGTTGTGATCTATGGAGCCCTTGTGGTGAGAGCTTGTTTCTGATGGGAGGAGAAGTTCCTAGATAGGCCCCTGGGAGAACATTTTTTATGAAATTTGAAGTGTCTAAGATTGAGATAGGATCTTCCTTTTTGGCAAAAGAACTTTACAATTTGCGTAGAGTGTTGGCTATCTAGCTTATTTTCGAAAGGGAAGAACGCCCATCTTCTGACACAAATCGAGAGATGGGCGTCCTTCTCCCAAGGTCGCCCAAATCGGTATAATCGAAAGCCGATTCTTTGCATCCTCAACTGCTTTCCGTCACGGGGACGACCAAAGTTCACGGGGGAGTGTCAGCAGTGTACCGATGGCGGGACGGGGGCATGGTTAAGAGATGGCCGGCCTCGGCCGATAATGGAAAAAAGAAGGCCGGCCCTGACGAGCATTTAGACAACTTTACTTGGTCCCTTTTTCTTCATGACCAAGCCTCAAAAAGGTGCCCAAACTGACCAGATGACCACCAGAGGGAATCGGGGATCATCTCCCCTTACTCTCCCAGTGGTCACCAACTCCCTCACACAAAAAAAATTAAAAAACATTTTTTTGCCAGCCTCTATGCCAGCCTCAAATGTCATACCCAGCTCCATGACAGCACTATGCAGATCCCTGGAGCAGTTTTTAGTGGGTGCAGTGCACTTCAGGCAGGCGGACCCAGGCCCATCCCCCCTACCTCTTACACTTGTGGTGGTAAATGGGAGCCCCCCTTCATCCCTAAGGGCTATGGTAGTGGTGTACAGTTGTGGGGGAGTGGGTTTGGGGGGCTCACCACCCAAGGTACGGGAGCTATGCACCTGGGATCATTTTGTGAAGTCCACTGCAGTGCCCCCTAGGGTGCCCGGTTGGTGTCCTGGCATGTGAGGGGGACCAGTGCACTACAAATGCTGGCTCCTCCCATGACCAAATGGCTTGGATTTGGCCGGGTTTGAGATGGCCGCCATTAGTTTCCATTATTGGCGAAACCCAATGGTGGCCATCTCTAATGAAGGCAATCTCTAAGGGCGGCCTAAATGTTGAGATTTGGCCAGCCCCAACCGTATTATCGAAACGAAAGATGGCCGGCCATCTTGTTTCGATAATACGGTTGGGTACGCTGCTTAACGGTGCCGTCATTAGAGATGGCCGCCCTTATAGATGGCCGGCCCCATTCGATTATACCCCTCCACATCAGTTAAAATTGGGTAATAGGTTTAATAAAACAACAAGACAAAATAAGAACAGGCAAGAGGAAATGGAGGGAAAATGCTCCATTAAAAAAAGGTAAAATATACTATATCATAGGGGATTAGGAACAAAACGGAAGGAAAGCATACCTTATTTATAGAATTACCCTCGTGGTACTATGTACATTAAAAATTGGTGCATATCCAATAGACTGAATTAAATAAAAACAATTCAGATGCCTGCGAAAGGTAGCATACAAGAATAGCCTATTTGGAAGTGGAAGCAACACATCCCATCAGAGTTGGTATTCTATAAAATATCCAGAGAAGTGACTAAAGCGATAATCTTATATACTTGTATTCCTTTAGATTGGTTTTATAAACTGAATCCAGTTATAAAGATGGGTCTACATAGCCATGGAATATTTTAAACATCTGCCCTGGAATAGCTGTACCTTTCCTGGGGGGGCTCTCAGGTACGGGCTCAGGGAAGGATGCATCTGAACCAATTACTGACGATGTGGCAGCACTAGTGACTGGTTGGGGCACAATAACGGGTCCAGAATCAGGACTATTGCTCACTGTGCCATCAGCAAAGAGAACCTGAAAGAATCAGAAGCATCCTTAGTCTTTAAATTATTCAAAAACAAAAAGAAATCTGTAGAGGAAATAAACAGAACTGATACATTTAAAAGATAATTGAGATGCAACATAGAAAAACAATTTTCAATATAGGCTGATTTTTTTCTTTTCCACTTTGAAATTTGTTTCAAGATGCTCATCTGGGGTTTCAATATTATGAGTCAATATTCAAAGTGATTTACCTGGGCAGGAGAGGTTCCTGCCCAGTTAAATTTCTTGGGGCTGGCTATCCACTGATATTCAACGGCACTTAACTGGCCAGTAGGGGCGTAGCCTGGGTGGGTCTTTGCCCACCCACTTTGGGCTCAGGCCTGCCCAGCAGCTGTACACCCTTGACAGTGCCAGCATGGGGAAGCAAATTGGGCTCTGTGATCCTGCATCTCCCTTTCCTTCTTCCCTTAACAAGCCTCTCTCTCAAAGGGCTGCCAAGCAGTGGTAGTAGCAACTCTCATATGCTGCCTGCAGCTGACCCAGAAACCAGGGCCGGCCCTAGGGTTTCTAGCGCCCTCCTGCAGTCTATTAGTTGGCGCCCCAACCCTCCAGAGGTGGGATCACTATGGCTCCGCCCCCACAGTAGACACACTCCTTTTACCAGCCATGGCATCATTGAAAATATTACACCAGTATAGAAGAAAAATAACTTAGCACACAGAACAGGAATTAGGAGAACAGACAGTCTTGCCAACTCTGAAAAACAATGTGTTATCAAAATTTCAGAATCTAACAAACAGATCCTTATTCAGGCACTTGGCCTTGCAGTCACACATGTAGAACAGAGATAGCCCCTCTTCAAATTCTTCAAAAATTAACCTGAAATCCTAAGAAGTTAGACTCTGCATGCAGCACAATAGCCTTCCCATCAAGCACAGTTTAGGATCTAGCTAGGACAGACTTAATCAGCATAAACTAACATATTCTACAATCTGAGTTGGACAGACTAACAGGAGTTACTGAAGTGGGAATGAGAGATAGGTGATGGTTAGGAATTGAAAGCAGGCATCTAGCCCTCCTGCCCTGTGTTGGGGGTGGTGGTGGAAAAGGGTGGGTCAGGTGCAGCACTAAACAGCAGTCTCTGACAAAACAAGGGTCCAGGCTCTGCTGTGCTGTCTCTGTCTGAGCCCTCTCTGGGCAGAGGTTAGCTGAGCTCCCACAAGTTATTTCAGAGCCAGATTCAGTTGGAGCAGTGACATCCTCTGACAAACACAAGGAGGATATTTCTCTGCTTGGGAGGGGGGAGGGGACCGGACAGAGAGCTGACAGCTTTGGAGCTAGACTGAGATGAACAGCAGAGATTAGATTGAAAAACAAAAGCCTCAGCAGAGCTTGACTGCTTGCAAAGTAAGTGACGCCCCTGAAAGGCAAGCACCCTCCTGCACTGCATAGCCTGCTTACTGCGTTTGACCGGCCCTGCCAGAAACCTCCCCTCTGCTGCGGCCCACCCCCCTGTGAAGCAACTAACTGTTTTTGCTTGGGTGGAACACGGCAGAGGGGAGGTTTCCGAGTCAGCGTGTGAGTTGCTGCCACTGGTGCTGGAAGCCCTTTGAAATTGAGGCTTGTGAAGGTAGACGGGGTGGGGGTGAGGATAAAGACTGAGAATCTGACAACGGGAGGGAGGAAAGATAAAGGGAGAATTGATGGTCATGGAGGAGGGGAGGGAGAAATGTTGGATATGGGGGAAGGGAAGGGAAGAAATGCTACATGGGGTGGGGATTAGGGAGACATGTTGGACATGGGAGTGAAGAGGCAAGAGGGAGAGATGCTGCAGGAGGGGGAGAGGAAGAAATGTTGGACATGGGGGTGGAGGCAGAGATGCTGCATAGGGGAAGAGTGGCAAGAGAGGGAGAAATATTGAACATGGGGTGGGGTGGAGTTTAGTGGAGGGGAGGGAGAAGAGATGCTGATGGGGAGGGGGGAAGAAAGAGAGACATTAGACCCAGGACGCAAGGGAGGGAGAGAGAGATGTGGACAACAGAGGGGGTGGAGGAGAGGGAAGGAGAGATGCATAGGAGGGAGAAAGAGGGAGATGTTGGATCCAGGGGCAGAAGGGACTGATGCTGGACAATGGGAAGGAGGGGAGAGGGAGAAATGATGGACCATGGGGGAGGGGGCAGGAGGTAAGAGAGAAGGGATGGGGGAGTGGAGAGGACAGGGAAATGTCAGGCAATGAGGGTGGGGAGAAAGGGAGCAGGTGCTGGGCTAGAAGGGTGAAGGAAGAAAGATGCTGAAAATGGTGGAACTGGGAGGGGGTGGGGGAAGGTGGCAAGGAAATGAGGACTCTATGCTCAGAAGCAAATGCAGGCACTAGAGTCGATTAGCGCTAGACTAGCACCTGCATTTAGTCCCACCTAATGCTCAGAGCTGACAAGTGCATTAAACAATGAGCTCATCAGCTCTGGGTTCAACGAGTATGCAAATGCATGCAAAAGAGGGCCTCTCACGTTCCTCCCCAATGCTCAGTGGGCAGTGAACCAAACGAAGGCGCTCCTCCTGCGGCAAACCCTATGCCTGCTTGGAGCTGGTGTCAGGGTTGTGCCGAGCATGGGAGGAATAGGGAGACTGGTGCTGCTAGTGGCCATGCCAAGAGGAATGGAAGCGGCAGCCTACCATGATCTTGTATATATTTTTGCAAGGTAAGAGCACATGCAACAGATTACTTCTCTAGTTCACAGAAGCGCTAAAATATTCTGCTGCATTCTAAAACATATGACTGTTATCTTGCAAAAACAGTTACCAAAACTTAACTGCAAGACAGTGCTGTTGATTGACCCAAACAACTTTTCACATAGCATTCTTGGAAATGATTTTTGTTCTCAGCCCAGTTGGAAACAGACCAAAGAAAAGATCCATTTTAAGATCCATTTACCTTCAGCCTATTATCGATTGTACTTAAGATCCTTCAGCCTATCAGCGATTGTACTTAAGATCCTGTAATGACTAAATCATAACAACATTGTAAGCCACATTGAGCCTGCAAAAAGATGGGCTAATGTGGAGTACAAATGCAATAAATAAATAAATCTAACCAACTAACTAAAGAAGGACCAATTTGCCACCAATGACCAGAACAGTTCCCTGAAATGGCAGTGGTAGCAATGATTACTGGGACTCACTGCAAGAGAAAAAACAAACGCACCCCTTCAGCTGTACTTACTGACAGCTAGCAGCTCTTCCTCATCCTTCCTCCTCCCCCCGCTGGAGTTCTGGGCATGAAGAGCTGTGCTTAACGCACATCTCTTCAGTACATGCATCACACTGTCCTCCCACGGATCTCCCTAATGCTCAATGCTAACAATGTGCCTAAATTTGAATGTCACTAGCATTGAGCATTAGGGAGTTCCTTCACTGTTGTGGCAGTATTTTTCCAGCACTGTTTAGAACAGCGCCGGACTTTTGCCTCTGAATGAGAAGAGGATAGAAATATGGTAACAGGGAGTAGATTAAAGATGAAAGGGAATGAAAGGCTGGGGAAGGAACGAGATGGAGAATGGGAGAGCTAGTGGCTTAGAGAAAGAGATGGAACTTGATAGGTAGCTGAAAAGTAAAAAGAAGGAGAAGGGTAAGAAAGAGGGCGAAACGTAAGCGAACAGAGAGGCAGTATAGAAAAAAAGAGAAGACAGAACTAAAAAAGAAGGAATGATATGTCAGAGGAAGGTAATGCACGCAAGTGACAGGAGAAAAGACAAATGGACAGCAGCCGCTTGAAGAATTAACAGAAGACAGACAGGAAAGCAGAAAAGAGAAACTGGAACCAACATGATAGAAAATTAAAATGTCCAGACAACAAAGTTAGAAAAAAGCATTTTATTTTGAATGTATTAAATGGAATATGGTTTATGATGATTCTTGATATACCGCTCTTCCTTAAACTATAAGAAAGCTGTTCACAATATAAAATCAAAACAGGTAAAATCATATCTAAGGAATGCTATTTTGATAACAAAAAAATACGAATAGAGTATAGATATTAGAACATATAATATGATATTAGCAATGATATCAGTTAACAGATAGCTAATACACTAGACAGAGAGACTCACAAAGATCAGTGAATCCAGGCAGGGATAGACCCGTAGAGTTGTAAGTTGTAGGCTTTTTCAAATAATATGTTAGTTTTGAGAAGTGTGTAGTGCAGAAGACTTTGTACTGTGTTCATTAGAAAAGGAAATGCATTTCTATTTTTATTTTTCCAGTGTTGCTGTACACGTTGCCCAATCCAATTTTTGTGATCCCTTGTTCTGTATTTGGTGAGGATCTGTTGGTGTGATAGTAATGGCCGATGGGAAGATCGGAAGGCAGGCAGGAAGGTTAAGGGATGAGAAGGGGCCTAAGCATGTCTAACACCAGCCCTGACCCTTGCTGTACCTGGTGGGGACCTCCAAGTATCATCAGCCAAGGACCTTCTTCAAAGATGGCCAGAACTCCCTTCTACCAATCTCTGTAGTTGGTAGCAGAATCCTTGCGTCACCAACAATTAAGAATGTAAGGGGTGCTGACTTCAGTAGCTCCGGGACATTGCTGCTGCCTGCCAAACTTGTAAAAGTGAGTTTTGGCCACCTTCAGAGGAAATCTTCAGCTGACGGAGCTTGGGGATCCTATTAGCTGAAGTACTTATATTGAGTTATGTGATGCTGGGGTAGGGCGGAAGCAGAGAAAATGTTGTGCCCTTGGGCTCAGGCCTACCCAAAATTCTGTCTGGCTATGCCACTGCTGGATAGTGCTGAAGAATATCAGCACTGACCACCCTCCCCGTCCATGCACACACACTATCCAGGTAGTGAAGGGGTGGTTCAGGGGTAGAGTCTGGATGGAGCCAGCACTTATCTGGGAACCAGCAATATTCAGTGCTAGGGCTCAGATAGCTAACAAGGCAGATAGGACCATATAAAAAGCAGTCTTATGTTTGTCTAGTGAGCCAGCCAGGCACTGGCACTGAATATTGGTTGGTGCACAGATAACTTTCAGGTAGCAGCCTGAGCACAGATCTGCTCCCAACATACCCTCCCCTATCAGCATTCCTCCTCCAAATCTCCCTCTCCCTAACAGCAGACCTCACCTGGTCCTACCCATAATATCACCCCCCCTCACTCACCTGTAGGTCTCCTGGTCCTGCTTGAAGCTCCCTAATACTACCTTTGGAAGGAAGTTAGGATGAGTATGCAGAATCACTCTGTTACTGTAAACTTTTGTGTAAGGTGAATCAGTCATTGGAGCCCAGAGCTCTCTAACTCTGCAAAGTGACCACCTGTAAAGCTCTGCCCACCCATTGGCATGGGCTGAGTGACCTTGAAGACCTCTGCCCCACAAATAAAACATTTATGTCCTTCGTTGTATTTGGTGACCGTCACTTAACCCCCTTTCTTAGTCCTTAGGGAAGGTCTCCCAAGGGATGGGTCAGGTCCTTCCAGAAGACCTGACGATTACCAGTCTGCTTTATTCAACTCAAAAAGGTAGCATAGTCCAAAACCCTAGTTTCAAAATCTGTTTAAATAACCACCAAAAACTCTTCTTTTAATCCATGTGCTACAAAAGGCTGAAATAATCAAACCAATAAACATTGCTGGGTTAAGAGCCTGGCCTCCTGTCACCATCTTTGTAGCTTCTTCCTTTAGTTACATCCACCCGCTTCAGGAAATGGTCCACTCCTTAAAACAAAACAATACACAACAGCAGTTCTGTACCTTAAGCAGGTCTGTAGTCAGCGATCTCTGATTCAGCTCCTCCTGGGAAAAAACAGGTAGGTAATCCGCAAGATCCAAGATAGGCAACAAAACAGTAGATTGACACAGCAGATTGATAATGATAAAAGTCCAAATTTATTCACAACATAGTAGCACAAAACACTTAAATACTTAAAAACCTGACAGGGCCATGTTTTGCCCTCTCAAGGGTCGCATCAAGGGCTATTAAAAACTGTTAATGAATACATTCAAAATGTGTTAGTATAAATCATAAAAGTACTCATATACAAATAGATGAATGAAGCAGCAAGCTGGCCGACTAAGAGGACGCAAGGTGAGGAGCTCTACTGGGAACCACCGAAATTGGTTGTCCCAACGCTCCTACCGCCTCACCGCCATAGCCTAAGCATCCCAAGAGATCCTAAGCATCCCAAGAGATCTCAAGAGATCTCTAGACACGAGATCCCCTCACAAAAGGAGTCCAACCCTACCACACTCTCGGGCATCGACCAGCCGAGCCCGGGGACTCACACACCACAACGCACTCCCCGGCAGGAACGGCCCGGGAACGAGGCGGGGTGAAGTGGAAAGGATCCCAGCGGAGACCACAGAGGTTGGAACCCCTGTGTCACTCACGAGACAGCTGCGCCAACACCGGGCGGACAAGGGAAAGCGGAGAACCCACCCGCAGCCCCTCAACACGATGTTCCCCATCCATAAGGCGCTGGACGCAGACCGCTGGAGCGACTCCATCTGGAAGAACGCTGGACTACCTGATCGTCCGACCGTTCACAGCATACACTTGTCCCTCATCCGACCCAGTTGGACAAGAAACGGATGGTCGGTGACTACGGAACTGACAACCTGATCTGGCCGGGAGGGTCGAGAAGCCTGATCTAGCAAAGCCTCCCCAGGCCTAACAAAGCGAAGCCACTTGGACGCAACAAACCCGCGTGGCATAGCTCGAGCTGCCGAAGTACAGGACCACAGCAGAACCATCAGAAAAGACCATGAGAGACCGCCGGCTTTAAATCCACCTCTGACCCAATCGAGCACTCCCCCCACCAACCCAACACCACACGTCCGAGCCGGATACTTGATGGAGCACCCAACAACCTGATGCCGTCGGACCAACAAGGCAAAAAACATTAGAATCAACTCCTCAACCACCTATATCTTTATACTCACTTTAAGTATCAGGCTCTGACTTAGTCTCCCTAACTCAGACTGACGACTCAAACCTTGACCTGATCCTATCCCTGCTTCGATCTGTGGTTTTTCGCTGACCCCATTCTTCATCTTACTCCATTTTAAATTGATAAATGACTATAATTCACCTCAACCTAGATCTACTGCTGCATTTCAACCTGCAACACGGCAAGGCCTGCACGGCGCAGTGCACAATGCATGCATGAGGGGATGATCCCTCTCGGGAAGCTCACAGTCTTAAATGAACTGTGAAGCAGGGAACTTGGAAAGTAATAAATAAAAAGAACGCAGGGCAAGTGAGTAATGACTGGGTATCAAATACTGTGATATTATATAATGCATACTTTGTATATCGCAGCTGCCATATACTGCACTATAGCTTGTTAACATATTTGAATTATATGCTGATAAGAGTGTACAACCTGAACCCATTTACTAAACACTGTATATTTTGCATACTTGTGTGCCACCCATTTACTGTATACTGTATATTCTGCATACTCCTGTTATCACATATTGAACCCTATCTCCCAGCTATAGACTGAATTGCAACTCTGAACCCCATAATATTATAGAACCGTACTATTGAACTGTTTGATGACCTCTAAATACTTTTTAAATGCTCTCATACACCTAATGGCATATTACCGAATTACTGTACTACTGCACTACTACTGTATTGGTGAATAGCTCGATGTCCTCGAACCTCTAAATGCTTTTTAAATGCTTTGTATGCATTTCACTGAATTGCAGGACTGTAAACTGCCAAAGGTGACCTTAACCACCTCCTCTGCTCTATTCTGCAAAACAGAATTGTACTATGGACTGTAAGTACGCACACTGAATTGCACGACTGATTGTAAATTCTAAACAACCACCACTGATTTGCACTATACAAACTAACACCAACATGAACACTAACAAATTACTCCTAATCATCTATTGTCTCTCCCTAATCCACCACGCATTGACAACTCCTCTCACAGACAATAATCTACCCACAGGACAAAAACCATGCACACAACCCAAAAACAATACACCCACACAAAAAATTTAAAAAATGGAATGGAAAACCTACCACCTACGGACACAACCAACAAAAAGGAAAAAAGGGACAAAGCAAACTCAAATACCAGGAGGATAGACAACTAATAAAAATCAACACATCTTCGAACCCAACCGAACCCCACCAACTAATACACATGGGTTATATAAATGCCAGATCAGTAGTTAATAAAACTACGACTATAACCGATTGGATCACAACAGACAATCTCGATTTCTTATTTATTAGCGAAACCTGGATTCATGACCTCAAAGACCCCATAATTTTAGAACTATGCCCTCTGGGGTACAAAATTAACCACTGGACAAGGAATGGAAAAAGAGGAGGAGGCATAGCTATAATCTATAAATCCCAATTCACCGTCACAACAACAGCCGAATCCATGCTTTCCCAACTCGAAATGGCTTAACTCAGAATCAACCACCCAACCCTACATGACCACCTAAACATTATCCTGTTCTATAGGCCACCAGGTAATTGGCAAGACTGCCAAACACATTTCATGGATTTCATATCAAACACATGTGTTTCTACCCAAAATCTTCTCATAGTACGAGACATTAACCTCTACCTTAAGGATACTAACCTAACAAACGTAGGTGAATGCAAGGACTTCCTTCAACTATGGGAGCTTCACTGGCCAAATATGGAACCCACCCATATAAAAGGACACACATTAGACATATTACATACAAATTCTCATCAGAAATAAATCTCGCACTAACAGATACAAAATGGACAGCCATACCATGGTCCGATCACTATAAAGCAAACCTTTCCCTCCACTGGTGAACAAAAAACTCACAACATAAACAAGAACAACTAACTTACACCACGAGAGGCAAAATAGACCTGCTAACATTCTGGCAACAATTCTATAATACCGAGTGGACATCACCAACAGACTCACCCCAATTTCTTCATGAATGGGACAGCAGATGCAGAATCATATTGGACAACATAGCACCACTTCAAACCAGAACATCACACAGAAAAAACTCAATACCATGGTTTAATGAAGAACTGAAAGAATTAAAAACACAAGTTAGAAGATTAGAACGAGCATGGAATAAGAAAAGAAACGCTTCTACAACTACAAAGAAAATACAAATACACAATCAGACAAACTAAAAGATCTTATTATAAAACTAAAATCAGACCAGACTACAAGGATACACATAAACTCTTCCAACTCGTAAACAAACTACTAAATACCACACCGGTTACCTCTAACAACATAGACACCCCATCCACAAACAATCTTGCAAATTACTTCAAAGAGAAAATTACAAAATTACGACTCATGATACCCACCAACGCAACTGACTATGCAAACCTCCTTGAATGTCTAGATCCAATACCTGGAGAAAGTCCAGCAGACCAATCATGGACCAACTTTGACACACTCTCGATCAATAACATCTCCCAATCGCTTGGAAGATACGCCAAATCGCAATGCAAATTAGACATCTGCCCTAACAACCTCATAAGATCTGCCCCTCAACAACTCAAAACAGACCTCACGAGTCACCTGAACTACATGCTGCAAAATTGTCTCTTCCCAAAGGATAAAGGAAACATTTTGCTTACTCCGATACCTAAAGACGCAAAGAAAAATACAAATGACTTAACCAATTATCATCCAGTAGCATCTATCCCGCTGATAATCAAACTTATGGAGGGCTTGGTAACAACACAGCTCACTAACTACTTAAATAAATTCTCAATTCTTCACGAATCTCAATCAGGTTTTCGGTCAAACCACAGCACTGAAACAGTACTAGTGACTTTAATGAATAAATTTAAACAAACAATTGCAACTGGCAACAACATACTTCTCTTACAATTCGACATGTCCAGTGCCTTCGACATGGTCAACCACAGAATATTACTACATATCCTAGAATACTTTGGAGTCGGAGGTAATGTTCTTAACTGGTTTAAAGGATTCCTGACCACAAGATCATACCAAGTAACAGCTAATGCGACCATATCTTCCCCATGGACACCTGATTGCGGAGTTCCTCAATGATCCCCCCTCTCACCAACCCTCTTCAACCTAATGATGATACCCTTAGCCAAGCTACTAGCCGACCAAAACCTCAATCCATACATATATGCAGATGATGTCACGATCCACATTCTGTTCAAACATGATCTAAGGGAAATCACCAACGACATCAACCAAAGCTTCCAAATCATGCACTCCTGGGCTGACGCATTCCAGCTAAAACTTAACGCAGAAAAAACATAATGCCTTATACTCACCTTACAACATAATACAAGTAAATTCACCACCATAAATACACCAAACATTTCCCTCCCCGTCTCAAATACTCTGAAAATTCTTGGAGTCACCATTGACCGAAATCTCACACTCAAAAACCATGTGAAGAATACAACGAAGATGTTCCACTCCATGTGGAAACTCAAAAGAGTAAAACCTTTCTTCCCAAGAGCCATTTTTCGCAACATGGTACAATCAATGGTACTAAGTCACCTGGACTACTGCAATGCACTCTATGCTGGCTGTAAAGAACAGACCATCAAAAAACTTCAGACAACCCAGAACACCGCAGCCAGACTCATATTTGGAAAAACAAAATATGAAAATGCAAAACCCCTAAGAAAGAAACTGCAGTGGCTCCAACTAAAAGAACGTACTACCTTCAAGATCCATACGATTGTTCATAAAATCATTTACGGAGATGCCCCAACTACATGCTAGATCTTGTGGACCTATCTCCCAGAAATGCTAAAAGATGTGCCCGCACATTTCTTAATCTGCACTTCCCCAACTGCAAAGGATCCCACACCACCAGCACTACCCATACTCAAATCCTCTCCTCCACATCTTTCCCACTGGTCTACTCTTTATAACTTGAACATCTCTTGATACTTTGCATTATACTTTGTGTATCTACAGTATATGATACTTTGTACCATACCTTGTAAGCCGCACTGAGCCTGCTTTCGAGCGAGAAAGAGCAGGGTATAAATGCTATAAATAAATAAATAAATAAAATACAAACTAACACATGCATCCAGCTTTTCCTACATGAGCACACAGCTGTGGAATGCACTACCAACTAACCTGAAAACAATTAACGATATAACTCACTTTCGCAAATCTCTTTAAACTTACCTCTTCAACAAGGCCTATCACCAGTACAGAGTTGCACGGGGACAGAAATCCAACCCGTCCCCACCCATCCCCACTGGAATCCAACCCGTCCCCATTCGTCCCCGTGGGGAATCTAACCTATCCCTGCGGGGAATCTAACCCATCCCCGCCCGTCCCCACGGGGAATCTTACCCGTCCCCGCCCGTCCCCGCAAGAATTTAACCTGTCCTCACCCACAAGAATTTAATGGTACATTAAAAAAAATTCCTGTCAGCTCTCTCAGTCTCTGGGTTTGAGCCGCAGTACTGCAGGCAAGGAAGGAACGGAAGCTGGAACACTCTGGTACATACATATAAGACTTCTCTGATTCACTGGCACTGTGTGCTAAGAGATCACCACATGCACGTGCCAGTAGGTCAGGTGACATCTGATGCTCATGCTTATGTCAGAGCTGAGGTCTTCACATCAGCCCGGAAGCAGAGAGGATTAATAGTAATAGTAAATGACAGCAGATAAAAAACGGATAGGTCCATCCAGTCTGCCCAATAGTCACAATCATTATCAATTCATGATTAAATCAACAATGAATGTGATATTATATACTTGATTATAGTCTTTCTGTGGAGTTTCTGGGACATAGACCATAGAAGTCCGCCTGGCCCTATCCTTATGTCCCAACTGCTGGAGTTGCCCTCAAAGCCCACTCCAGCCTATTCATCTTCTCATTTGCGGGACACAGACCGTAAAAGTCTGTCCAGAACTGTCCTCATGTTTCAGCCACTAAAGTTGCTGTCTAAACCCTTTCCAGCCCATCCAAAACCAGATTGCCATATATGAGACACAGACTGTACAGGTCTCCCGCTATCAGCCCTAGTTCATCACAGCCAGAGTCACCATGTAAGTGTCACGCGACACATCCACACACATGCAGCCATTTTAGGTTTTTTATAACTTCCATTTTCTAAATAGAGATCCTCTGTGTTCATCCCACACCTTTTTGAATTTCGTCACCATTTGTATCTCTACCACCTCCTTAATGGAGGCTTTCCACATCTGTGCTGTTAAAGCAAGGAGGAGGAGACAGCACTCAAAGAACTTGGTACTCGGTAGGTGAGAGGCTGGCGCAAGTGCAGCATACACTTCCACGGGAACCCCACAGGAACTGCTTCCGTCCCCACGGGAACCCCACAGGAACCCCACAGGAACTGCTTCCGTCCCCACAGGATCCATGCAGAACTGCTTCCGTCCCCACGGGAATACCGCGGGATTCCCGCAAACCCCATTCCCGTGCAAGTCTCTAATCACCAGAATCCATAGCTTAATTATAACACTTCACCACTCTTCTATTATTCTGAACGTCTTCCTTCTATACTGTCTGCCTAGCTCTTTCTTATCATCCTCTTTGTAACACCAATTGTATCTTTACTCTGGAATAGCGATGCCATAACAGACCTTTGTAAGCCACATTGAGCCTGCAAAAAGGTGGGAAAATGCGGGGTTACAAGTGCAATAAATAATAAATAAGTAGCCAAAACACAAGCCACAGATTTTAGCAAGACAACACATATGTGAGAGGCATTGTTAAAATCATAATGCCAACCACTAAAAACATGGAAATGATTAGGAGAAGGTGAAATTTAAAAAGCTCATGTACTCAAAAGGTGCTGTCCCAATGTGTCAGGATACAATCAGGTTCTTAATAATGATTTTTGTTTCTAGCTTTTAACCATTAGGTGACACATTGGGACTACACCTTTTGGGTACGTGAGCTTTTTAAATGTCACCTTCTCCTAACCATTTGCATGTTTTTAGTGGTTGGCATTATGACTTTAACAATGCCTCTCACATATGTGTTGTCTGGCCAAAATCTGTGGCTTATGTTTTGGCTATTTAATTATTCATTCATTCATTCATCTATTTGTATATGAGTACTTTTATGATTTATACTAACACATTTTTAATGTATTCATTAACATAATAGCCCCTGATGTGACCCTTGAGAGGGCAAAATATGGCCCTGTCAGGCTTTTAAGTATTTGTATGCTTTATGTTGCTAAGTGGTGAATCAATTTGGACTTTTATCATCATTTTGTTGCCTATCTCAGCTCCTCCTGGGTCAGTCTCACAAACAGGGACTATGCTGTTCCCCAACTTCCTTCCCTTATAGGGCAGTAGACTCCTCTCCTAAAACCCACCCCAGAACCATATTGGAGAGAAGTAATTGACCATGGCTTCTATTGGAGGAGCTAGAGGACCTGTCTTTAAAGCTCAAGTGGTTTCCCTTTTCTACCTTTTCTCCTTGGGACTGATTCTTTTTTTATTATTATTTCTTAATGATATAATCATGGTAATCTCAAACTAAGAAGAAAAATTAAACAATTTAGGAAGTAAAGAAAAAAGGAATTTGTCAGTTATCTAAGTCCACATCATGAGGAGGATAATGTCTCTTGAGAATGTCACAGAATGAAACAACAAACTTCAAATTCATAAATCAAATAGCAAAACAAAGGAGTATAGGCATAAATCGAATTCTAAACCCCAATATACTTCCCAACTTGCTGGAAATTTCCAATACATAACAAAGTAAATTAATATAATCATTGCTTATTTAACAGAATTTTTAGCCAGTAGAAATTTTTCCAATTGGGAAGGATCACCCAAAATGTAATCATTTCCTTCTAGATGAATCAAACATATACATGCAAACTTCAAGAAGGCCCGTCCCTCCCAAAGCCAAAACATGTGCCTTAAGCTAGAGGAAGTTCCTTCTCTTTGAGTTGATCTAGCTACATTAGGGAACATAGTTGTAGTCTGTCCATAAAAGGGAACTTGATTTTTTAGGAAAATAAGTTAAGTATCGCCATTTTTTGCATGTCTGACTGAAAGTGCACTATCAACATTGCTCTTTTAGTAATTTTTTCAATGAAAATTTCTCAACATTTGATATATCCAAGCAATTTGGAGAACCAACATTATAAACCATGCCTTCCTCATTTACTACTTTAGTACCAAGCAGTAAGTATTGAAGAGTTATGGCACAGCTAGAAGCCCCCACTGGAAGGGTGGGAAGTTAAATCTTAGAGCTCAGGCTGTTAAAAACACTGGCCAAGTCAGAAATCTGATGGCTAGCATGGCTAGGAGCTTGCTGGAAGAGCATGGCCTAGTTTTCTAGCCCAGACTAAGGCCTAAGTAGTCTAAATTGGAAAAATCAGGCTAAGAAAAGCTGAAAATAAAATGGAGACTGTCAGTTACACAAAATGGTTTCCTTCATCTCTGCATCTGAGTTAGAAAAAATTGTTTTTTTGAAATATCATGCCAGGTGCAGAGATTGAGAAATTACAGTTGAAAAATTGGAGGCATCTTTCCGCTGTAGCAAGATTGCGGTCAGCTAGTTTTAAGTAAACAACTTTAACATTAAGGCAGTGGCGTAGCCAGACTGCCAATTTTGGATGGGCCTGAACCCAAAGTGGGTGGGCACAAAATTTTCTCTCTACCCCCCTCCCCCAGCAAAATTTAGTCACGCTAATCAGATGCATTTGTCACACAGGGTAAAGTGCTGCTTTTCAGTGCATCAGATTTCAGAAAATGTATTTAATAGCCTAACACCCTTTTCAATGAGCTTTCAGAGGCCAAAACCTCCTGCCTCAGGTCAGTATAATGCTGTTACGGTATCCTCGCCTGACCTAAGGAAGGAAGTATTGGTCTCTGAAACTTCATTAACACAGGTACCATATTACTTTATCCTAAATTAAAAATAAAATTATTTTCTTTACCTTTCTTGTATGGCCATTTACTTTTTCTCATTGTGTCGCTCCCAGTCTCTAGATTCTGCTTTCCTTCGTTTTCGCTTAACTCTTCTGCCACGGTTTCCTGGCCATTTCTCATTTTTCTCTCCTTTTTCTTTGCTTTCTTCAATATTTTTCTGCCTCTCTCTCTCTGTCCTGATTTAATTCATTCTTACTATCCATTCTTTAATTTCCTTCATCTACTTATGGCTTTTCATCTTTTTCTCACCCTTGTTCTCCCCATGCCCCTTCCTCTTATTCTCCTGTCTTTCACTACTCTCCTTTTCCATCCAGCAGCTCTCTTCTTTCCCCATCCTTCCAGTCTCCCCTCTCTCTCCCCATCCTTCCAGTAGTCTCCCCTCTTTCTTTCTGCATCCTTCCGTCCAGTGTCACCTCTTTCTCCCTACCCTTCCATCCAGCGTCTTCCCTCTTTCTCTCCCCATCCTTCCATCCATCTATCCTCTCTCCTGATCCTTCCATCTAATGTCTCTCTCCCTCTTTCTAACCAGTGTCTCTATCACTCTACCCTTTTCTGTTCAGTGTCCCTTCTCTCTCCACATCCTTCCAGTCTCTCACCTTTCTCTCTGCATCCTTCCAGTCTCTCCCCTTTCTCTCCCCATCCTTCCATCTGTTTTCTATCTTTTCTCCCCATCCTTCCATGTGTTCCCTCTTTCTCCCCATCCTTCCATGTTTTCCCTCATTCTCTGCCATCCTTCCATCTGTTTTCCCTCTTTCTCCCCATCCTTCCATGTTTTCCCTCATTCTCCCCATCCTTCCATGTTTCCCTCTTTCTCCCCATCCTTCCATGTTTTCCCTCATTCTCTGCCATCCTTCCATCTGTTTTCCCTCTTTCTCCCCATCCTTCCATGTTTCCCTCATTCTCCCCATCCTTCCATGTTTCCCTCTTTCTCCCCATCCTTCCATGTTTTCCCTCATTCTCTGCCATCCTTCCATCTGTTTTCCCTCTTTCTCCCCATCCTTCCATGTTTTCCCTCATTCTCCCCATCCTTCCATGTTTCCCTCTTTCTCCCCATCCTTCCATGTTTTCCATCATTCTCTGCCATCCTTCCATCTGTTTTCCCTCTTTTCTCCCCATCCTTCCATGTTTTCCCTCTTTCTCCCCATCCTTCCATCTGTTTTCCCTCTTTTTCTCCCCATCCTTCCATGTTTTCCCTCTTTTCTTCGACGAGGCCCGCCCTGCATGCCAGCGCCAGCCCCAGCTCCCATTGCCGGCCACTGCTGCTTTTCCTGTTGAGCAGCAGGGCCGGCGCTACAAAAGAAGAAGCGCTAACGGCGCTAAGGGACCGTAGGATGAGAAATGTTTAAAAAAAAAAAAAAAGCGCGGCAACCGGCAGGCACTGTCTCAGCAGCCTTGTGGCATTGGCTGCTGAGACATTGGCTGCTGGCTCGCAGGCTCCTCCCGCAGACGGGAGGAGCCTGCGAGCCAACAGCCAATGCCTCAAGGCTGCCGAGACAGTGCCTGCCGGACGGTGCCGCGCTTTTTTTTTTTTTTAAACATTTCTCGTCCTTAGCGCCGTTAGCGCTTCTTCTTTTTGTAGCGCCGGCCCTGCTGCTCAACAGGAAAAGCAGCAGTGGCCGGCAATGGGTGCTGGGGCTGGCGCTGGGTGGGCCTGGGCTGAAATTGGGTGGGCCTGGGCCCAGCCAGGCCCACCCGTAGCTACGCCCCTGCATTAAGGCTAATGGGCCCCATTACTTAGAATGGGGCTAGAAGAGTATAAAAGATGGGGAGATTTTGGGCGTGTTAGAAGACCTTTTGACGTGCTAGATGAAATGCTGTCCGTCCGGCCACCTCATCTGCCTGTATACCTGACCTTGCTGTACTATTGTGGTAAGCTATAATAAAGTTAATTATCCTTATAACTTCTCCTCTCACTCCTTTCTATGAAGTATCTAGAGACTTAACTAAACTCTTGGGGTAAAATGCCTAATAAGAATACACATAAATCCATGGGCATCGGTAGTGAGTCAGATAAGCGCAGACACTTTTTAGATGACAGCCTTCAGAGGAACCTCTCTGGTAAATGGCTAGCTTGCCAGCTTACCAGCAAGGGTCTTCATGGGTCTATCCAACCCTCATTAAAAACAGTATACTACTTTTTCTATACTTAAGTATTGATTAGCGAAAATTGTACAATATCTCGCAGGCACATTTTAAATAATTCTATAGGAGACAAAAAATGGGTTATAGGAAAATTCAACATACACAAGTTCCTAATTCTGGCTGTTTTCCATGGCCTCTATATGCATATGAAAAGAAAGATTATCCTTAGCAGCCACAGAATTCAAATTAGTAATCTGAGTCTCCAGCCGAGCCGATTAACAGACTGCTCCACCTTTGTCACTCTAAATGTCTTGCTCAGCAACACTGAGGAAATCTCATTGAAATTGCAAAGCTATGACAATAGGCCATTCAAAGACTGTTCCATCCTATTAACAGACAAAACTCTCAGGGCCAGTTGCATTAAACCTAACAAGCCCTTAACGAGCAAGTAGTAAATCCTGGCATGCACTAAACTCTTTTTTCCAACCACAGTAGCAGCTAACAAAAACGGAATGAAGATGAGCAAATCGTGTAGAAACCCTATTGTAATGAGATGCACTAACCATTTCCGATTGCCTTAACGCTAGAAAACGCTGGAAAATCTAACGAGAGGTCTATACCTCTCATTGGGGCTGCGTGGGATTGGAAAAATTATTAAAATGTAAAAAAAAAAAAATCAGGGGGCAAAAACGGCCAAGTGCTCGTCAGGAGCGTCCTTTATGGACGTTCTTCACTTTATAAAGAAAGAAACAAACAGGCTCCCATGCTGTTTTGATAAATGTTCAATAAAGACTTCATACAACTTAAAAAAGTGGGAAGAAAAACCAAGTGCTTGTCCTTTTTTTTAACAAACTTATGTATAATTATGGTACAGCCAGAGACCCCCCCCACTGGAATGGTGGTGGGCCCAGTCACAGAGCTCAGGCCAGTACAGACCTTGGCTGAGTCAGAAATCTGATGGCTGACACAACTGGGAGTTTACTGGAAAAGTATGGCCTAGTTGGTAGCCCACATTGAGGCCTAAATAAGCTAAATTAGGAAAAGTTAATAGATATGGAAACAAAATGGAGGATTTCAACACAAAATGGAAGCCCGTATCTGTTACAGAGTGGAATTTTCTCTAATGTAGGTTAGAAAAACAAGTTGAGAAATAAGTGAGTCATAGCAGGTGCAAAGAAAATAGAGAACTAGCTGTTCCAGAGAGGAGGGAGACTTCCTGTGAGCAGGATTGTGGTCAGCTGGTCAGCTGGTGTGAGAAAGGAAAGGCGTAGCAAGATAGAAGCTACTCATTAGCATGAGCCAATCAGTGACAACCATGACATTAGCATAGATCCAATCAGGTATATCTACTGTCATATTATCCATATCCTGAGGGCACCTATAAAAATCAGGGTATTTCCTGGTTTGAGTTAGAGAGAATAGGGTTGCCACTCTCTCTCCAAGGGAAACCAATGTGTCCAGCAGAATTGACAAATTACCTAATTGCTTTCCCTTGTAAAACCTCTAATTGATAAAAGAAATTATAAAAGATTAGCAAATAATTAACACCTGTTTGCAGCTTATCATATTCCTATAATTAATTGTACATGCCTGTTGTCAATCACTGATTTGACTTATACCTTGGCAAATAAACTCCTCATTCCAAATGATGATTTGTGGGCTTCACTTAATGATCAAAGGCTGTAAGTATAAATGCATTGTATAACTTGTAATCTAAATCCAGTTTGTCATAAGGCTGGTATCTTTTCCTTAGATCTAACATCTCCCTTAGAGGCAATAACTCCTTGATTACCCCAGTACTAGTGTTATTTAGAGATGGAGTCAGATTAAGGTCACTCTAGCCTTCTTGGGGGGGCTCGGGACCCCCCAATTCTCGACACTTATTAGTAGAATTTGAACTTACCACCTCTGGAGTACAAGACTGGTGCTCTAACCACTCGGCTATAACTCTACTTGCTTGGATGCTCCTCCCTTACTTCCAGGTCTCTCAGTTGAGTGAAGCAGGGCCAAAATGGACGTTTTTATTATTGCGGGGGGGGGGGGGGGGGGGGGGTAACAGATAAACACGCTGTGATTGGCTCAGAGACTTCCAGGTCTCTCAGCTGAGTGAAGCACGGCAAAAAAGGGCGTTTTTATTATTCCGGGGTTGATTGATGTCCAAAAAAGAGCCTGCAGCATTGGAGCCTGTTTGATTTTTTTTAAAATAAAGCTTCACTTAGGTCACGTGATGCACGGCTAGAGGGTGGCTGTCGTCGTGCTGAGCTCCCCCCCTGCCTGAGATAGAACGGCGATAAAACGCATCGGCGAAATTGGTGACTCACCTGAAATACAAGCGAAATCCCGAGCTAATATTAGTGCTAACAAAACGCGACTAAGAAAAAGCGGATGGCAGCGAAATCGGGGAAGAAAGAGGGGACGAGAAGCCGGATCGTTGAATCCAAGATGGCGGACGCAAGGAGCGGGAGTCCTCCGACGGTGAGCTCCGCGTGGGCTGCAGAGGTAGCGGCAGAAGTATCTTTAATGCTGGAGGCCTCTGTAGATTTAAAATTACAAAGAATTACAGAACAACTACAGGGAATAGACGATAAGTTGGGCGGAATTCAGACGGAGTTCGCCCAGTACAAACAGAGACTATCCGATGTGGAAGATTATGTGCAGAGACAGGAACAAGCAGATAAAACCCTGAAACAAAAAGTGGAACGCTTAGAGGCTAAATTAGAGGACCTTGAAAACAGGGTGCGGAGGAGCAACATCAGAATGATAGGTTTGCCAGAAAATATCAAAGAAGCAGACCTGAGATCTGTATTGGAATCCTGGCTTCCTGCTGCACTTAACTTAACATTGGTAACAGGCCCGCTACGCGTGGAACGCGCCCACAGACTGGGCCCGCTGAGAAAAGAAGATCAGAGACCCAGAGTGGTGATCTTTAAAGTGCTCAATTTTGCGCATAAGCAGGAGATATTTCGAGCGCTTAGGAAAGTAGAACAGCTGAAATACGAAAATTGTGTGGTGCGCTGTTTCCAGGATTATTCCATGGCGGTGTCTCAGCAGAGGAGGGCATATCGAGATGTGTGCCAGCTTTTGTTCACGAAAAAGATCCAATTTGCTTTACTTTATCCTGCCCGGCTGAAGGTTTGGTACAGAGGATCCCAACAGTTTTTTAACACAGTGGAGGAGGCGCTGAAATTTGCACAGCAGGCGGTGAGAGCAGAGGGACCGGCATGAGTGATCCAGCCGGGTAGACCAGAACTTTCGGAACTCAACGGGAGTGCAAGATCTTGCTGCCTGACAAATATCTAAAGCTCGATATTCCTAAGAGAACATTTGAAGAGACCTATACCATCAAATGTGATTCAATATGATGTTATTTAGATTATCTCTTGGGGTCTTCAAGATCAGGATTAGATGAATGATTGTTTTGTCTATCTGAATACTTGAACTATACTTGAGTAGGAAGATAGTAGGGACATGAAAAGTGTGATTGCTAAAGGAGCATATATAGGTGGGGGGGGGGAACTCGCGTGATTGGGCTTCTCTTTAGGAGCCATGAAGGGTTTGACAGGGGATAGACAAGGGGGGGAGAGAGGGAGGGAGGGGTTGAAGAGATATCCGGGAAGAATAAGGGGAAAAAGTATCTGGAAAGGGTGGTCGGGGGAGGGGGCCTAAGGGCTGGGAGGTCTCCTCTTTTGATATTTGGGAAAACTAACCTTGCAATTCAAATGTATGACTACTGGATTTATGAGTTCACTTAAAATAGTCTCGTGGAATGTGGGGGGGGTTTCCTCCCCTATTAAACGAACTAAAGTACTACAGGAGTTACAGAGACAGAGAGCTGATGTGGCCTTGCTCCAAGAGACACATCTCTCCTCTGGAGAGCATGCTAAATTTAAGAGGGGATGGGTGGGATCCTTGGTGGAGGCCCCGGCAGTGGGTCGGAAGGCAGGAGTGCTGATTCTCTTTCGAAAAAGCATTCCGCTTCGGATCTGCTCCGTCTGGGCTGACCCGGAGGGCAGGTGGGTGTTGACTAAAGTAGAAATTAACGGCTGCCCTTTGGTCTTTTGCAATGTTTATGCCCCTAATGTGTTTAATGAAAAATTTTTGCAGGATTTGATTAAAAGGCTGTCTCCGCATGCAGAGGGAATACTGATTGTAGGGGGGGACTTCAATTTGGTATGTGACCCTCTCATGGATCGTTCCACCCTAGCTTGCCAGGGTCCGGGAGGGAGTCGTAAAGCGCTGTCCTCTTTATGTAAAGCCCTAGCATTAGTAGATGTCTGGAGGGTGTTACATTCATCTGAAAGAGACTACACCCATCTCTCCAGGGCACATGGTTCTCAGTCCCGCCTAGACTATTTGTTTGTCTCACATTCCTTGTTTTCTCAGGTGCAAAAGGCAGAGATTGGCCCCTATGCAGTCTCGGATCACGCTCTGATATGGTTAAAATTGACGAGTCAATTGACGGGTCGGGGCAATTGGATGTGGAGATACCCCCTGGAGCTGGTGAGAGATTCGAGATTTCATAAGCACCTATTAAATAGATGGGAGGATTATATTTATCATAATGGAGCTCATGCCAATGAGCCGGCTCTGTTCTGGGAAACAGCAAAGGTGGTGTTGAGGGGAGATATTATTTCCTACTCAACACATAAAAAGAGAATGAGGGATAGGGAAATTGTTCGACTGGGAGGTCTGGTTCAGAGGTTGCGGAGAATATATGGGCACTCCCCCACGGTCTCAAATAGAGTGGCCTTATTGGAGGCGCAAAAAGAACTCAATGAGTTATTGCATCAACGGGCGACCAAGACTCAGCTATATTATAAATATCGTCTGTTCCAATATGGTAACAAGGCAGGAAGTATGTTGGCTAGAATGGTTCGTAGGAAGGAAGGGATCAACCGGGTTTCACAGTTGAAAACAAGAGATGGGAAGATGGTGAGAGAAGCTAGAGATATTGCGGACACATTTGGTAAGTTCTATGAGGCGCTATATGCATCGGACCGAGAAGTAGTGTTAGATAGCACTCTGTATCTAGACAACTTGGATTTACCTAGCCTCTCTGATCGGCAGAGAGAAGGATTGAATGCACCAATTACGGAGGGAGAACTGATGTTGGCTTTACAACAGAGTGCTTCTCACAAGGCTCCTGGACCTGATGGTTATAGAATAGAATTTTATAAACAGTTTTACGATCAGATTCAGGGGCCTTTATTGACTTTGTTTAACTCAATGGTGACTACGCAGACGCTCCCTGCTACATTTCGAGAAGCTCAAATTGTTGTGATACCTAAAGAGGGGAAAAATATGATGGACCCGGGATCTTATAGACCCATTTCTTTGATCAATGCTGACGCAAAACTATATGCTAAGATCTTAGCCAATCGATTAGCATTGGTTTTACCATCCCTGGTTGAGGAGTCCCAGGTGGGTTTTGTGCGAGGAAGGACGGCAGTGAAAAATGTTCGATCTTTACTGACATCTTTAGAAGTTGTAGCCAAAAGCCGCCTTCCGTCGCTCTTAGTGAGTTTTGATGCGGAAAAGGCGTTTGACCGGGTCAGTTGGACACATTTATTTGCGGTACTATGTGCTTATGGTTTTGAGGGCTTTTTTCTAGAAGCGGTCAAGGTCCTATATTCGGTGCCGAGTGCTTATGTATGGGTAAACGAAGAGCGCTCGAGATCCTTCCGGATTTATAGAGGGACGAGACAGGGATGTCCCTTGTCTCCTCTTTTGTTTGTTTTATCCTTGGATCCTCTTCTCCGAGAAATACTACAACACCCGGAGATTAGAGGTGTACAGATAGGGAATTCTGAGTTCTTGCTTTCTGCCTTTGCAGACGATTTACTAGTACATCTCACAGAGCCGCACTCTTCCTTACCGGCTCTCTTGGAATTATTTACGGAGTTTGGGGATTTTGCAGGGTTTCGTCTTAATTACAGTAAATCATTGGCACTGCCCTCGGTGGAAGGCCTAAAGGAAGCGTGGGGAGAGAGATTTCCTCTCCGATGGGCACCGGGATCCTTCACATATCTTGGTCTACATATCTCGATGAAAGTCTCAGAGCTGTATAGTCTGAATGTTTCTAGACTGTTAAGGAACACGACGGAGAGATTACATGCTTGGCGGTCGTTGCCTCTGTCTCTCAGTGGACGGATTCAATTATTCAGAATGGTAGAGTTTCCTAGATGGTTGTATTTATTGCATTTGTTGCCTCTTTATTTGAAAACAAAAGATGTGAATTTGTTGACTAAAGTGATCAGGTGCTTCTGCTGGGGAGGTAGAAAAGCAAAATTGTCACTACATATGCTGCAGGGGACTTGGAGGGAGGGAGGTCTAGGGCTCCCGGATCTAAGGAGGTACAATTGGGCCTGCCTTCTGCGTCATCTTGGAGATTGGTTTTTGGCGCGAGATGATTATACTTGGAGGAGATTGGAAAGCCAATATTATGCACCGTGTCACTTTAATTTTCTCTTGCAGGCTCCTAGCAAATCACTTCCTCCTGATCTACATTCTAGTATACTTGTGTTCCCTTTACGGATGCTTTGGAGAGACATGATGCGGATGTATGGCCTGAATAGGTGTATATCAGATTTGCTCCCTATTCAGGGTAATCTGCTGTTTCGGCCGGGTTTGGAGAATGCGGTTTTTCGGACCTGGTCGAGACATGGGATAAATCGATTGGAGCATGTATTAAATCGACAAGGCCGTATGTTAAACCTAGGAGCACTGGGGCTGGGATATGATATGGGCGGTGCTTTTGCCTATGCCCAGTTAAAACACTATGTGGATTCATTGGAGATGGAGGCCTTGGGCGCTGGACACTGTCGCCTACTGAGACAGTTTTTTCACTCGGTACAAAGTGAACGTCTATCTATTTCCGGGTTACATAAGGTATTGGGGACACTTATGGCGCCCAGGGATCGGGAGAACATTCGTCAGAGATGGGCAGGAGACTTGGAAAGACCACGTCTTTCTTTAGATTTCAATGTTTTGACGGCCAGGATACGGAGCTTAACGGGGAATGCAGGACTTAGAGAGTGCCAATATCGCATTCTTCATAGGGCCTATCTAACGAAGGCTCAGGTATTCAAGATGGGAGGAGTCTCTACACCCTTATGTGGGAAGTGTGGGAGGGCTCCGGGATCTTTCTTTCACTGTTTATGGAGCTGCTATAAAGTGAGGCACTTTTGGGATTCTATTGCCCAATATTTGGCGGATCTTTTGGACTTGAGAATCATGTGCTCTCCGATGGGAATCTTGTTAGATAAATATGAAGCTTTTTTGTTGCAGAGGGGATCAGCCCGTCAAATGGTTCGGAAGGCCTTCTTGATTGGTAAAAGACTAATAATGAGTCAGTGGATGGCAGAGACCCCCCCGGACTTCTGGCACTGGCGCAACAAGTTACACGAATTTGTATTGTTTGAGAGGAGGGGGGTGGGAAGCTCCCCCGGGAGGTTGAAGCGATTTTTGGATGTTTGGGGGCCATATATTCATACTTTGTCTCCTAAAGGACGCAGTTTAATGGTGAACTCACTTTAGATGTATCTTGAAATTGGATCATCCTTTGTGGTAATAAGTTAAAATCTGGATATCTCTCAACAAGGGGTGGGAGGTAGAGGGAGGGGGGAGGAAGGGATTTTCTTAGTTGTCTCATTATATCACAAACCTTTTGGTAATAGTGTCCTCCTCATAACGCTGTTAAAGTGGTGGAGTTGATGAAAATAGGGGGAACATGCGAGCTTTGAATGTATTATTTTGGAGAGTAGATACGGGAGAAGAGAAGGCTGTGCTAACACACCAATGACAGTTGTTATTTGTATATTGGCCATGGTGAAAACTGTTGATAAAGCATGGCTAGGGGGGGAGGGGGGGATAGAAATGTTGAAAAATATGATGACTGTACGTAATGGGGTAGATCCCCTGTTTTGTTATGATGCTGAGTTTGTACTGTTATAATTTCATTAAGATGCTGAGTCGGATTTGTATTTCTTCAAGTCATCAATAAAAACCGTTGAAACATAAAATAAAGCTTCACTTTAAAAAAAAAAGTCCATTTTGGGCGGCCTCCCCCCCCCCCCCCCCCAAATAAAAATGTCCTTTTTGGCCGTGCTTCACTCAGATGAGAGACCTGGAAGTAAGGGAGGAACATTCAAACAAGTAGAGTTATAGCCGAGTGGTTAGAGTACCAGTCTTGTAATCCAGAGGTGGCGGGTTCAAATCCCACTAATAGGTTTGTTAAAAAAAAAAAAGGACGAGTACTTGGATTTTTTTTCCACTTTTTTAAGTTGTATGAAGTCTTTATTGAATATTTATCAAAACACCATAACAAAATACAGCACTCCAGAACAAGTAAGTAATAGCATAACTGATCAGCTCCAGGTCTCTCTCAGCCAATCCCAGCACATTTAGCTGTTACCAGTATCAGCTAAACGTGCCTGGATTGGCTGAGAGAGACCTGGAGGGAGGGACGTCCAAAAAGTTTTGATTTGTGTCCTCTCACATCACGATTTTCTGGGCTGGAAGGCTCCTCCGTATCGTCAGGTTAGTTTTTATTCTCTTGCCTCTGAACTGTACATTAGCTTGTAGCCTGTAAAAAGAACGTCTTTTTAGAGGGAGTTTTTTTTTATAGTGAAGGACGTCCATAAAGGACGTCCTTGGCATGCGCAGAGCAGGGGCGTAGCCAGACACCCTATTTTGGGTGGGCCTGGGCCCAAGATGGGTGGGCAGAAGAACTCCGCCTTGTCCCACAAGTGATATACCTATACCACAAGAGGTAAAATAGACCCGGTAATATTCTGGCAACAAATATACCACAACGAATGGACAATAAAAACAGCTACAATCCAATTCCTCTTAGAATGGGATGACAGATGCAGATCCATACTAGACAATATTGCTCCAACCCAAACCAGAACATCACGTAGGAAGAATTCAATACCATGTTTCAATGAAGAACTGAAAAAACTCAAAACACAAGTTAGAAGGTTAGAACGGGCATGGAATAAAAAGAAAGACGACCCCACACTTAACGCCTGGAAACAACTCCAAAGAAAATACAAATACACAAAAAGACAAACCAAAAGATTATATTATAAAAATGCAATTGGACCAAACTACAAGGACACACATAAACTCTTCCAACTTGTGAATAAACTGATATTACACCAATCACAACCAACAACAAAGACGCACCAGGAGCAGACGATCTTGCGAAATACTTTAATAAGAAAATCGTACAACTACGACTTAAGATATCTGTCAGTACCATCGATTATGCTGAACTCCTTGACTGTCAAGACCCAGACCCTGGCATCGATCCAGCAGACAGAACCTGGACCAACTTCGAGACACTATCAGAGGATATCATCTCCCAAACGCTCAAAAGATTTGCCAAATCTCATTGCAAACTAGACATATGTCCAAACAACCTTATGACATCTGCTCCTCAACAATTTATAACAGACATAACGAAACACTTGAGCTATATGTTACAAAATGGAGTCTTCCCAAAAGTGACATCTAACTCGACTACTTCAGCCACATGGATACCTGAATGCGGAGTCCCATAGGGATCCCCCCTCTCGCCGTCTTTATTCAACTTAATGATGATACCCTTGACCAAACTACTATCAAACCAAAACCTCAACCCATACATATATGCAGACGATGTAACGATCTACATCCCATTTAAACAAGATCTAAAGGAAATTTCTAATGACATCAACCAAAGTCTCCATATCATGCATTCATGGGCAGATGCATTTCGGCTAAAACTTAATGCAGAAAAAACCCAATGCCTAATACTCACCTCTTACCTCTCAACATAACAAGAACAAATTCACTGCTATTAACACACCAAATCTGAACCTCCCAATTTTGGACACCCTAAAAATCCTTGGAGTCACCATCGACCGACACCTAACACTCAAGAGCCACACGAAAAGCATAACCAAGAAGATGTTCCACTCAATGTGGAAACTAAAAAGAGTAAGACCTTTCTTCCCAAGGACTGTTTTCCGTAACCTAGTACAATCAATGGTGCTCAGTCATCTAGACTACTGCAACGCACTCTACGCCGGCTGTAAAGAGCAAATAATCAAGAAACTTCAGACAGCCCAGAACACTGCAGCTAGACTCATATTCGCTAAAATAAAATATGAAAGTGCTAAACCCCTACGAGAAAAACTACACTGGCTCCCACTTAAAGAATGCATCACGTTCAAAATATGCACCCTAATTCACAAAATCATTCACGGAGATGCACCAGTCTACATGTCAGACCTGATAGACTTACCACCCAGGAATGCCAAAAGATCATCCCGCACATTCCTTAACCTGCACTTCCCTAGCTGCAAAGGTCTGAAATACAAGCTAATGCATGCATCAAACTTTACCTACTTGAGCACACAGTTATGGAACGCACTGCCGCACAATTTAAAAACGATTTACGAACTAATGAACTTTCGTAAACTACTGAAAACCCATCTCTTTAACAAGGCATACCACAAAGATCAACAAATGTGAATATATACAACTCCTCCACATATACTCAGAACTGTCATACAATATCTGCTTGTTATACTACTATCATGTTCTATAACTATCATGTTGCCCAAAAGCCTTCTGTAACACTAAATGTCTATTTTCTAATGTATTTCCACCATTCATGATTTATTGTAAGCCACATTAAGCTTGCAAAGAGGTGGGAAAATGTGGGATACAAATGCAATAAAATAAAAAAATAAAAATAAATGATATGGTCTCTCCCTCACTCGCCTGCATGCCATATGGTCTCTCAAATATCCCCCCATTCCCTGCATACCTTTTAAATCGCAGCTTTTCACCGGCAGCGAGCAGCAACTAATACACAGTGCTCAAGTTGACTCCACAGCCTTCCCTCTGATGCAACTTCCTGTTTCCGAATAGGCGGAAATATATCAGAGGGAAGGCTGTGGGGCTGGTTTGAGCAGTATGTATCAGTCGCTACTCAGTGCAGGAGATCTGCTATTTACAAGGTATGCAGGAGGAACAGTTGTTGGGAGTTTTCGGCTGTTGGGGCTTGGGGATCCTTGCCAGCCACATCATACGTGTGCTGCTACTGGGTGGGCCTGAGCCCAAAATGGATGGGCCTGGGCCCACCCTTGGCTACGCCACTGATGCAGAGCAGCCAGCATAATGCTTGGCTGCTCTGTGTATGCTCCACCGGCCGATTGGCTGACTGTTTAACAATGGAATAGAGAATGCAAGTGAGCTACAACAAGCAGCTAATTTGCATTCCTATTCCTTGTTGCATGCCCATTCCTTACCGATTCGCTAAGGGAATCGGTAAGGGAAGGGCTCTAACGATTGATTAGTGCATCTAGCCCTCAATGAAGCTTCTTCCCAGCTGAAGCATCGTGTCACTATGGAAGGAACACTGCCTTGAGTGAGAGAATTCACAGGCAGTGTTGACCTTTTATTACTGATAGGTCCTATACCTTCCTTCATCAAAGCAGGTTGTGGGGGGGGGGGGGGGGGGGGTCATTCCCTTGATGTGACAGTAGCCTCAGGAGAAGAGATTGCCGAAACAACCAATTGACTACTCACAGTTGAAGCTAGTAGGAAATCATCCATAGGTCCATGGATAACAAGTGTTAATTTTGGTACAGCTCCTTTCTTCTGTGCTTTATGCTTAACTATAATTGAGTCAAACTGAAAATGTCTCCTGCTCCTCGCTCCTCAGTGGCTCCAAAGAGGTAGGACCTCCCCCTTTGGTCACACTCCTTCAGGCATGCACCCGTGGCCGCACTCTGTAGTAGGGCTTTGCTAATATGCAGGAAAGGGTCCTCACAGATGGCATGCCCTGATGTTGCCAGCAAGTATGCCTGCACTCCGGTGCACCTCCGTATTCTGATAACAACTCCTCCTGGGGATACTGTGTATTTATTTATTTATTTATTTGTTACATTTGTATCCCACATTTTCCTACCTTTTACAGGCTCAATGTGGCTAACATATAACCGTTAACAGTGTTAGCCGATTACGCTTTAAACAAATACATAGTATGAATGAATACAAAGTGATATTGTGGTATATCGCCTCCAATGGTGAACGAAAGACACAACTAACAAACAAGAACGAAAAACATACACCACGAAAGGAAAAATAGATCCAGTAATATTCTAGCAACAGATCTACCAAAACGGATGGACAACAAGAGCAGACACAATCCAATTCCTCCAAGAATGGGACGATAGATGTAGAACAATACTAGACAACATTGCCCCAATTCAAACCAGAACATCACACAGGAAGAAATCAACACCATGGTTCACCGAAGAACTGAAAAAACGCAAAACACAAGTTAGAAGGTTAGAACGTGCGTGGAATAGAAAGAAAGACGACCCAACACTTAACACATGGAAACAACTTCAAAGAAAATATAAGTATGCCATAAGACAAACTAAAAGATTATTTTATAAAAAAGAAATCGGACCGAATTACAAAGACACACACAAACTCTTCTAACTCGTGAATAAACTACTAGATACCACACCAATCACAACCAACAACAAAGAAACACCAGGAGCAGACAATCTCGCGAAATACTTCAATGAGAAAATCGTTCAACTACGACTTAAAAAATACCAGCCAGCACCACCGATTACACCACACTCCTTGACTGTCTAGATCCAGATCCAGGTGTATACCCAACAGACAGAACCTGGACCAATTTCGAGATACTATCGGAGGATCTTATCTCCCAAACGCTCAAAAGATTTGCCAAATCTCACTGCAAATTAGATATATGCCCAAACAACCTCATGACATCTGCCCCTCATCAATTTATAATAGACCTCACGAATCACGTAAACTATATGCTACAAATCGGACTCTTCCCGAAGGAAAAAGGAAACATTCTACTTACTTCTATACCCAAAGACGCAAAGAAAAGCGCCAGTGAACTAACTAACTACAGGCCAGTAGCATCCATACCCCTAATAACCAAACTGACGGAAGGGATGGTAACCAAACAACTCACGAACTATTTAATCAAATTCTCAATACTACACGATTCCCAGTCAGGATTTCGATCCAACCACAGCACAGAAACAGTTCTAGTTACTCTCATGAATAAATTTAAACAAATGATTGCAACAGGCAAGAATATACTACTGCTACAATTTGATATGTCTAGCGCCTTCGATATGGTTGATCATGGGATTCTACTACATATCCTCGAGTATTTCGGAATTGGAGGAAATGTTCTCAACTGGTTCAAGGAAGTTCTTAACCACACAATCATATCAGGTGACATCTAATTCGACTACATGGACACCAGAATGCGGAGTTCCACAGGGATCCCCCCTATCACCGACTCTATTCAACTTAATGATGATACCCTTGGCGAAACTACTATCAAACCAGAACCTTAACCCATACATATAAGCAGATGACGTAACGATCTACATTCCATTTAAACATGATCTAAAGGAAATTTCCAATGACATCAACCAAAGCCTACATATCATGCACACATGGGCGGACGCATTCAAGCTGAAACTCAATGCAGAAAAAAACCCAATGCCTAATACTTACCTCACAACACAATACGAACAAATTCACCACCATTGACACACCAAAACTGAATCTTCCAATCTCGGACACCCTAAAAATTCTTGGAGTCACCACTGATCGACACCTAACACCTGAGAGTCACACGAAAAACACAACCAAGAAGATGTTCCACTCAATGTGGAAATTAAAAAGAGTAAGACCTTTCGTCCCAAGAACCGTCTTCCGCAACCTGGTACTCAGCCACCTAGATTATTGCAATGCACTCTACACTGGTTGCAAAGAGCAAATAATCAAGAAACATCAGACAGCTCAGAACACTGCAGCTAGACTCATATTCGGTAAAACAAAATACGAAAGCGCTAAACCCCTACGAAAAAAGATGCACTGGCTTCCACTAAAAGAACATATTACGTTCAAAGTATGCAACCTAGTTCATAAAATTATTCATAGAGACGCACCAGCCTACATGTCAGACCTGATAGACCTACCACCCAGGAATGCTAAAAAATCATCCCGCACATTCCTCAATCTTCAATTCCCAAATTGTAAAGGTCTCAAATACAAACTAACACATGCCTCAACCTTTTCCTACCTGAGCACACAATTCTGGAATGCGCTGCCGCGCAAATTAAAAACGACATATGAATTAGCTAACTTCCGAGTTCTACTGAAGACTCATCTCTTTAATAAAGCATACAACAATGATCAACAAATATAAACTCCTATACGCACATCCAAAACTGCCTCTACTATGTCTACCTGCCAAAACACTACCATGTTTTCTCACTATCATGGTACCCAAGATCCTTTAGCTACTACTAAATGTTTGTTTTCTTATATAACTCTTATATATTTCTTAAATACTTCTTAATATGTTTGCTTGTTAATACACTATCATGTTTTATCATTATCATGCTACCCAAAATCCTTCAGTTATCACTAAATGTATACTTTTTCATGTACTTCTGTTACTCATGATGTATTGTAAGCCACATTGAGCCTGCAAAGAGTTGTGGAAATGTGGGATACAAATGCAACAAATAAATAAATAAATTAACAAGGTAGATGTATGGTAGGAAACAGTTGGGAGAACTTAGAGAGGGAAAGGGGGAAGAAGAGTCATGTAATGTCCGTTGCAGTCTTTGGTTATGTTGTGTCGCAAGTGACCGGTATTTTTATGTCGGGTCATTGGAGTATGCTCTTCTGAACAGGTCTGACTTCAGTGCTTTCCGAAAATTTAGGTGGTCGAGCGTAGTTTTTACTGCTTTTGGCAATGCGTTCCATAGTTGTGTGCTTAGGTAGGAAAAGCTGGTTGCATAGGTGGATTTGTATTTGAGTCCTTTGCTGCTTGGGTAATGGAGGTTTAGATATGATCATGCAGATTTTGTGGAGTTTCTGGTTGGCAGGTCGATGAGGTCTGTCATGTAGCCCGGTGCCTCGCCGTAAATAATTTTGTGAACAGTCGTGCAGATTTTGAAAGTGATGCGTTCTTTGATTGGTAGCCAGTGCAATTTTTCTCTGAGTGGTTTGGTGCTGTCGAAACGTGTTTTTCCAAATATAAGCCTGGCTGCTGTATTTTGGGCGGTCTGAAGTTTCTTTATGATTTGATCCTTGCATCCTGCATAGATTCCATTACAGTAATCTGTGTGGCTTAATACCATGGACTGTACCGAGTTACGAAATATTTCCCTCTGGAAGAATGGTTTCATGCGTTTGAGTTTCCACAAAAGAAAAACATTTTCTTTATGGTGGACTTCGATTGTTGTCTCTAGTGATAGGTTACGATCGATTGTTACTCCTCACTCCTCAGTGGCTCCAAAGAGGCGGGACCTCCCCCTTTGGTCACACTCCTTCAGGCATGCGCCCATGGCCGCACTCTGTAGTAGGGCTCTGCTAATATGCAGGAAAGGGACCTCACAGATGGTATGCCCTGATAATGTCTGCAAGTATACCTGCATTCCGGTACATCTCCATGCTGTGGTAACAGCTCTTCCTGGGGATACTACAATAGGGCTCTGCTAATATGCAGGAAAGGGTCCTCACAGATGGTACGCCCTGATGTTGCTCACAAGTATGTCTGCACTCTGGTACACCTCCAAACTGCAGTTAACAGCTCCTTCACCTAGGGACTGATTCTGCAATTCACAGGTCAATTCTGTTATGCAACTTCCTATTAAGACTGGAGCTAATTCTCAGTTCCTAGTCACCATTTTCTCTTTTTTTTCCCAGGCCCCTGGGTTTCTCTACATCACAGGACATAGACCCCGTCACATTGTCACTAGGGATGTGCATTCATTTGAAATGACAAGAGAAACAACATGAAAACCCCCAAATTTGTTTTTTTCCCCTGTGTGGTTAATAGTGTACACTCTTCTGAAAGAGTGTACACTTTTCACATAGAGTGTGCATTCTTTGCAAAAAGTATGCCCTCTTTCCCATAATGGGGTGGCTTTAATGTGTTGGGTGAATGAGCTATATAGTTCACAAATAACATGTCTACCCTCTGAATTAGGACAAGTATAAGCAGGTAAGCAGGCGATTTGTATCCCCTCATATTGTTACATAGTAGTGGGGGAGAAGAATGGATGAAGGATGTACACATGGTTGTGCAACTTTTGCAGAAGGTATGATGGTGATGGCATTAATTTTGGAAAACTTCTCCAAAAATGTCACTATTTCTGACTCTGGTGCGTATATCCAAATTTTAAACCAGGCCTGGGGTACTGTAGATTTCAATGTTGGACTTGAAGGGATGTAAGAGGATGGGAGACTTAGTGAAGTTAAATTTTGAGACCTTTCCCTTTTTTGCGCAGGTGAAGAGGGCATGACAATTGCCAGACAGGAATCTAGTGCATTATTTACAAGTGAAACATTATTTTGGTACATTACAAAAATACAATAAAGAAGCCATGTATATAAAAAAGATAGATGAAGATTTTGAATCTCTTCCATATACATTTAGGGGCCCTTTTTAATAAGATGCATTATGCAGCTAATGTGAGGCTTCCCAAACAGTAGACCATGCTACTGCCTCCTGTACAAAAACGGCAGCCTTTGCAGTAATAATACATCATTAGCTGCCTAACATGGGAGTGGACTGGATCTGGTTATGACATTGGTGGGTGAAGGTGTGGCCAGCTATAATAGCTAGTGCTTGGGGCAGTACTGTGTGCTAGCTGTCATGACTGCCAATAGTGCAGTTCAACTGACCACCACCTCAAGAAGAGGGGGTAAGTTCAACTATACTACTGATAGTCTGGTAGCGCAAGATGCTGTCACTGGTTTCGTGGTGGTGCTACCCCAAAACTCCCTGATTAGTTCCCCAACTCCTGATGAACATTCTCTTGACCCCCCTCCCCCGATGATCAATCTGACATATCCTGATTAGAGCCCAACTACTAATGATCTACTGGAGCCCCAGCTCAGACTCATGACCCCCAAATAAACACCCTGGCCCCTCTTGCTTAGGACCTCAATCTCCCAATGAACACAACATCCCACCAGTTAAAATATCTCACTCTCTGAAGGAGATCTGCCCCATCAGAAAACACCCACCTGCCCCGACTCCCACCCTCCCTCTACCCCCAACCCCTGAATCAAAGGTTCCAGGCAACAGCAATTTTCCTTCATTGCCATTTGGATCAGTGCCATAATCCAAAATGGCATCAATGATCCCTAGCGACAGTTTCACCATTTTGGATTATAGTGCCAACTCAGGTGACAAAAGAGGAGGATTGTTGCCACTGGGAACCATTGATCCACTGCTGCTGACCCCCAAGAAATTCACGAGGGGGTGAGTTAAGGGTGGGGAAGGTTAGGGCTTGACAGGGCTGAGTTTTCTGACAGAGGCGTGGGGCATCTTGAAATGGGTGAGGAATGTGGAACAGAGGGTCAGGGTGTTCATCAGGGGGTTGGGACTCTAAGGGGGGGGGGGGGGGTTGGATTGATCATCATGGGGTTCAGGTTGATCTTTGGGGAGTAGGGGCTCTAAGCAAGGGGTGTTGGGTTGATCATTGAAGGGGTTATGGTTGTTATGGGGGAGTGCCATAAACAGGTAGCACCATCACGGGCAGCTGTCAGGTAGTGTGTTAATGCATGGCTACCCGCATTGCATGCCCAGGTCACTAGAGAGGGCCTGCACTATCAGCTGAGGCATGTAATGCAGTGGCCATGTGTTAACTGTGTACCCTGTGCAAGAAATGCAGGGCAGATTCAGGGCATGCCTGCTGCATTTACAACAAAGGCTGTGCACTTACCACATGTAATTTTTGCATTACACATGTGGTAAGTGCAAAATATACTGCAGCTTAGTAAAAGGGCCTTTTAATAAATAATTTGGTATGGGGATTGACAAATTGGTTGAGCACACACGTGTTTGTCCACCCTAGGGAAGATATGGTTGGAAGATTTTAACACTGAAGTTATTGGAGAAATCCTTCTGCGTATATGGCAAGAAGGGAGTAGATTTGTGAATGTGTGGATCTTTAGGAAACAATGTTTAAAATACTGCACAGGGCATTACTAGGGCAAAAAGATTCCAAATTAAACTTTGGGAAGATGACATTTCTGTAAAATGCAAACGGTAAAAGGAACATGGATGCACTCATTTTTAGAATGCCTCTAGCTCCAAAGGCATTCAATAAAGACTGAGTGAGTTTTGGGAACTAATACTGAATGCATTTATAGCCTGCTATTACTGGGAAATTGGAAGCTCCCAGAGGGAGGGAAATATCCATCCAAGACTGTAAAGAAATTTGTGTTAACTGTGGCTCATAAAGTAATTTTAAAATGTTGGATAAGAGAAGCACCACCCCCCGCCATGGCTACCGGTTAGGTAAAATGGAACAAACAGCTCGTTTGAAATGTAGGCACAAATATCCAATAGGAAACCGACAGTACTGTGTTACTCTATGGTGCAAATTTACACAAGTTAGAAAATAGTCTGCTAATACCTAATGTGTGAATCAGATTACTGGGGGGTTGTTAAACATAAATATTTAAAAAATAAGACTACAAAGCTCACAGAGCAACTGTACATGCAAAGAAACCAATAAACTCTCATTATTGAGTCTCAATTTTATTATCATTGGCTTTTTTCAAAATTAGTCCAGAAAAAAAGAGAGCCATCAAAAAAATGCAGATCTCCATCCAGAATCAAAACTGCTAGGCACACACTGCTCCTCCCCAGGCAACACTCAAACTCCACATTCCCCAACAAGGCCTCTTGTTTCGTGAAGACACTGCTTGCTGCTTCAGAAAGTGGAACCGAAATCTTACACTTCTTCAAAATGGCAGCCGAATTTAAAACAGATGCCCTCAGTGGAACACCAATCAGAAGCGTCCACTACCTTAAAGCCACATCCTATATAATAAAACTCACCCTCAACGTTCTGAGGACACTGACGTCACTGTCAGTTCCTCCGGGCACTTCCTTCCGGTTCGAAGGGTTCGTGGTGGTGAAGCCACCGAAATCACTGTGTTGGGGCCCTGCCCTCGCGTCAAACGTGATGACGTCGAGGGCGGAGCAATGGCGTCAGTGGCTTCACAACCAACGACTCAGCACATTGAAGGTGGCATTGGCGTGCGTTGACGAGGTCTGCAATAATGGCGGTCAGTGCCTTCACAACGCTGAAGGGGTGAGCAGGGGGGGGGGTGGTTCGGGAGGAAAACCTTGCTAGCGCCCATTTCATTTGCGCCTGAAATGGGCATGTTTTACTAGTGCTTTAATAAAAAGCCTGCCACTCAATTGAAACATTTAAACCAAGAGGTTCAACAGTTTTTAGTTGAAAAACCCAGCACAGGATGAGGATCTGTGAAGAGTGACAACGTGTTGGTTTTCCTGCCCCTTTTTCTAAGCTAAGTTCATTTGATATTTTTGGCTTATTTAGTGTGCACACTCTATAATAATTTTTTCTGCGATATGTTTTGGAACTATGGGAGTTATTTGGTTTTTGTATTTTTACACCTATGTTTGATTTGGATTACATGGGATTTGGTTGATTGTACAGTTATTTAGGGATCAACCTTTTTCTCTTGTTTTTTAGAGAGATTTTATTGATGGCTCTCTTTTTACTGGACTGATTTTGAAAAAGACCACGTATAAGTGGGCCATTGACAGAGCAAAAGTAACTCCAATGGCCATACCTGCTGACTTGACTGGATTTGTTCCACTATCCGCCTCATAATCGAAAGTTAAAGACGCCCATATTTCGACCCAAAAGGCAGATAGACGTTTCCATGAGCAAAGGGCGCCCAAAGCTAATAATCAAAACACGACTTTCAGTGCGTCCTCAGCGCGCATAAGCCCAGCTACGGACGCCCTAACAAGGGGCGTGTTGGGGGCGTGTTATGGGCGGCGTTATGAGATGGCCGCCTCCAACGTATAACGGATAGCGAAATGGTTTTGCGTGAGCGCGAACATGGGCGTGATTGGGTAGACCCGAAATAAAAGCGTCCAGAGTAAGGGGGAAGTCGTCTTTAGACCCATTAGCGATTGTGTGGAGTTGCGAGATCGTTGTTGGGAGAGCTGAATTGTTGGTTGCAGACAAAGCTGAGTGTGTTGAGTACCTGTTACCTTTGTCTGTGTGCCCTAGTCGGACTGCTTTCAACCTCACCTGCCTCGTGTGTGTTTTACCTGTTCACCTCCTTTCCCTACCCCTTCTAGCCCCCAAACCCGGATACCACTACTCCATCCTCTATCAGCCCTTCCCCTCACCATTCACTGTTCCCACGTTTATATTGGATTCCCTTACCTCCGTTTGTCTCTGTGTTCCCTGTACTGCTGCTGCTGTGTGTTTGGCGAGTGAGATTCTGTGTGGTGCTGTTGTTTGACTACTACTACTTGCACTGGTGGGGAAATGGAGGCACTAAATTCACTGGTGGCTTGCATGTTAGAGGAAGAAGCCACACACCGCAGGAGGTACTCACGGCCCCGAGTGTTCAGGGCCCGCACCACCTTCCTAGACCTCACTGACCAGCAGTGTCTGACAAGGTACCAATTCGATAGGGCGACCATTCAGCAGCTTTGTGAGCAGCTGCAACCCCTCCTTCAGCCCCGGACCCCTAGGAATAACCCCATCCCTGCCCACCTCAAAATCACTGCATCTCTCTCTGTTCTGGCCAGTGAGAGTTTCCAGTCTGTATTAGCTGTTAACACAGGTCTCACCCAGTTCCTGGATGCTTTCCTTACTCACGCCTCTCACTACATCACTTTCCCCAGCACCCCCCAGGCCCTGCACAACAACATGGCTGCCTTCTATGCTGTAGCTCACTTCCCCTCAGTCATAGGTGTGATTGACTGCACACATGTTGCATTGAGACCCCCCCCCCCCCCCCAGGCATGAGAGGCCACTTACAGAAACCGAAAAGCATTTCACTCCATGAACATGCAAGTGGTGTGTGATGTCCAGGGGGAGATCATAGATGTGTGTGCCCGCTACCCAGGGTTCACTCATGATGCGTATATCCCGCAGCACTCGGGCATCTTCCAGAGGTTTGAGCGAGGGGAGTTCACTGGTGGATGGCTACTAGGTTTTGTTTTTGTTACATTTGTACCCCGCGCTTTCCCATTCATGGCGGGCTCAATACGGCTTACATATTGTATACAGGTACTTATTTGTACCTGGGGCAATGGAGGGTTAAGTGACTTGCCCAGAGTCACAAGGAGCTGCCTGTGCCTGAAGTGGGAATCAAACTCAGTTCCTCAGTTCCGCAGGACCAAAGTCCACCAACCTAACCACTAGGCCACTCCTCCAGCATGGATCTGCCCAAACTATAGTTCCTGCACAACCCACTATAACCCCCCCACCACCACCACAAAGTACCTGCTCCAAACAACACACATTCATCTTTCTCATTCTGCCTATCCCCAAAGGTGACCGAGGCTACCTGCAGAGGACTTGGCTCATGACCCCCGTGCTGCACCCACAACCAGGGGCAGAAGAGACATACAACAGGAGACATCGGAGCACCCGGGGGATCACTGAGTGGACCTTTGGCCTATTGAAAAACCGTTTCCGCTGTCTGGACCGTTCTGGAGGGGAGCTCCTCTACAGCCCCCAAAAGGTGGCCAAGATCTTTGTGGCCTGCTGCATGTTACACAATTTGGCCCTGCACAGAGGACAAGCCCTCCCAGAGGAGCCACAGCCACCAGAGGAGCAGGCCCCAGATGAGCAGGAAAAGGAGCCCCCTCCACCTCCCGCCCACAGAGCAGAGCTCACTGCTCACCAGCTTGGGGTCAGAGCCAGACAAAGACTCATCAACACAAGTTTTCTGTGAGAGTAAGTGCACATTTTTTTCTATACATCACATAAGTAGTTACATAACACTCCCCACCACCACCACCCCATCCCCCCTCCCACCAACCCTCACCCTCCAGCATGTCCCATCACTTTCCCCATCTCCTCCCCCGTCCCCTCCTACCCCTCCCATGGTGTCCCTTTGCAGCTGGTGCTGCAGGGGAAGGCTGTTCAGACTCCTCTGATGGGCTGCTCCCACTTTCCTCCTCTGTATCCACACAACAGCCTGCTGCTTCGGCTGCCGTGTGGAAGTCCGGCCACCTTGTTGGCTGTAACTTGGGCACAGGACCCAGAATGGGAGCTGGTGTGGTGGGTGCTGCACCAGTGGCTGGGGAGGCGGATGATCTCAAGGTCCTCCTCTTAGCCGGTGGTTGCTGGGCACTGGAGGAAGTGGAGGCCAGGTGTTGGTGCTGCATCACGGCTGGAGTAGGCGCTGTGAGGTCAGGGTGCAGGCCCTCGATGCTATGCTCCAGTGGTTGGAGTTGCTGGAGCATAGCATGTTGGGCCTGGAGTACCTCCTGGTGGGCTTGGCGCTGTGCCTGGAGCAGTTCCTGGTGGGCTTGGCGCTGCGCCTGGAGTGCTTCCCGCTGCAGCTGTAATTTCTCCTCCAAGTGCACACTGTGCCGCAGCAATTGAATGGCCATCCGCAGTAGTTGCCTCCTCTGGCGACGAGCTGCCCACCTTTCTTCATCCTCTTCATCAGCAAAGGCTAAAGGTGGTGGAGGGACAGCCTGTACTGCTGCTGCTGCAGGTGGAGGTGGTGGAGGTACAGCCTCTGCTGCTGTTTCTGCTGCTGCAGGTGGTGGAGGTAGAGCCTCTACTGCTGCGGTACTGCTTTGGTGGGACTGCAGGCCACTAGGGCCAGCCTCATCAGAGTCATCACCTGTATAGCACAAGGGTTAGGAAGTATGTTGGTGAAAATAACCCACTTTTGTCTTTCAGCATTCATATACATTGGCCCACACTTGATGACCCAGCAAAGAGATGGTGAGGAGGAATGGGATTGACACCGATGTAAAAGAGAGCCCCACACGCAGCTGGGTAGAGGTGGTGGACGGAGAGCCAAGAGAAGGACACCGCTCACAAATTTGTGGACAAGCTGTTTGTTGTATATTTGTTAAAGTGAAGGATATTTGAGCATGTCTTGTGTTACTACTGACTTGGTAGACTGCCTAGAACTGCTTTATGAACCAGATTACTGGCTCCTTAAGTTTCATGCATGTGGCCCACAGTGACTAGAGCACAGAGGTGTGGGAAGGAAATATGCACAGTTTGGTGATGGAAAAGAGGAGGGAGTGGGAAAGGGCCCCAAAGTTGTGCCACAGTAGTAACCTACACACACCATAGGAGCCAACTGTTAACAATTATTGGGGGCGCTAAGCCCAGTGGAAATAACCCCTCCCTGGACACATACATGATATTTTCTCAATATTGGGGGTGCTCAAGCACCCACAGAGTCTGCTCCTATGACACACATGAGTACTACCACTAATCAAATAGAGCTTGCAATGTAATTAAGATACACAGACAGAACAAGTAAGAGGTAAGGGAATTACTAAGGTGGGGATAGTGAGTAAGGGTACTGAGCAACTGAGTAGTGGTTAGGAGGTCAAGACAGCATCATAAAGGTGCGCTTTTAGTCTAGATATGAAGCCAGTGAGAGACAAACATTGCTGAAACTCCTCCCCCACCTCCCTCCTCCTGGCCCCCCACTTGTGTAACACGTAGTGCAGCACAACAGATACCCCAGCTTCATAATGGTCACCCTACCTGAGCCCTCAGGCTGTGCAGAGGTGTCAAGGGACCCGATCCCGTGGATGCCCTCCTGAGGTAAGAGGGCGTGGACCATGCGCTCCATGGGGGTGAGGTTCGCGGTGTCATTTGCTGCGAGGTTGGCACCAGCCTTCCTCCTCATGCATTAAACTTAAGGAGCCAGTAATCTGGTTCATAAAGCAGTTCTAGGCAGTCTACCAAGTCAGTAGTAACACAAGACATGCTCAAATGTCCTTCACTTTAACAAATATACAACAAACAGCTTGTCCACAAATTTGTGAGCGGTGTCCTTCTCTTGGCTCTCCGTCCACCACCTCTACCCAGCTGCCTGTGGGGCTCTCTTTCACATCAGTGTCAATCCCATTCCTCCTCACCATCTCTTTGCTGGGTCATCAAGTGTGGGCCAATGTATATGGACCGTGCAGGTCTTTTTCTGCCATCATCTACTATGTTACTATTTAGCCGAAATTGGGTGGCGGAGCAAATGGGAGGGAAGAGGGGTTGGTGTTTGGGAGGCGAGGATAGTGACGGGCAGACTTATACGGTCTGTGCCAGAGCCGGTGATGGGAGGCGGGACTGGTGGTTGGGAGGCGGGGAATAGTGCTGGGCAGACTTATACGGTCTGTGCCCTGAAAAAGACAGGTACAAATCAAGGTAAGGTATACACATATGAGTTTATCTTGTTGGGCAGACTGGATGGACCGTGGAGGTCTTTTTCTGCCGTCATCTACTATGTTACATCCCGCTTCAGCTTCCGCCACTTGCACTTGCAGTCTTCAACGTCTCTCCCACAATGGAAGACTGCATTCAGGCGGTCCCTTACCGCCTCCCATTCGCGCTTTGTACTTGCAGCCAGGCGCTGGCCTGTGGGAGCGAACAGATTGTTGTGGCGTTGCTCGATCTCCTGGACCAGTAGCTCCACTTCCCCATCACTAAAATTACCCTTGCGGGTCAGGGGCTGCCGTGGTGCCATGATACGAATAAGGTTCGAAAATACGGAGAACGCCTAAATACTCGCCAGAGATGCCCATGTAGGAACGGGATAGGCAGGCCTGAGATGGGTGGACTAATTTCGATTATACACAAAATCCCTAAATGTCCCTAGCTGCTCTAGCGATTTGGGCCACCTTATTTCGATTATGGGTGAACTATGGGCGTTCACAGCGGCATGCCCTTTATTGATGGCCCTTTAAAACGCCATTCTCTGTGCTTGCACCTTTCCGGTTTTTTGTTACATTATGCAGTGGTATTTCAAAGCATTTTAGCTTCACTTATAGTAACCTTTGTGTTTGCCACTGTATGCTGTTGTACACCTGTTTATTTTGGGGGTTCTTAATTTTTGCGGCAGCCACCACTTCCGTTTGCACTCTTCCACATCCCTTGAGCTGCTCCCTTACTGTCTCCCATTCTCTGTGCGTGGTTGTAGCAGCCAGTCTGTGGGAGCGAAGAGATTGGTACAATGGCACCAAAGCAAGCGCCCACCGGTAAGGGTCATTTGACTGCTCCAGAAATCGAGTTACTGGTCCGGGAGATAAAAGACACACCAATCATGTACACAATCTTGAAACAGAAGTTGAAGGTAAGCTCATACTTCTTAGCCACCTCTTCTGTTTCTGCTCATGATCAAGGACTCTCCATTCACTGTCATGTACTGTGCATTCAACTGTTACGTCTCTTTTCACCAGGTTGCTGTGCAGTGGTTGTAGCAGTGATGGTTGGAGACCATCAGGGCTGTACTGTGTGGTTTTGCCGTAGGTCCTCAATGCTGTGCTCCAGCTGTTGTAGCTGCTGTACTGCTTCCCGGTAGGTTCCACCTTTCTTTATGTGGTGAACCCCAGTCCCCATTTATGAAGTACCCACCCATTCTGAAGTGTGCTGGGAGGGGGAGGGGGCTTAATATATGCAATGAATGTCTTTACCACATTATCAAACACAGTCCTACAATCCTCTATAGTTATGGAACAACAACATTTCTAACATGTAGCCTGCAAACTAGTTTCAAGGTGGCCACAGGTACTGCCTACTGAGCCCTGAAGTCATGGTGAGGGAGGGGGTTTGTGGTTACAGGTCCCAACCCAAATTACTTGCAGGTGGCTACAGCCTGTTGGCTGCAGTGGCCTAGTGGTTAGAGTACCAGCCTTGTAATCCAAAGGTTGCCAGCTCAATTCCCACTGCTGCTCCTTGTGATTTTGGCCACAGGTACAAAGTTAGAGCCATCCTGGGATAGAGAAATACCCAGAATACATGAATGTAATTCACCTTGAGCTACTACTGAAAAATGTGAGCCAAATATTTAAAAACATATTTATTTATGTCCCGCTAGCCTGTGCCCTTCTGTACCTGTTGTATTATATTGCAATTGTGCTGACGTAACCATCCATCTAATGTTTTTAACACTCTATTCCCTTTTCTCCTCAGCACTATATACCATTGTTGATGCATTGAATGTGAAAAGATGACCCAGCTGCTTGTAGCTCCTTGGTGGCCCCCACCAATGTGGTGTGGTTGTGGGTAAGGGTGCCTGGTGATCAGAGAGCAAACATCGTCTATGTGCTACCTAGGGTTATCTGCAAGTTTCTACTTGGCAGATCACAAGTGCTAGACAACAAATCTATTATTTACAGCACTCTGTGCTATGGGGCTCTATGGTAAGGGGGAGGGAGAGAGGCTGGATGGCCATTTGTATTCCTCAACAGTAACGGCCACACAGCCTACCCCCCTGCACCCCCCTTCATTCCATGCAGGTTGGAATGAACAGGTGGCCTTCTGTATGGGCACAATTATCACAGATATGCATCAAATTTCTCTTTCACAGTTCACATTTCATGCAATGCATATTGCCTGCTCTCACATCAACACCAGCATTTGATAATATGTAATGCACAAGGTACAGACACATGCACCCTGTTATATGCAATATACAACACATATATTTATTGAAAGTGGGGACACAATTCCCCCCCACCCCTACAAATCCCCCCACCCCCCCCCCCCAAAGTCTTTCAAGGGCGGCCACGCTCTGTGTGTAGTGCCCTTTGTAGCAGGGTAATGAGCAGCACCAGAAGCACCCTCAGTGGCCTGTGGAGCTGCTCATTACCCTGCCTTATGGCTGCGAGCTCCTGCAGCACCTGGTTCTGGCCATCTACCAGCTGCTGCAGGAAGCGCAGGGCTGGAGCTGGCCCAGGGGATGGAGCTGCAGGTGGTGAGGGCTCCTCCATAATGGCCTCATCGATTATAAGGACCCCCTCCTCCTCCTCAGCCGCCTCCTCCTCCTCCTCCTCCTGCTGGCCCTCCTCGGCCGCCTCCTCCTCCTGCTGGCCCTCCTCGGTCGCCGCCTCCTCCTCCTCCGCCTGCTGGTCCTCCTCAGCCGCCTCCTCCTGCTGCTGCTGCTGCTGGAGCCCTGTGTATGTAAAAGGATTGTGGTTGAGATCAGCACATGCAACATGGCTTGCATAGTGCAGGAGCTGGGTGGCCTGAGGCGGGGGATGGGGAAAGGTGTGGTGAGGGGTGGCTTATACCCATGGGGACTGAGATGCATCAGATCACATGACAGGGAACCCTGGAAGCTGCTCTGACACAGAACACACAGGACATGTTGGCAGACCACACTCATTGGTGACCAGCATGTTAGCATTATGATATGTGACTAGGGTTTGCTGACCGGTTTTTGTTCTTTGTATTGTTTTTTTTTTTTTTTTGGGGGGGGGGGGGGGGTTTAGAACATAACTTTAATATTAGGCAATGACATCCACTAAAAGTAGGACCTCAGGCAGGACTACCAGGAAACAGTATCCACCCACCCCAGAAAGGGGGATACTAAAGTGAGGCATGTCATCTCATTCATCTCTGAAGAGGTTAGTTGGAAGTTGCAGCCACACTCATGGGAGGGCACCTGCAACCTGAGGCCTTGATCTGGGACAGAGGTTTTATGACTTACTAGTTGCCTATTAGCCACATGGAAACTGATATTGTACAGTACATTTGCATTATTCAATAGATACATTTACAAATGAGTACAGGTGTCTGTTTTTGATACTTACGCCGAGCCCTCAGGCGCTATCGCACTGCCCTGATGATCTCAGGGCTCTCGCGGTGTACGCACCAGAACCTCCTGCGCAGGGACTCCAGGTCCCTGCGGATGCCGAATCTTCTGCAATATATAAGTTTGCACAGCAGGAGTCAGGGAATGGCCCTTCTTGCCTTCAGCACACAAATTCATTTGGAATTCAAATAGCACACACGCACACCACTGATGGGGTGGGGGGACGATGACAATCCATTGGTACAGATGATGTCATAGAGGTGGCCATGAGGCCAGAAAGTACCGTTTGTATGCATTATTGTAGGGATGTGGGAATGGTGTTCCTTTGTAGTACATACATTTTATTACTGATTGTGCATGTACACATATTACTCATTATCCTTGAATGCAGACTCCAGTTAGTGCTTACATTGATGACGGAGCTCTTATATGTGTAGCTACAGAAGGGGGACCTGATTGGGGGGGGGGGGGACAAACACTTACCTTTGCAGCCTGTCCCTTATGTGGGACCAGGCTCTCATTGCCTGTATCCTGGGGGGGCAGGTGGTGGTGGTGTATGAACAGCCGGTGCCGGTGCCTAAGGCACAGCTGCACCAGCAGCAGGCTCTCGGCCTCACTGTAATTGGGCTCTCTAGGGAGCTCCTCCATATTTCTCAGTGAATAAGCGTCGGGAAACAAGCACCTTATATGGACGCCCTCGCATGATGGACGTCGTTTCGTGCACAGCTCCATATATGGATTACCATCCCATATATGGCTGAGTCAGCACGTGGACGCCGTCATAAGCATAGACGTCCCTGTCGTGCATGAATGGTTGTTATGCTTGCGGGCCCTTGATGCGTGCGGAGCTTGCCTTATATAGATCGGTATGAAGAATGCGAACCTTTTCACATATACACAATATGCATATAGCTGCATGTTCCGTAGGTACAATGCATGCAGTTCCGGACATTCAGACACAGGAAATATGAGGAATATTCGGTGGACCAGCATGATCCTCCTGTTTTTGACGCTTATGAACCTTCCTCATATTTCCCGTGTCTGGATGTCTGGAACTGCATGCACTGTACTTGCGGAACAACTAGGTACACTGTTTTGAGTATAGTTTGTGCGGGCCAGATTTGGTCATTTTCAACGGCGATAATCGAATGTCTAAAGGTGCCCTTTTTACTACCCTTTGTCCGGCCGTTATTTGGGCGTTTTGAACTGCGATAATCGAATGTCTAAGGACGTCCATATTAGTTTTCGATTATAGCTACGTGATTTTGGACGACTTCGCAAGGGCGTCCTAATTCATACTTGGACGACCTTTCGATTATGCCCCTCCACGGATACTAAATTACTGATCCTTTGCTGAGGAAGAAAGGCTGTCACTTGAGTCATGTCTGGCATAGCTTCTATGAACTTGAATTGATATGACATGCTTAGGTCAGATTTGGAGTAATTTTTGATAAACATTAGTAACCAACACTCCAATGGTTGTGCATACTAATCTTTCTGCTCCTTCCAGAGAAGTGCTCTTGATTAACAAATCATGCAAATAGGAAAACACTTGCACACCCACTCTAAAAAAATGCAGATATTTTTTAGTGCCTGGATTGACACGCTAATTTGGCAGTTAGCACAGGATGCCTGAGCGTTTACAACATTTTAAGCTGTGTTAGGCATACATTAGTGCCTTGTGCAGCTTAGTAAAAGGGCCCCATAATGACATTTCTGCAAATATTTTTCTTCCCTCAACCTAACTGTACCACTTTTTATGCAGAGGAAGAACACATTTATCTACATAAAAAATCTGTATTATTGTTCCCAAAATTGGAATTTTGTCCAGGCAAATGGAAGCGTATGAAACTATTTAACCAGAGAAAAAAAATGTGGTAGGGGAGGAGGGGGAGGGGGAGGTGCATTCATCGGTCACTGTTAAACCTTGACTGGTCTGCACGGATATTCAGCCCTAGCTGGCTAAAATTACCTGGATGATCAAACAGCGAGTCTAAACTGAACCATACAACTTTGGTTAACTTTAGACTAGGTATTCAGCCCAAAGTAACTACCTGCAAAATGGCCAAGTGAATATTGGCCTCTTTCTGCTAAATATTCATTTGTTTCTAAAGAGAGAGCAAACAAAATCCCTAAAAAAAACTCTTAACAGACTATGGTAAAACTTAGAAAATTGAATTAAAAATAATAGCACTAATTATATCATGTGCTGTCATCTACTATGTAAATACAATTTTAAAAAGATCAGTAGTGTTAAGACTAAATAACCAAATCTAAGTTATTAAGAGTAGTTGGTGAATAACTAGATTTTCAATTATTTTAAATATTTAAGAAAATCTTTTTCACTTCTTAATTCTGGGGGCAAGGAACTCTTTAAACATACGATGGAATTTGATTACATAAAAAAACAATTTTCTATTAGTGTTTTTAAAGCAGAAGAAAACTAAAATAGTTAAATAGAGCAGTCATTGAATAATTGCAATGCAACAACCTTGGCCTGGATTGGTCGCTGTCGTGGACAGGATGCTGGGCTCGATGGACCCTTGGTCTTTTCCCAGTGTGGCATTACTTATGTACTTATGTCCTCTACGTGGCTCACTTTTATTACATAGAGCAGTGATTTAACCTATTGTGATGTCATAGTGGCTCATTCCACCAATAAGAGCCAACCTCATTAGTGATGTCACAATGGCTTGATTGTATAGAATGTTTGTACGTTTGGGAAGCTCACCAGGTGCCCTTGGCCTGGATTGGCCGCTGTCGTGGACAGGATGCTGGGCTCGATGGACCCTTGGTCTTTTCCCAGTGCGGCATTACTTATGTACTTATGTACTTATGTACTTATGTAATGTTTCATTTTTTCCCTCAGTACATTATCTCCAATACAATCCATTACCTGTGTAGATCCATCTGTCATATATTTGACTACGGTCCCACAGCTGGTAATGACCCTTGATACCTCCACCACAATAGGGTTCTTCACAGATTTGCTCACTTGTGAATTTTTCACCTTCATGGGATAACTTTGCCTTATTAATAGCTTTGAACTTAATTCTGGGTCTTCAGATTTCAAATCTTCAAAAAAGCAGATTACATAAAAAAAGTGTGTCATCAATTAAATGGGCAGTTCATTCATATTCAAATAGGGACAATTTTACAAGTATCTGCACAAGTGCAACGTCTAAAGGTAAGTTTTACCTAAGGACTTAGCACCAATACTTTTGAAATAGCTCTGGGTCAACATATCAACGTAAACTTGCACCTGCTTTTTCTTCAAGTAGTTTTCCCATGCAAAAGCCCTATGAAACAGGGAAATACCTACTGTGCTTGGCTGCACTCACCTTGGGATCAGAGAGGTGAGTAATCCAAATCTAAAAATATCAAAATCCAAATTTATAATATCACTGTGGCAAAACAAGATTCTTTACATGAACCATTGCTCTTTGTAGTTTTATTTCATCCTGTGAAAAAAAAACCTGTTCCTTATAGATAGGAGCAATCTGTTTTATGATGTTTCATGGTTGAAGAACAGTTTTATTGTTTGTGATGCTCTTGACTATCAGGCTCATTTTCGAAAGAGAAGGACGTCCATCTTTTGACACAATTCGGAAGATGGGCGTCCTTCTCACAGGGTCGCCCAAATCGGTATAATCGAAAGCCGATTTTGGGCGTCCCCAACTGCATTCCGTCGCGGGGACGACCAAAGTTCACGGGGGCGTGTCGGAGGTGTAGCGAAGGCAAGACTCGGGCGTGCCTAACACATGGATGTCCTCGACCCAAATGGAAAAAAAGGGCGTCCCTGATGAGTACTTGGACGACTCTACCTGGTCCTGTTTTTTACGACCAAGACACAAAAAGGTGGCCAAAATGACCAGATGACCACTGGAGAGAATCGGGGATGACCTCCACTTACAGTGGTCACCAACCCCCTCCCACCCTAAAAAAACATCTTTAAAAATATTTTTTGCCAGCCTCTATGCCAGCCTCAAATGTCATACTCAAGTCCATCACAGCAGTATGCAGGTCCCTGGAGCAGTTTTAGTGGGTGCACTGCACTTCAGGCAGGCGGACCCAGGCCCATCCCCCCCCAACTGTTACACTTGTGGTGGTAAATGTGAGCCCTCCAAAACCCACCAGAAACCCACTGAACCCACATCTAGGTGCCCCCCTTCACCCGTAAAGGCTATGGTAGTGGTGTACAGTTGTGGGTAGTGGGTTTTGAGGGGGCTCAGCACACAAGGTAAGGAGCTATGTACCTGGGAGCAATTTATGAAGTTCACTCCCGTGCCCCCTAGGGTGCCCGGTTGATGTCCCGGCATGTCAGGGGGACCAGTGCACTACGAATGCTGGCTCCTCCCACGACCAAAGGGCTTGCATTTGGTCGTTTCTGAGATGGGCGTCCTTGGTTTCCATTATCGCCGAAAATCAGAAATGACCAAGTCTAGGGACGACCATCTCTAAGGACAACCTAAACTTCAGGATTTGGACGTCCCCGACCGTATTATCGAAACGAAAGATGGACGATCTCAGATCCCTCAGTCATCGGGCGGGAAGGCACCAGTGTATGTGCGGTGGTACATCCATTTGTGAGAAAAACATCCATTTTGAAAATAAATCTACTAAGGGGCTCTTTTAAAAAGGCGCGCTGAAAAATGGCCTGCGGCAGTGTAGATGCGTGTTTTAGGTGTGCACATTCAACTGTCTGTAGCACCAGATGTCAATGCAAAGCAAAGACCATAAGGCAAATGTGATCATGCAGATTAGTATTTGTCATTAAACACCCTGTAGTGTTTTGCACCTGTTGCAATATTCACAATTGGTAAAGTGAAAGGCCTACACATAATGTATTACAGTAATTCAGGCGGAAGACAGCCAATGCCTGGACTATCAAAGTTAGGTCAGAGGTGTTTTATTATAGACAAAGTTAAAAAAAATTCCAGGGATGAAAAACATATTTTTACTACAGACCCTCTATGGATCTTAGTGCTTTTTGAACAAATTGTCTGTTGCGGCAACCCCTAGAGATTGCTCAGCTATGGACCTGTAGCAGGTGTTTTCTGAGGAAAGCAAGCCAAGTATTCTCACATGTGGGTGATGACATCCAGTGGTGCCCAGTGCAAACCCTGACTAGCAAGTTCAAGAAATTTCTAGCAGTGTACCACCACGCATACACTGGTGCCTTCCTGCCCGATGAACAATCTCAGACCCTCAGTCATCGTAAAAAACTTAAGAATGCAACTCAGAGCGTGCTGGAGGTGTGTGAGGATCCAAGATGGTGACGGTGTGACTTGCGTTAGCGGACGCGTCCCGATTAGCGCCCTAGCTGACTCTGGAAAGAGTGCCTTACCTGCTGTTTAGATGGGTAAGAGACGAGGGAAAGTCAGGGAGATTCCCTCTGTCCCAGACGATAAACCCCCGCTCCAACAGTTGACGCTCGAGCGCTTCGGAATAGCGTCTGGTTCAGCGATGACCGCTACCCCTGCTGCTGGAGCCAGCGTATCGGAGCTGACCGATAGTGTCGACGGGGCTTCCTCGAGCCCTGTCCTACGTACAGCGCCCCCTCAACCAGGAAGAGAGAGCTTCGTGACGAGTCCTGTTGCTTCAACCTCGATGGGTGAAGGGAGCATTCAGGGAGGGAACTTGCACAAAGCCGGAACAGACGCTGCAGGCTTGAGTGTTCCAAAGGAAAGTTCTGCTTCTGTTGTGACTTCTACAATTGTGAGTATCCTGGAACAAGCTGCTAAAGCACCTCAACTGGTTTTTGAGGGGAAGTTTGAAAAACCTGCTGTAGTGACTTTAGAGTCACTTTGGGATCTGAATTCCACTACTCTCTCTGCTTTACAAACTATGATATTGAAGAATTCTGAAATTATCAAGGTAATGGCTGAGACTGCATTAAAACAGTTACAGATTAATGATGTCCAAACAGCAGAGGTAAAGACCCTATCTGGAAAACTTGCAAAAATGGAACTTGTGGAACAATCATTGATTAAAGAGAGGAATTTTGCTTCTAAACGCTTGGAATAGTTGGAGAATCAATCGAAGAGACTTAACCTACGTATTATCAATTTTCCTAAATTTCCACTTGTTTCTCCTGTACAAATGGTTAAGAAATATTTAGTGGAAATCTTGGGAATGCCTGATAATTCATTGCCACCAATTACAAGAGCATATTATTTACAAATTACTGGTAAAAATCCAGAAAATTTAAATTCTCAAGGTGCAATGAATCTGACTGGGATCCTAGAATCTTCTCTTGAGGTTGTCACACAAAAGACTACTTTGTTAGTGACATTTGCTCTGGTGTTAGAGATGCAGTACTTAGGCTATCCTTGAGACATCTCAATTCTATGTTTTTGGGTTCAAAAGTAAGGGTTTTCCCTGATTTATCCAGGCAAACCCAAAAGAGACGTAAGTTATTTCTTATACAGCGTCCTAGGGTAGTAGCCTTGGGTGCAAATTTTCAGTTGAAGTTTCCTTGTATTTGTAGGATATTGTATCAAACAAAACAGTATCAGTTTTTTGAACCCAATCAGCTAGAGGACTTTCTAAAAAGAAAAGAAGGTGTAATTGTGAAAATTTAGTCCCGAATGTAACACTGTATAGTAGCTTTGAGTATGTCAACAGAACACGACGCAGTCTCTGGTTTAATATATTTGAGAATAAGCTTTTTTTTGTATTAGCTTATATTGTATTTTCTATCTCTTGGATCAATTTTCCTAGAATTGTGGTCGATAATAGATATTTTGTTTCCTTTTTGATTTTATTTCTAATGATGAAGATTTTGCACGTATTGTGTTTTATTCAAGATTGATTGAATATTGTATAATTAAAATCTCAAAATAAATAATTTAAAAAAAAAGAATACAACTCCAAGGGGAGGTGGGAGGGTATGTGAGAATACTTGGCCTGCTGTCCTCGGAGAACACCTACTACAAGTGAGTAAATGTGCTTTCTCTGAGGACAAGCAGAATGTCATATTTTCACATGTGGGAATCCCTAGCTACCAGGCTCACCAAAAACAACAATGCTAGGACAATAGGGACTCGAAACGTTGAGGTCTGTACTCAATCAACCTGAAACAATTTGTGTACTAGTTGTGGAGATGAATCCTGGAACAGAATAAAACTGGGCCTTTGGACTTGGATTCTAGACACCAAACTAATTCCACAGGTCTGCTTGCCTGAACCGGCTGACTTGTCGGGCATCTTGCTCAAGGCAATAAGGAGATGTGAATGTCTGGACAGATGACCACATCGCAGCTTTGCATATTTCCTCTATGGAGGCTGACCTCAAGTGGGCTACCGACACAGCTATAGCTTAGACATTGTGATCCTTGACATGACTCTTTAGAGTCAGCCCAGCCTGGGCATAGGTAAAGGAGATACAATCTGCTAGCCAATTAGAACTTGTGTGTTTACCAATAGCTACCCCCATCCTGTTTGGGTCAAGAGAAACAAAAAGCTGGGTGGATTATCTATGGGCTTTTATCCATTCCAGATAGAAGACTAAGGCTTGCTTGCACTCTGAAGTATGTAGTACACTCTCGCCAGGATGGGCACGTGGTCTTGGGAAAAATGTTGACAGGATGATTTACTAATTAAGGTGGAACTCCGACACTATCTTATGATGGTTTAGGGTGTGTGTGGAGAACTACTCTATTGTGGTGAAATTTAGTGTAAGGGTGGTCCGCTTCTAGGGCTTGAAGCTTGCTGTGAGCTGAAGTGACTGCCACCAGAAACACAACTTTCCAGGTAAAATACTTCAGGTGCCAGGAATCAAGTGACTCTAAAGGAGCTTTCATCAGCTGGGTGAGGACAATGTTGAGATCCTATGACGCAGTTGGAGGTTTGGCTAGGGGCTTTCACAATAGCAAACCTCTCATGAAGCGAACAACTAGAGGCTGTACAGAAATGGGCTTACCTCCCACACTGTGTTGTTAAGACCTAATTGCACTGAGATGAACCCTTACAAAGTTGGTTTTCAAACCAGACTCAGAGAGGAGGAGGAGGTATTCAAGAAGTTTTTGTGCAGGAAAAGTGTGGGGATCTAAGGCCTTGCCCTACACCAGACAGTAAACCTCCTCAAAACAGTAACACCTACTAGTGGAGTTTTCTCTGGAAGCCAACAAAATGCAGAAGACACCCTCCAGCAAGATCAAAGTTTCAAGTTCTATACTCTCAACATTCAAGCCATGAGGGCCAGGGATTGCAAGCTGGGATGCAGAAGAGACTCCTCATTCTGCGTGATGAGGTTCAGACAACAATCTCAATCTCCACGGATCTTTGGAGGATAACTCTGTCTTAGCCAGTAGGGTGCAAGTAGGATCATAGTTCCCTGGTCCTGCTTGAGTTTCAGTAAAGTATTCTCTATAAGAGGTATTAGAATATATGCATACAGGAGACCCTCCCCCCAGTGCAGGAGAAAGGCATTGATGCTAGTCTGTGATGTGATCTGAGCCTGTACCAGAACTGGGGACTTTGCAGTTAAGATGAGTAGCAAAAAGATCCATCAAGGGGGTGCCCCACTCTCAGAAGATCTTGTGGGTTACACCAATACTGACAACCACTCGTGTTGCTGCAAAACCCTGCTCAGTCTGTCCGCTAGGCTGTTGTCCTATCCTAGAAGGTATGTGGCTCGGAGGTCCATCACGTGAAGGAGGGTCCACTGCTACATCCCCACTGCCTCCACACACAAGGGGTAGGATCTGTACCCCCTGTTTGTTTACATAAAATATTGCAACCTGGTTGTTCGTTTGGATGAGAATAATTGGGATTTGCAGCTGATCTCTGAAAGCTTTTAGAGTGTTCCAAATGTCCTTCAGCTTGACGAGATTGATATGAAGGTCCGTTTCCTAAGCAGACCAAGTTCCTTGGGTGTAAAGCCCATCTAGATGAGCTCCCCATCCCTGGTAGGATGCATCTATTAGCACCTTCTGAGGTGGAATCTAGAATAGCAGTCCCATAGTCAAATTCATCTGAATCGTCCACCAGAGAAGGGCATGAGTCAACCCTGGAGGAATCTAGATGACATCTGCTAGGTTCCCAGCCACCTGAGTCCACTGGGAAGTGTAGCAGTATTTACCTGCTATCTCACCTTTGCTGGTCTAGGGCCTATACAAGCCTGAACCATTCTCTCATAACAAAATGGATTCTACAGCCTGTGGCCTGAATACATCTGTAACCATTAGAAACCAGCTTGTCTTCAAAGGAACATTATTGCTGGGCATACCATGATGACTTCATCCAAGGACATTTGTTGCAAACTAGCCTCCAGTTATCTCCTGGGAAGAAAGGAGGAGAGTAACAGAAAGACACAGATGGCTCCAGGAGTATGGGATCCATCAGGAAGGTTTGCTTGCCATCTGATAACAGTTTCTTTGCTATAACAAAGGCCTCTCCTTATGACTATGAATTTGGCTGGACATTATTACACCATCTGTGATTGGTCCTTAGGTATCATATGACCCAGAAAAATGTCAATGTTGGAATGAAGAAAGAGAGAAGACCAGAAGACTTGTTGGTGGATAGACGGCTCTGAGAGAGAGCAAGAGACTGATTTCCTAAACACCAGTGAAACACCAGTGAACTGCATACCTTGTAACAAACTGACAAGGTTAGCTCAGCTACAATACTCGGCCTCACCCGAAAGACTGTGCTACCAGTATCCAGAATACAGACTTGGACTTTATTCCTGGACTGGAAGAGACTCACGGAGGCTTCTGCTTGAGTCAAAGAGAAACTGGATGTCTGTAATTCGAACTGCAGGGTAAGAGACGGGGTTTACTCCCTACTGCTGGGGATTAGTTAGTCCACAGTTTTATCTGTGACAGATTGGTTTTTCAGGACTGGTGGTCAGTGAATCATTAGCTGCTGTGTGTTTTGCACGACATATTAGTGGTGTAAGTTTTCATAATCATTAGGATATCAGTATTGTGATTAGTTGTGTGATCACTTATTTAGATAGTCTATTTGGCTAATCATATATATAAGTACATAAGTATCGCCATGCTGGGACAGACCAAGGGTCCATCGAGCCCAGCACCCTGTCACCGATAGCGGCCAAAGAACAAGCAACTTGTCCCGCCCATCCTAGAAATACTGGATCTCCTCATCCATTCAATAACATTCTATGGCTTTTTCCTCCAGGAAGCCGTCCAACCCTTTTTTGAAGTCCGCTAAGTCAACCGCCTTAACCACCTTTTCCGGCAGCAAATTCCAGAGTTTAGCTACGCGTTGAGTGAAAAAAGATTTCCTCCGATTCGTTTTAAATTTACCACACTGCAGCTTCATCACATGCCCCCTTGTCCTAGTATTTTTGGAAAGCATAAACAGACGCTCCACATCAACTCGTTCCATTCCACTCATTATCTTATAGACCTCTATCATATCTCACCTCAGCCGCCTTTTCTCCAAGCTGAAGAGCCCCAGCCTCTTCAGCCTATCCTGATACGGAAGCCATCCCATCCCCTGTATCATCTTGGTCGCCCTTCTCTGCACCTTTTCCAATTCCACTATCAAGCTCATTTTCAAAGCACTTAGCCTCCCAAAGTTCCATAGAAACCTATGGAACTTAGCCTCCCAAAGTGCTTTGAAAATATGCCTCTATGTCTTTTTTGAGGTGCGGCGACCAGAATTGAACATAATACTCGAGGTGCGGTCGCACCATGGAGCGATACAACGGCAGAATAATATCCTTATTTTTGTTTTCCATCCCTTTCCTAATGATACCCAACATTCTATTTGCTTTCCTAGCTGCAACAGCACATTGAGCAGAAGTTTTCAACATATCATCAACGACAACACCTAGATCCCTTTCTCGGTCCGTGACTCCCAACGCTGAACCTTGCATGACGTAGTTATAGTTTGGGTTCCGCTTTCCCACATGCATCACTTTGCACTTGTTCACATTAAATGTCATCTCCAATTAGACGCCCAGTCTCCCAGTCTCGTAAGGTCCTCTTGTAGTTTTTCACAATCCTCCCACGATTTGACTACTTTGAATAACTTTGTGTCATCGGCAAATTTGATTACCTCACTAGTTACCCCCATCTTTAGGTCATTTATGAATATGTTAAAAAACAGAGGTCCCAGCACCGATCCCTGAGGGACCCCGCTAACTACCCTTCTCCATTGCGAATATTGACCTATTAGTCCTACTCTCTGTTTCCTATCTTTCAACCAGTTTTTAATCCACAGTAAGACACTACCTCTGATCCCATGTCCCTCTAATTTCCTCTGTAGTCTTTCATGAGGGACCTTATCAAACGCCTTCTGAAAATCTAGACACACAATATCAACTGGCTCACCTTTGTCCACGTGTTTGTTTACCCCTTCAAAGAAATGCCGCAGATTGGTGAGGCAAGACTTCCCTTCACTAAATTCATGTTGACTTTGTCCCATTAGTCCATGCTTTTGAACGTGCTCTGTAATTTTGTTCTTGATTATAGTCTCTACCATTTTGCCTGGCACCGAAGTCAGACTCACCGGTCTATAATTTCCCGGGTCTCCTCTGGAACCTTTTTAAAATATCGGCGTTACATTGGCCACCCTCCAATCTTCCGGTACCATGCTCGATTTTAAGGATAAATTACAAATCAGTAACAGTAGCTCCGCCAGCTCATTTTTTAGTTCTATCAGTACCCTAGGGTGAATACCATCTGGTCCAGGAGATTTGATACTCTTCAGTTTGCAGAACTGCTGCATGACATCTTCCAGATTTACAGATATTTCAATAAGTTTTTCCGACTCTTCAGCCACGAATACCCTGTCCGGCACTGGTATCCCACCCAAATCTTTCTCGGTGAAGACCGAAGCAAAGAACTCATTTAGTTTTTCTACTATTTCTTTGTCTTCCTTGATCGTCCCTTTTACACCCCGGTCATCCAGCGGGCCAACCAATTCTTTTACTGGTTTCCTGCTTTAAATGCATCTAAAAAAATTTTTACTATCAGTTTTCGCCTTCAACGCTATCTTTCTTTCAAAATCCCTCTTTGCCTTTCTTATCAGCGCTTTGCATCTGACTTGACATTCCTTATGCCGCTTCTTATTTTCCTCATTTGGTTCCTTCTTCCATTTTCTGAAGGATTCCTTTTTAGCTCCAATAGCCTCCTTTACCTCACTTTTTAACCATGCCGGCCGTCGTTTGGTTTTCCGTCCTCCGTTTCTGATACGTGGAATGTGTTCGGCCTGGGCCTCCAGGATGGTGTTTTTGATCAGCATCCACGCCTGTTGTAGGTTTCTTACCCTCTCAGTCGCTCCTCTAAGTTTTTTTTTTACCGTTATCTTGTAGATAATATATTTTTGGTAGCACAAATCTATTTTTGTAAATTACCTTTGCATTTGCCATATTATTTTTCTACTTAATAAATAATAATAACATTTAATCTGTGGCATTGTTCCTTTCATTGGTACAGCTATCTAGCCGAAGGGCCAATTAGGTACTGTCATATTCCCTGAGCAAACAATTCCAGAATAATTGCTTTTGTGTGTGATTATCTGATATAAAAGTACCTTACAGAAGCTAGGGTCTACTGGACCTCTCTCAAGTGGAGACATGCCATGGGAGTGACGTGCACCATTGAAGACATGTGGCCCATCAATCTCAACATTTGCTCAGCTGTGACCTGCTTGCTGCGAGGTGAGCGTTGATAAGATCTCCACTCTGGCTTGTGGAAGAAAAGCCCAAGCCTGCAATGTACCTAGCAGGGCTCCTATGTACTTCAATCACGGGACTGGGATAAGGTGGGAATTGAGGTAGTTTATAATGAACCCTAGTAACTCTAACATCCGAACAGTTAGGCACATTGACTCCTGTGCCCCTTCCTGAGATGTGCTCTTGACCAGCCAATCATCCAGAGAGCCTGTATAGAAACGCCACTACTATTGTTAGATATTTGGTGAATACCCTGGGAGCTGACACAAGGCCAAATGGCATTCCACAGTACTGGTAGTAGTGTTTTCCTATGTGAAATCTGAGATACCTCCTGTGACTGGGGAGAATTGAAATGTGGGTGTAGGAGTCCTTTAGGTCCAGAGAGCACAGTCAGTTGTTTGACTGAATCATGGGGAGAAGGGTGCCCAGAGAAATCATCCTGAACTTTTTTTGACCAGGAATTTGTTCAGGGCCCTTAAGTCTATGATGGGACGAAATCCCCCATTTTTGTTTTGTTAGCACAAGGAAACACCTGGAATACAATCCCTTCCCTTCTTCTCCTGGTAGGTCAGGCTTGACTGCATTGGTCTGGAGAAGGGCAGAGATTTACAAGTACCTGCTTGTGCTGAGAGCTTAGTGATGATGCTCTTAGTTGAATATCTGGTGGCTTCTGCTGCCAATGGAGGGAATAACCGAGACAATTTGAAGAACCCACTGGTCGGAGGTTACAAGGTGCCACCTGTGATGGTAAAAATTCAGCCTCCTCTCTACCCATAAGCTATCCAGGACAGTTACTTTGAGTGTGGCTATGTTCTCCTGGAACCAGTCAAAAGCTCCCCCCTGGCTTTGACTGGGGTGCCGGCTGGGACTTCTGAGGACAGGATTAATGAGGCTGGGGACGCTGGCCTTGGGACTGTTGGGCAGAGTGGGAAGGTGGCAGGAACCTAAGCCTTTGAGAGTAGTAGAGTTGTCATCTAGACCCACTGGAAAACCTCTGGGAGGTGAAGGGTGCAGAGACAGAGTTTGGATGGTATCCATGTGTTTCTTTATGAGGTCAGCGACATCTTCCACTTTATCTCCAAACAAGCTGTCCCCTCAGCATGGAACATCCACTAACCTCGCTGGAACTGCTAATTCCAGGTCAGACACGCAGCCATGAGAGTCTGTGCATCTCCACACCTATGGCAGAGAGTCTGGACACCACATCAAAAGAGTCATAAGCCTCTCTAGCCAGATATTTTTGACACTCCAGATGCTTACTGGCCAACTGGCAAAGCTCAGCTGCCTGCTCCTGTGGGAGAAAATCCACCAGTGTACTGCAGACCAGGGACTGCAAGTACAGGCTTCTAATAGAGCTGGTAGGACAGGGGGTGCCAAGGCATGAGACCTGGAGCTGCTAGCTCATTTGAGGGTGTATTTGATCACCAGAGAATGGTGTAGCAATTGAGCTCTCTCAAATCTGGGAGCTTTCTGGATACAATACTGCATATCCATCTTCTTTGGTGCCATCTGCACTGAAAGGGTTGATTCCCAATTCTTCATTAGTGCATCCTTAAGGATAGGGTACAACTGTGACCTATTTCATAGGAGAAGACTCATAGTCCAGCACAGTTAACATTTCTGCCCATCTCTAACAAACAGGATGGCAGAAGCCATCTCCCTCACAAAACCAGTGAAAGAGAGATCCTCAGGTGGAGATTTTCATCTCTCTTGATCAGAGGGAATGCCATATGGCTCCTCCTCCGAGAGGCAATGTGGGTCTTCCTCTAAGTCCCATGAGCAGTCCCAGTCATTCTCTTCGTCAGAGCGAGCTGAGTCTGTGCTGCCTCGGCTCACTAGAACCATGTCCACGCCCCAAAGAGCACTGAGATACAGTCCTACCCTCTGATGCCAGGGAAACTTCCTCCCCCAATGTTGAGAGCGGCACCATATGCATCGATGTCAATGCTGACAGCTGTCACATCGGCATAGAAGATGTCTGTGCAGACATGGGAGGAGTCTCAAGGAGAAGCTGGAACTGATCTGCAACTGGCACGAGTGTCCTCAATGCTTGTACGGACTGCTGCTGCAATATCTGTGCCAGCACCTTCCTGAGCAATGTTTTGGAACCGCTCATTGAAGGTAGGCATTGGCAAAGGCGGGGCCCGGGAGAAAGGCAGCCTGAGAAGGCGCTGGTGTTGAACTGGTAGTGGAGCTGCTCGGAGGCTTGCACACCAGCAGCTCTTCCAGAAAGGAGAAGTGCTCCTCTCGGTGCTGGCAAATCTTGGGTATTAGTGATACCAATGCGCTGGTGCTCCCGGCACCGTGTGTTGAAGAGGACCGATACTTGTGATTCTTGGGCTACCTTTGGTGCCGATGAGGATGATGTCGAACCTGTATGTGCCCTCAGTGTTTTGTCCGATGCCGACCAGTTCTGTCGAAAGAGATGGAGACCTTCTTGATGCCAGTACACTCCCAGTGAATGCTGAAGCCTTGGCAGCCATTGAGGTTGATGCTTCCAGTGCCAATGTTGATGCACTGGTATTTGAGGAGCCAAAAAGGTTCTCCTGTTGGGCCTGCTGCACATTCTGCATCCTCAGCTGCATTTTAAAAAGAGAGAACAAGAATTAGGCTCACGATTAGGCCTAAGATACCCCATGCACCAAGAGTACGGGTCCATCAATGAAAAGCACCCAATTGCATTGGGTGCACCTCTTGAAACTACTGGGAGTCTTCTGAGACATTGAAGAAAGAATCACTGCCAAATTAAACACCTCAATTTTGAACAGAATAAGGGGCAGTGCTTAAACTGAGGTTAAGGCTCCAGTCGAAAACAGGCCTAGCAGGTCGCGAAAAGGAAACTTAAAGTGCCGAAAAAAACTACTAAAATAAAAGGAAATACAAGGAAGAAGGGATTATAACAAAAAGTACCTAACAAAATATAAGGAAGGCAAAAAGCACCACATGGGAAGGCACTGTGAAAGACAAGAAAAATATGCGCTGCGTCCTCCCAGTTCTGAATAAAAACGAACACTGAGGGACTTGAGCGGTGGGATACTGCCAGATAATTCTTGAACTCACTAGTCAGTGTCTGCATTGGATTCCATAGGATGGCATCACACATGTGAGAATACAACAACCTGCTTGTACGTGGAGAAACGTCTGCTTCCATATTCAGGTCTGACTGCTGTCTTTCTGAATAATGCCACTCCAGCTGGGAGCAAACTCAGTTTTGGGAGGACAGTTGTTAAGAAGGCTTTGTATGCACTCTTCCCTGGGTCCAGCTGGTCCCTATTTCCCTTAACTGCTTTCCTGTACCCCAATAAACAGCCACATTCCAAAACTGTTCTACAAGTGCTCTTCATTTATTCAGCTTCACCAAAAGAAAGGAACAGGATGCTTTGCCACCTTCTATAAACCTAAGATCAAACCAAGATGCTAATAAATTTAGAATACGCCAATCTCCCCATGTGCTCCCTTAAGCAAATTCAACTGATTCAATCCACTGCAGTCAAGCTCCTTCACAATGCACCCCTTTAGTCCGTTCTGAACACTGGTTACATATTTCCTCCTATGTGAAGTTCAAATTATTTATTTTAGTTTACAAAGGTCTACTTCCTTCAGCACCTCTTTACATCAGTAAACTTGTCATTCCATATAGACCATCCCTTCTTTGCTCCAATGACCAGAAGTTCCTCATACTTCCCTCCCTTTCAGCTCCACACCTTACTATCTTCAGAGAATCTGCTTTTGGCTTTATTGCACCCAAGCTTTGTAACTTATTACCACTCCATATTAAAACCCAACCATCTCTCTCTGCTTTCAAATGACAGCTCAAAATGTATCTTTTCACCAATGCCTTTGGCCTCTCCCAGCTCTGATTCTTTCCTCCTCCAGTCATAACAACATAAAAATAGCCATACTGGGTCAGACCAATGGTCCATCTAGCCTAGTATCCTGCTTCCAACAGTGGCCAATCCAGGTCACAGATACCTGGCAGAAACCCAATTTGTAGCAACATTCTATGTACCAATCCCGGGGCAAACAGTGGTTTCCCCATCTCCATCTCAATAACAGACTATGGACTTTTTCTCCAGGAGCTTGTCCAAACATTTTTTTAATCCTAGATATGCTAACCACTGTTACTACATCCTCCAGCAATGAGTTTCAGAGCTTAACTATTGTTTTAAAAGTATTTCCATATAATTTCATTGAGTGTCCCCTGGTCTTTGTACTTTCTGAAAGAGTGAAAAATTGATTCACTTCTACTTGTTCTACACCACTCAGGATTTTATAGACCTCAATCATATCCCCCCTCAGTTGTCTCTTTTCCAAGCTGAATAGCCCTAACCTTTTTAGCCTTTCCTCATATGGGAGCAGTTCCATCCCCTTGTCAGACCTGTGAGTTCTTGTGCCAAGTAGAGCGCTGCTGAGCCTGGTACTTGGACCAGGTTCTGCTTGGCGGACGGACATCCCCGGGTTTCACCTGCACTGACCGCCATTCCCCAGAGGTTGAGCCCCTAGGTGCGGGTGGTCTGCAGGACTTACGAGATGAGGCTGGAAGTGGGGTGACGAACATATCAGCCAGGCAGCAGGCAAGAGAGTAATCCAGGTACAGGCAAAGTCAATAGGCAGGTAGCAGGCAAGAGAGTAATCCAGGTACAGGCAATGTCAATAGGCAGGCAGCACGCAAGAGAGTAATCCAGGAACAGGCAAAGTCAGCAACGAGGGACAAAATAGAGAAGAAGCAAACAACAAAGTAAACACCTACACAAAGTAGAAGCCGAAGCATTGACGCAGGGAAGGGTTCCACAGAATTAGTGCTGGCATCAGGCATTCACTGGAAACAGCTGAGAAGAAGAGTAGGCATTGGAAGAAGGGGAGCAAGGGAAACAGCCAGGCATCCAATAGGGAAAGAGCAGAGGAGACAAGAGAGAGCCCATTGGTTAAGGGCTGAGAGATGGACAACCAAGACACCAGTCATGGGGATCCAATCCCCATGGAGCAAGGAGGCGGGGCAGAGATGCTGGGAGTCGCCCTGCAGGTCGAGAGCGCTGGCGAGCCAACTGGGGAGCATGCGCGTACACGCGACAGATGCCAGCGTGTGCTGCTGAAGGGAACCCTGGCCCTACACTGAAGGAGGGAGCGCCATTACCAGCAAGGTAAGGGGCTTGACACCCCTTTATCATTTTGGTCACTCTTCTTTGAACCTTTTCAAATTCTACTATATCTTTTTTTAGATACGGCGACCAGAATTGAAAGCAATCCTCAAGGTGAGGTGGCACCATGGAGCAATATAGAGGCATCATAATATGCTTGGTCTTATTTTGCATCCCTTTCCTAATAATTCCTAGTATCCTGTTTGCTTTTTTTGGCCGCTGCCACACACTGGGCAGAAGATTTCAGCATATTGTCTACAATGACACCTAGATCTTTTTCTTGGGTGCTGACTCTACTACTACTACTATTTAGCATTTCTATAGCGCTACAAGGCGTACGCAACGCTGCACAAACATAAAAGAAAGACAGTCCCTGCTCAAAGAGCTTACAATCTAATAGACAAAAAATAAAGTAAGCAAATCAAATCAATTAATGTGTACAGGAAGGAGGAGAGGAGGGTAGGTGAACCCTAGTATCAGGTAACTATGATTTGGATTATTCTTCCTAATGTGCATCACTTTGCATTTGTCCACATTAAATTTCATCTGCCATTTGGATGCCCAGGCTTCCAGTTTCCTAAGGTCTTCCTGCAAATTTTCACAATCTGCATGTGTTTTGACAACTTTGAATAGTTTTGTATCATCTGAAAATTTAATCACCTCACTCTTCATTCCATTTTCCAGATATTTATTAATATGTTAAATAGCACCAGTCCCAGTACAGATCCCTGCAGCACTATTCACTCTCCTCCATTGAGAAAAATGGCCATTTAACCCTACCCTCTGTTTTCTGTCAAATAAACAATTCCTAATCCAGAGAAGGCCATTACCTCCTATCCTGTGACTTTATAATTTTCACAGGTGTTTCATGAGGAATTTTGTCAAAAGCTTTCTGAAAATCTACATATAGTACATCAACTGGTTCATCTGTATCCACATTTTTATTTACACCTTTAAAGAAATGAAGCAAATTGGTGAGGCAAGACTTCCCTTGGCTGAACCCATGATGACTCTGTCCCATTAAACCATGTTTGTCTATATGTTCTGCAATTTTATTCTTTTTAATAGTTTCCACTATTTTCACCGGCACTGAAGTCAGGCTTGCCTGTCTGTAATTTCCCGGAACCCTTTATAAAAATCGTCATTACACTGGCCACCCTCTTCAGGTACTATGGATGATTTTAATTACAGGTTACAGATTACTAACAACAGATCAGAAATTTCATGTTTGATTTCTTTACCCTGGGGTATATGCCGTCCAGTCCAGATGATTTTATCACTCTTTAACCTGTCAATTTGGCTCAGTACATCTTCCAGGTACACAGAGATTTCTTTCAGTTCCTCTGCATCATCACCCTTGAAAACCATTTCCAGTACAAGTAGATCTCTTACATCTTCTTCCGTAGAGACCGAAGCAAAGAATTAATTCAATCTCTCCGCTATGGCCTTGTCCTCCCTGAGTGCTCTTTTTGCTTCTTCATGATCTAACGGTCCAACGGATTCCTTCACAGGCTTTCTGCTTCTGATGTACCTGAAAAAGGTGTTACTATGAGTTTTTGTCTCCACTGCAAGTTTTGCTTCATATTCTCTTTTAGTTTTCTTTATCAATGCTTTGCATCTAGATTACACTGCTTATGTTGCTTCTTAATTTCTTCATTTGGATCCTTTTTTCATTCTTTGACGGATGCTCTTGGCTCTAATAGCCTCTTTCACTTCACCTTTTATACAGGGCTTTTTTTGAGGGGGTACTTGTGGGTATTGAGTACCAGCATCTTTTCTGTTGTCTGCTAAAATTGACCCATGGACCCCAAGTTTTAATGAAAGAGCTGAAGCTCTACACACCAATCCTGCCTTGTCATACATTCTGTGACCGGTTGCAGGGGGCTTGGCTATTGTGGGATGGGTCCCTCAGTGATTACCCCACCCCTGAAGAGTGGCCTAGCATTTGAGAACCGGCACCTTTTTTACTAGGTAATACGCACTGCCTTTTAACCATGTTGGCTGTCGTTTGCTCTTCTTTCCACATTTGTTAATACATGGAATACATCTGGTCTGGGCTTCCACGATGGTATTTGTAAACAACGTCCATGCCTGATTTACAGTCCTAACCCTTCCTAACTTCCCCTCTTTCTTCTCCTTTAACTTGTTTTATCCTATGTAAACCATATCTATTACTGATGTTTTGCAGTATATCAAGCGTTAATAAATAAATATTCTCTCATTCATGAACACAATGGTTTTTAGCTTTTCAAATGAGACAACAGGGTCTCATGCCCCTCCTCCACTACTTAGGGCTTGTCACTTTTGCCCTTTACAAAAGTAATACAAGCATTTTAGACTTTAGATATACCTCCTTTCCTTTCCCTGAAAGTTCCTTTGGGGTTTTTGTGTACAGGGAGCTCACTCCAGCACAAAAGAGTTTCTTCTTGTCTCTCTTTTGTTAGTGTGTTCCAGATTATCCCCTGTATTACCATTTATTTTCCCTTGCTGTCTCTTGTAGGCCTTGAACTAACATCTCCAGGCCAATGTTTCCTCTAAGGAGTGGCCTGGTGTGTGCAATTTGTTTTTTTCATGTGAGCAACAAGTTTTAAAAACTAACAATTTTTGAGCACCAGTATTAGCAATGCATTTCTGTATATAACACACAAAAAAAAATTTTGTGAGCTACCATGCAAAATCTGTGAGCGATGCTGCTAAAATGTATGAGCAATTGCTCATACACTCCACTTAGAGGGAACATTGCTCCAGGCTTAAGCTACCAGTGCCTTATCCATTAGGCCACTAGGCTTCCATACTGGCTTTGGTGGGACTTGAACTCACAACCACAGACTTAGGCGCCAATGTGCAAGACTTTCCACACACTTAGCACGAGTTTAATATGGCCTTACCGCAGGATATCAATGCACACAGAAAGGGTTTTACGGTATTAACTTGCACGGAAATCCTGACAGCATACTACATGCAAATGCAGTGGATTTGTTATCCCCTGGCATGCATCTGCTTAATAAAGATTACAAAAAAAAAAAGAGAGAGAGAGAAATCTTGACACATGGTTATCGTGGGGAATTTTTTGCAGGGTCTAAGGCAATATAGAAGGGCTGGTAGAGAGCAGTGGTTGTCTACCGGTACCCACTCTCTTCCCTCAATCGTTCTACCCTGCCCCAGATACCTGTTATTGCTCCCCTGAGTAGTATTTCACCTCCCTCCCCGATGACCTGACTCTTCCCCTTACCTACACGTCCTAAAATTTCCCTGGTAATCTAGTGGTAGTCTAGTCTAGTAGTCCAGTCTACCATATAAGGGAATTTCTCCCTTTTATGGTAGACTGGCTCCACCCAGTGCATCCCAGGATGCACCGGACAGGACAGGGCAGGAGCAAGTGAAAATTTATGCAGGAGCAAGTGAAAATTGTTCTTGTCTCATTTGAGGCATGGGAACTGTGGACCTGGGCTGGGGGTTGCGGGTAGGGGAGGGTGCCACTAGGCACTAGGGATTTAATATTTAGTAATTGGGGAAAGGGGGGTTTAGGGAGGGCCACTAGACTTCCAGGGAAAATGTTTTTTTTTTTGGGGGGGGGGGGGGTTGGGTAGAGGCAGGGGGGCCACTAACCAGGGAATTTTTAGGAAGTGAGGGGAGGGAGAGGGCACTAGACTATTGAGGGGAGCACTAGATACCGGGTGGAACAATTTTTTTTTTAATTTATATATTTATAATATTTCAAACCTTATTCACAAGATATATCTTGTACAAGAAACACAGAGATATTATCTGAAATAACAAAAAAATATTCTAAAGTAAATATTCCTCTTTTCTTAGACCACTAATTTAGAGGGGGAGGTCAGTAAAGTTGAGGAGAACATATATCATATTAGTTCATAATAGGCAATAAGGCCTGGACCCAAACCACGGGCTATTTTACAATTACTTTACTCAACACTAGTCCCGAAAGTCATTTGGTAATTTTCTTTAAAGCAATAAAGCTTTTCAGCTGATCCGGTTCATAGAAAACATATTTGTTACCCACATATCTTATCATACATTTGCACGGGTATGCCAGTAAAAAACTGGCCCCCAGTGCTTTGGTATCTTCTCTTAATGCAAAGAACTTTCTCCGTTTTTCCTGAGTTGCTCTTGTAACATCCGGGTAAATCCAGATTCGTGCGCCCAAGAATTCTTATAAAGCATTTTTAAAATAGAACTTCATTATTGAGTTCAAGTCTTGCTCGAAGACTAAAGAAACCAACATCGTAGAGCGAGTGTGGATTTCGGTTAAGGATTGCTCTAGGAATGCAGTCAAATTTTGTAATCCGGAAGCTTGCTGCATTTGATTCTCTGGTTTTCTCTTTTCCTCCTCTCTCCTTTTTTGCGGTATTGGAAGATAGTAGATTTTGTTTATTGGGGGAATATGGTCAGAGGAGTAGTTGAGAATATCAGACAAATATTTTTTAAACAATTCAAGAGCACTCAGTTCTACCATTTTAGGAAAATTCAATATTCGCAAATTGAGCCGCCTGTTAAAGTTTTCAAGCTGATCGATTTTGTTATGGATAATAACTTTATCCTTAATCAGGCACTCAGTTGTAGTTTTTAGTGAACTTAGTTCTTGTTGGAAAAGTGTTTTCTGGCTATCAGTATCTTGCTTGATTTTTTCTACAGAGTCAGACAAAAGATCAACTTTAATCACCAAAGAGGCAGTGTCCGAAGCAGCTTTTGTAATTGTCTTTTTCAAATGCTGTAACATTATCCAAATGCTTCCTAGGGTTACCGCTGTGGGAGCTAATAGCTCCTGCTGTAAATCATCTGCAGGCTTCTCGGGCGAGGCTCCCTCGGTTGAGGATTCCTCAGCCCCCCCTTCGGAGACTTCTGAAAACTCTGCTTCACCTCTTGTGCTTGCAGGACACAGAGGAGGGTTAAGATCTGGTGAGGAAAGAGTTGTTACTAGCCCCAGGGGAGTCGTCGCTCCTCCAGACGCTCCCACAGCAGGGCTCCTCGCCTCCTTCTCCCGTGGGTGTGCTTGTAGCAAAACTATCGCGGGTCGACTGGACTAACTGGGTGGTTCCTGCCACGGATGGTAAGCTTTTTACCACCCCTTTCCTTTTTGTATGAGGCATCTTTCAGAGAAAACTATTATGTTTAAGACAGAAAAGGAAAAAAAATCCAGAGAGCCTCGATGCATGCTAACAGGCAACATCTGCCATCTTGAAATGCCCCTCCCCCTCTCCTCCAATTTTTTTTATATATCATGGGGAAGGGTGGGGGCAGGGTTGGACACGAAGGGAGGGAGATCAGGCGATGACTGCCGACAATTTTTTTTTAATTTGTATATTTTATTGAAAATACCAACTCAGTTACAACATAGAGCCTCTGCTCTGCAACCAAATACAACTTATATTATACCAGATATCACAAGACAATTTTTTTTTAAATGTCACCCTTCCTGTCAGTCAGTCCCTGAGCCAAGTGCAGCTCAGGCACTGACAAGAAGGGTAATATTTCTCAATGCGCTGAAGATTACTGCTGTGATTTTAACATGACAGTAACTTGCAGGCTCACTGCTTGTAGCATGCCATGGTTGTTATGGAGCAACAGTTTGAGGTAGAGCTAAGCAATAAACTGGCTATCTTCATTGGCCCTTTAAGATGCCAGTGCCTTATCCCTTAGGCGACCAGACTTTCTCTCAGAATACCAGGAATGTTGCTGTTCTAGTGTCTTTCCCTCCCATGCAAACACATTTATCTGGAGTCTGACCTCTTGTTACCTCTCCCTTTTTCACCATGAAGCTAGCCCTCTTTTCAGGTGGGACTTGAAACTAGAGAGTTGCACATCGACAGAAATTTCACCCATCCCCAATGGAATCTAACCCATACTCACCTGTACCCGCTAAGATCCGTTCCATCCTCACCCATCCCCACAATTAATCTCCTTCATCCCCATCCATACCTGCAAGAGTCGATGCTATTTAGTTGCTCGCAGAGTCGCCGCCCTCTGTTTCCTCCCAACTCCAACAGTCTTCCGTGGTTTTTTGGATAGTATTCACTATTCAAACAATAAGTGTTTCAAGTCTGGTGTTCCGGCTGTCTCTCTGGGCATTCCAAGCCTCATTCTGGTGCTCTAACTGCCTCTTGCCATATGTTCCAAGCTTCATTCTGGTGCTCCACTTGCCTCTCTTGGTGCATTCAAAATCTCATTCTTGAGTCACCAGAGATTTTGACTACACTCCTGCAGGAATCCACTGGCAACTTCTTCCGTGGGAATCCTGTGCCAATGTGTTCCATACCCGCGTGAATCCTGCAGGTTCCACAGGATTCCCACGATCCCCATTCCTATGCAGCTCTGTACATGAACGCCCCCCCCCCCCCCATCCCAGGCTTCCTTCCTCTACTGAGTAGGCAGCTGTACACCTCTGCATTACTTAAGGGAATGTTCCTAGGCTAACTTCCCTTCCCCCACACAGACAGCATAGCTTCCTTCTCGGCTCTGTGTATGTAGCTTAATTTCTTTCCATCCAGGTCCTGTCTCTCTCCTTCCCTTAATATGCTGGCTGTTCCAAGTTTGAAAGCTAGTAGCCACACCCTCCTTTCAATAGCTGATGAGAGTCACCAATGAATTAGTTTGATTTCTTCTGTTTGGACAGACTTCCAGCTTCATCCTCTTTCTTCAGCTTGAAAGAGTGGCTAAAAAGATGCTCAGCCTCTGACTTCCTGCACAGAAGTTACCTACGTCTACAACTCTCAGAAGACTTGACTTCTACCTGGCCTGCCTAGCCTTCCTTCTGGGACTTACTCCTTCCTGCCCTTCCCCCTTCCTGCTAATCCTGGAAACACATTCACCAGGAAGTGGAACACAGAGCTAGAGTTGCACGGGGCCAAAAATCTAACCCATCTCCACTGGAATCTAACCTGTCCACAGCTGTCCCTGCTGGAATCTTACCCATCCCCACAAGAATGTAACCTATCCCCACTGGAATCTTACCTGTTCTTACCCATCCCCACAAGAATTTAATGGTACCTACTTGGCTCTCTCAGTTCTGTCTAGGTTCAAGCTGCAGCACTGCAGGCAAGAAAGGAACGGAAGTTGGAACTTGGAACACTCTGGTGTGCACATAGAAGACTTGTGTTTTGCTGGCACTGTGTGCTGAGAAGTCACCACATGCATGTACCAGTAGGTCAGGTGACCTCTGATGCTCATTCCTCTGTCAGAGCTGAGGTATGCACATCAGCCCGGGAGCAGAGAGAGTTAATGGTAGACGTAACTCAACTGCACTGTTAAAGCAAGGAGGAGGAGGAGGAGGTGGCACTCAAAGAACTTGGTACTCGGTAGATGAGAGGTTGGGGCAGGTGCAGATTACACTTCCATGAGACCCCCGCGGGAACTGCTTCCATCCCCATGGGAACCCCTACGGTAGTCTGCAGCCCTAGAGAGAATTCTCACAAACCCCGTTCCTGTGCTGGTCTCTACACATAACTGCCAAGGGGGCCTGATCTTTGAGAAGGATATTTAACCCACTCTCCTAGCTCTGCATAGCTAGGCCCCAACTCTGCCCAACTATGCCTTTTATTAACTTCTATCACATCCTCCCTCAGCTTTTCTCTAACCTGAAGAGTCCTTAGCTTATTAGCCTTTTCGCATAAGCAAGGCATTTTATGCCCTTTATCATTTTTGTTGCCCGTTTCTGAACCTTTTTTTTTAGTTCTGCTATATCCTTTTTGAGATGGGACAAACAACTGAACACAATATTCAAGCTGAGTTTGCACTAGGGACCGATCAAGAAACATAATGGTTCTCAGTTTTGTTCTCGATTTCTTTTGAATAATCCTTAACATTTTATTTGCCTTTTAGAAGCTATGGCCCACTGGGCTGAAACTTTCAACATATTCTCCACAATAACTCTAAGGTCTTTTTCTTGGGTGGTAATTCCTGACTCAGGAGTTTGGGTCTGATATTTAAAAAAAGCTAAGATCTGAAATGTAGACTCCTTAATTGTGCCCTATTTCAGCTAAACTTAGTAGATTAAGGGGTCAATACTCAACATGGCCACCAATATTCAGCTGCACTTAACTGGGCAGTGACACTCGCACTGGCAGCTGAGGCACTATCTGGGCAGTGCTAGGGCAGTCCAGGGCCAGAGTCAGAGCAGTCCCAGATGTTACACAGACAATGGCAATGCTCAGTGCCAGTGCCTGCATACCTAACTGCATAAATAGAAGTTCTAACTTTACCCGGTTAGGTATACAGATGTGGCATTGAATACTTGGTGTAGAAACACACTCTATATTTTTTGTAGGGTATGGAGGAAATAACATAGATCACACTTTCTGAGTCTGGCATATCTCTCTATCCCCTCCCCCTGTGGTCCTGCAAACTTACAATGGACTGGTGGCGGCAGCAGCAATGGTCAGTTCAGGGCTAGTGCTAGGGACTCTGGCGACTCCCTGCAAACTATGTCAGTGCCACAACCCCTCCCATTCCAGTATCTCCTTTCTCTCTTCTCCCGCCCCCATTCTCTCACCCACCCCCTTTTTCCAAGCTGATTATTTCTTCACCTCTCCCCCCTCGTTTTGGCATCTCCTCGAACCCTTACCCCCAGTCTGGCATCTCTCTCACCTGAACGGTTTAAATTAAAAATTATTTTTTCTAAGCACATGGTTTCCATCATGGGAGCAATTCAAACATGCTGCCTTCAGCCTCCTCAGCACAGCTCTGACATAACTTCCTGCTTCCGCCAGGGCGGACCGCGGCAGCAGAGGGAGAGTGCCAAGGAGGCTGAAGGCAGCATGCTTGAATCGCATCCGTGCTGGAAACCCTTTGTTTAGAAAAAAAATGTTAAGTTACACTGGGAAGATGAGGAAGCTGCCGGACATGGGTAGAGAGAAGGGGAAGATATGCTAGCCCAGGACACACCATTTCTGGTGCCCCCAAATGTTGGCATCTCTCTGCCGTGCATACCCTGCTTACTGTATTCTGCTGGCCCTGAACCAGTCTTCCTGCTGCCATGTACTACCCAGAGGAAGTTGCATCAGAAAAAGCTGGATGTGGCAGCAGGAAGACTGAAGGCTTTTTGCCAGGCTTGCTCAATGGTAGCTAGGCCCCTGCCTCTAATCTTCAGGCATCGTGGTCATTTTGAATGATAAGTTAGGGATCATTAGTAAAAGGTTAGCAATTTCATGTTTGAGCTCTTCCATGACTCAGGAGGAAATACCTGGCCCTGGTGATTTGTATTTCTTGAGTTAATCAATTTGATCTATTAAAACTGAATATGTGTTGCATACAGATCAGGCGACCCTCAGGGGGAGGAATGCTGGCTTCGGCCTAACCCCTGGTAAGCCTTTCCTCAGATGAGAGGTGCCCAGCTCTACCACCGGCTGCCTTTCAGGTGCTGTGGAGGACTTGCAGCTCATCTGCATATCCTTACAGCCTTCTCCGGGGTGACACCCAGGTCCACTCCGATCCACTCAGGGCCGCCGCTCTAGGTGCCTTCATGGCCACACCTCTCCTACTCTCCTCCGCTCTCTTTTACTCCTTTTCTTACTCTCAGCCGGTGACATCAATCCCAATCCTGGCCCCCCTCACCAACTATTATCCCAACTCTACAGATCTCACCGCGACCTCTCTAACCTCATCTCTATTTCTCTACTCCCCTCCTCTTCTCTGCCCTTCTCTTGCGCCCTATGGAATGCCCGCTCTATCTGTAACAAACTCGCCTATATCCAGGACCTCTTTATCTCGCGTCACCTCCATATGCTCGCCATAACAGAAACCTGGCTCTGCCCTGATGACTCTGCTTCAGTCGCAGCCCCGTGCCATGGCGGTTATCTATTTTCACATACTCCTCGCCCTGCTGATCGCAGGGGCGGTGTTGGACTACGTCTCTCTCCCTCCTCCAGATTTCAACCCCTTCTTCCACCTCAATCTCACTGTTTTTCCTCCTTTGAAGTCCACTCTATCTGCCTTTTCTCTCCTCTACTTCTTCGAATAGCGGTCATTTATCGTCCCCCTGATAAGTCCCTTTCATCCTTTCCCAGTGACTTTGACGCCTGGCTTGCCTTCTTCCATGATCCTTCCTCCCCCTCTCTCATCCTTGGTGACTTTAATATTCCTGCTAATGATCCTTCCAAGTCTTATATTTCCAAGTTACTCGCTTTAACGTCCTCCTTTAATCTCCAACTATGCTCCACCTCCCCCACTCATCAAAATGGTCACTATCTTGATCTCATCTTCTCCTCCAACTGTTCACCCTCTAGTTTCCTTGCCTCTGATCTTCCCTCTCTGATCACCATCTTATAACTTTCACACTTAAATCTCCTCCCTCCCAGTCCCGTCCTATCTTATCTAATTTATCTAGGAATCTTCACGATATTGACCCTTCATCTCTATCCGCCCATGTTTCAAACCTCCTCTCTACTGTGGCACCATCCACATCTGTCAATGAGGCTGTTTCTTCTTACAACAATACTCTATCCTCTGCCTTAGACACTCTTGCACCTTTGATGACCCGCCCTATAAGGCGTACAAAACCCCAACCTTGGCTGACTTCTAATATCCGCTACCTACGTTCCTGTACCCGCTCCGCCGAACGCCTCTGGCGGAAATCTCGGGCCCTTGCTGATTTCTTACACTTTAATTTCATGCTGACCTCCTTCCAATCTGCTCTTTTACATGCCAAACAGGATTATTATATCCAACTGACCAACTCTCCTGGCTCTAACCCTCGACTTCTCTTCACCACATTGAACTCTCTCCTCAAGGTGCCCCCTCCCCCAACTCCCCCTTCATTATCTCCTCAGACCCTTGCTGAATTCTTTCACAACAAGGTTCAAAAGATAAATCTTGCTTTCTCTACCTCACCACCTCTCCCTCCACTAGTCCGTTCCCCTCTCTCTCTTTCCCCTCATTCCCTTTCCTCCTTTCCTGAAGTTACTATTGAGGAAACTACACTTCTCCTTTCTTCCTCAAAATGTACCACCTGTTCCTCTGATCCCATTCCCACCCACCTTCTTAATGCCATCTCTCATGCTCCTATTCCTTTTATCTATCACATTCTCAACCTCTCACTTTCCACTGCGACTGTCCCTGCTGCCTTTAAACATGCTGTGGTCACACCTCTCCTTAAGAAGCCTTCACACGACCCTACTTGTCCCTCTAATTACCGACCCATCTCCCTCCTTCCTTTTCTCTCCAAATTACTTGAGCGTGCTGTTCACCGCCACTGCCTTGATTTTCTCTCCTCACATGCTATTCTTGACCCACTACAATCTGGTTTTCGCCCTCTCCACTCAACCGAAACTGCGCTTACTAAAGTCTCCAATGACCTATTACTGGCTAAATACAGAGGTCAATATTCCATCCTCATTCTTCTTGATCTTTCCGCTGCTTTTGACACTGTCGATCACAGCATACTTCTCGATACCCTGTCCTCACTTGGATTCCAGGGCTCTGTCCTTTCCTGGTTCTCTTCCTACCTCTCCCTCCGCACCTTTAGTGTTCACTCTGGTGGATCCTCTTCTACTTCTATCCCTCTGTCTGTCGGCGTACCTCAGGATTCTGTTCTTGGTCCCCTCCTCTTTTCTATCTACACTTCTTCCCTTGGTTCATTAATCTCATCCCATGGCTTTTCCTACCATCTCTATGCTGATGACTCCCAAATCTACCTTTCTACCCCTGAGATCTCACCTTGCATCCAAACCAAAGTTTCAGCGTGCTTGTCTGACATTGCTGTCTGGATGTCTCAACGCCACCTGAAATTAAATATGACCAAAATCGAGCTTCTCATTTCCCCCCCCAAACCCACCTCCCCGCTCCCCCCGTTTTCTATTTCTGTTGATGGCTCTCTCATTCTCCCTGTCTCCTCAGCTCGAAACCTTGGGGTCATCTTTGACTCTTCTCTCTCCTTCTCTGCTCATATCCAGCAGATCGCCAAGACCTGTCGTTTCTTTCTTTACAATATCCGTAAAATCCGCCCCTTTCTTTCCGAGCACTCTACCAAAACCCTCATCCACACCCTTGTCACCTCTCATTTAGACTACTGCAATCTACTTCTTGCTGGCCTCCCACTTAGTCACCTCTCCCCTCTCCAGTCAGTTCAAAACTCTGCTGCCCGTCTCGTATTCTGCCAGGGTCGCTTTACTCATACTACCCCTCTCCTCAAGTCCCTTCACTGGCTCCCTATCCGTTTTCGCATCCTGTTCAAACTTCTTCTACTAACCTATAAATGTACTCACTCTGCTGCTCCCCAGTATCTCTCCACACTCGTCCTTCCCTACACCCCTTCCCGTGCACTCCGCTCCATGGATAAATCCTTCTTATCTGTTCCCTTCTCCACTACTGCCAACTCCAGACTTTGCGCCTTCTGTCTTGCTGCACCCTACACCTGGAATAAACTTCCTGAGCCCCTATGTCTTGCCCCATCCTTGGCCACCTTTAAATCTAGACTGAAAGCCCACCTCTTTAACATTGCTTTTGACTCGTAACCACTTGTAACCACTCGCCTCCACCTACCCTCCTCTCTTCCTTCCCGTTCACATTAATTGATTTGATTTGCTTACTTTATTTTTTTTTTTGTCTATTAGATTGTAAGCTCTTTGAGCAGGGACTGTCTTTCTTCTATGTTTGTGCAGCGCTGTGTACGCCTTGTAGCGCTATAGAAATGCTAAATAGTAGTAGTAGTAGTAATCATATTACATATAATTATACAATGGATATTTAGCAACTGATTTCCAATATCTGTATCTGTACAAAATGAAGGAGAGTAAAGGAAAAAGGTTAGGAAAAACAGATTAGCCAGGCCTTAGATCTTCATCTTATATGGATTAACTGTATAAACATCTATATGAGGCTTTGAAAAATGAAACATCCCCCATTAACTGAAGGATAATATTTCTGTGTTCTACAAAAGCCAATTGTTTAAATTGGTGACATGCTATCCCTATGACAAACCTGCAGGTCTTTCTTGAAGAAAAGTCACAAATAGTCCATTGGGACAAGATATATTCAAGCTCTGAAACACAGTGGCATCTTCTGGACCCTGTAGAATTTCGATCTACAAAACATAAAGCTAGTTAGTATGAAACACTGTTTAAAAAATATGAAAGATCCACTTACAACACCCCACCTCTGATATTTAAACATTGTGGTCAGACTTGAATTCAAATGCTGACTGTGGCATTTAAATCTGTACCCAGAGATTCAGCACTGGTTGATACTAGGATATCAGCACTGAGAGATATACGTGAATGGGGAGAGCTGCTGGAAGTTATCCAGGAACCACTGATATTCAATGCTGATACCCAAATAACTATCTGTGTAAGTTAGGACAGCAAAACAGCTCTGCAAAAGACTGGTACTGGTGCTGAATAATGGTAGTACCAAGATAACCTCCGTCTCTGCCTTGGCTGTGCTCTGGACTGCATTGGCACTACCCAGAAAGTGATGAGGCAGTCAGAGATGATTTTCAACAGCATTACCAGATAATGCCCACTGAAAACCCAGGTAGGGCCTCAGTGAGTTGCATTTATTTGGGTAGGAGCCTCTCCTACTTGGATATGTGTGGCTGAATATCAGGGCCACCATTACAGTTTCTGCCTTGTCTGCTTTAGCCTCAATGACATCCTGCAAAATGCAAAGTATTGCAAAAGTACTCTCAGTTTTCTAAACTGCAAATATGTTTCACAGTCCAAACGTGTTCCATCAGAAACACACTAAATACCACTGAACAACAGTACAGGCAACCTCATGCCATGTTTCAATTCCTTTAAGACAGACTATCACTAATATATAATAGCAGAAAAAAACAGAATCACAAGAAAACTTAAAAAAAAATAAAGGGTCATGGATTTGATATACTGCCTTTCTGTGGTACAACCAAAGTGGTTTGCAGGTACTGTCTCTGTCTCTAGTGGGCTCACAATCTAAGGGGGTCTTTTACTAAGGCTTGCTCATGTTTTTATTGTGCGCTAAAATTGGGCGCATGCTAACTAAACATTAGAGATGCTAATGTTTAGCGTGCGCCCAATGTTAGCGCGCCTTAGTAAAAGGGGGTCTAAGTTTTGTAACTATGGCAATAAACTGCAGTGAGAATTGTGAGAACCCTCCATGGGCGCTTGAGGTGGGAGTTGGGAGAAGCGGTAGAAGGGTCCTACACCCTCTGGGGAATCTTCACTACAGGTCCCAGAAGTCCCAGTACCCTGGGGGTGGAGTTCCTGGAAGGCGGGGATTGACTGACGCTGAAAGAAGGACAGGGGACTCCAACTCCCAGAGATCCCGGCAGGGAGAAAGGCTTGCTGGGAAGGGGAGGAAAGGGGACTACAACTCCCAGAGATCTCAGAGGGGGGAGAGGCTTTGGGAGAAGGAGGGAAAAAAGGACTGGAAAGCCCCAGTTGCAGAGGAGGTGGATGATGATTGGCTAATGGATACTAATCAGGAGGATGGGAGTCTATTGGTAGAATCTGGAGGGGAGGATTTTATGGAGTGGGAGCCTGACAGTAGGGGAGGAGAGAGCTGTGGGGAACTTATGGCCACTTCAGCTCTAGCCCAAACGCCAAGAGGTAAATTGCAAGCTGTGGCAGCTGCCTTTTTTTCCCAACTCAAAGACCCTTGGAAGAGTATGTGGGAATGGCTCAGAGCAGTATGGGGGAAGAAGCAACAAAGGAAGGTGGGGATTGATGTCATGTTGAAACTGTGAAGGACTGAAAGTTTGAGTTTTGAACACAACTGAAGATAAACCTCCTCAGGAGGGACTGGGGCAACTTATCGTGTCTTTTTGGTTTTTCTTTATATTGAAGCTATTGAACCTGTGCATGTGTGAACTTTTGTGTTTTGGGGCAACAATAAATCTTCTTATACCCTGGAAAGTGCAAGCGTGAAGATACTAACTTGTCGTGTTTGAGGGCGCTCCGGGACAAGGCTGGAGGAGTCTCTCTCTCTCCCTCACTGGAGGCACGAGTGTGGTGGATGTGTGTATCCTAGAGGAGATGAGTGGTGAGCTAAGCAGGAGTAGCCTGGGCCCACTACTAGAAGGGGGACCTGGGGACATAAGAGTGGTGGCAGTGGTGGGATTTTATGTTGGATTTCCATGTGAAGGAGATAGGAGATTCCTTTGGCACCATCCAATCAGGAGCCCACAGGAGAGAAAGGCACAGAACGCGTTTCCGGTAACCTCAAGGGGAGATCACAGCATGGACCCCAAGGATCTATTCTTGTTCATGATCCATCAATTTTAGAAACGATAAGAGCTGGCGCAGAAGCTAATGGAGGAGTCTCTGGCTGCCTCCCGGGCCCAGCAGCAACCCCTATTGGATTTGTTCCAGGACCTGTTGAGGAGCGGAGGCGGACCCCGGGGGCTGAATCCAGTGGTGGCCCCAGTAGGACCCGAGGGAGCCCAAGCTGCAGTAGAATCACCAAATGTTAATTGGCTTTTCTGGGGCAAGTTATCAGATGCTGATGACACTGAAGATTACCTGGGGGCCTTTGAAAGGGTAGCCACCGCAGCAGGGTGGCCTCGGGAGCAGTGGGCGATTTGACTGGCGCCCTCCCTCTCGGGTGGAGGCGTTAGCAGCCTTCCAGAGTTTACTGTCAGGCGAGGTGACTGACTATGACAAACTGAAGGGGCCATCCGCGACCGCTATGGTCTGAGTATTCAGACCTATAGGAGGAGGTTTCGGGAGTTGCGCTTTAGCTCAGTGCCTGATGGATCTAGTGAGGAAATGGCTGGAACCAGAGAGGAAAACTGTGCACCAGTTGATGCATGACTTAGTCCTGGCACAACAAAGAGAGTCTAAATCTCCCGTAAAAAACAAGAAAACAACACAAACGGAAGATGTCCAGAAAGACCAAACTCAAAACAACCCAATTCGTTTATTGAGACCCTACACGGTCCGTGTTTCGGCCAAAGAGGCCTTCTTCAGGGGTCTAAAACAAAACAAGAATGCAACATATATAATAAAAACATATATCATACGTGGTACAGAAGATAATATGCAAAACTGACATTAAGATAAAAATTATAAATATTTAAAAGATGTACATTACTGCAAACCATTTTTGCACATATATCATAAATCCTGAAGAAGGCCTCTTTGGCCGAAACACTGACCGTGTAGGGTCTCAATAAACGAATTGGGTTTTTTACATCTGTGTTTTGAGTTTGGTCTTTCTGGACATCTTCCGTTTGTGTTGACTTAGTCTTGGAACAATATCTGGAGGCTCTGCCCAGGTAAATGCGGGTGGACTTCGTGCGAAGGGCTGTACGACTTTGGAGCAGGCTATTGTGAGCCTGGAGTGCTACCTAGAATCTCAGCACCTGGGGGTGGGGCCCAAGGGGCTGAGGAGGGGAGGAGGGAACCCTGGACCCATAGTTAGCCTTCAGAGACCCCTGGTAGAGGAGGAAGGTAGCGATAGATTCTGCTACCGGTGTGGTCTGAGGGGGCATATCAGAAAGGATTGTGGTGAGCGCATGGGTTTGACCACCCACGCCCTGCAACCAGCAGCTCCTCGATATACTCAATGAGTTGAGGTGGACAGGATTAGAGTGGAAGGAGTGCTGGATTCTGGGGTGGACCAGACCATGGTGTCCCGACGGTTGTAAGAGCGGATAAGGAAAAGGGGGGAAGCAGGGGCGCAGTCTTACAAAGGAGAAATAGGCATCCAATGTATTCATGGAGTTAGAACACAATATGACCTTCACCAGGTACGGATCAAAGGACCCACCGGGACTACCCGGCTAGCTGTGGCCATTCTGCCATGTCTGCCCCAGGAGCTGATACAGGGAAGGGATTGGGCTCCCTTTTCTCACTGTTTAAGGGAAAAAGAGGCTATGGTGACGAACCAGGCCCAAGGGTGGGAGGCGCAGGAAATGGATCCCGGAATCTCACAGCTATTTCCCTTCTGTGAAGACATTATAGCCCCCCCTGGGAAGACGAGAAAGGATAGGGTCCATAGGAAAGATACCCAGAAAGAGTGTAGGAGAGTGATGGAGGATCTGGAGGAGTTAGGGGCCTTCCATACGAGTCTGGAGACCCTACTTTTCATGAGACCTAGTCCTTAGTGGAGCGCATGATCTGGTGCGGGAGGTAATGGTGCTGGGGCCGCTTGATAACAGTGATCATAATATGATCGGATTTGATATTAGCTTTGAAGTATACATAGGAAATCAAATACGATAGCGTTTAACTTTATGTTTAAACTGTTTTATTGACGACAATCACGTTACAGGTTAACTTGGAATATTCATACAGCATAAATCAATATACAAAACAATATTCCAACAACATAGTCGACATCGCCAAACACTTTTCTCCCTTTTTTACTCCCCCCTCCCCCTCTCCCCTCTTTACAATTATTATCTTGGCAAATGTGAACATTAAATGTCAAATGACTTTTTATCGCTAAGATCACAAACTTTACAATAGCTCGTTAGATGACATATTGCTTATCATTTAACACCAAAAAATCCAAACATCAAAACTCTGGAGCAATGCCAATCTTTTAGCAATATTCATCCCCCTCAACCCCTCCATCCCCCCACCCAACCCATCCCCCCCCCCCCCCCCCCCCATATTGCTTGCCTGTTCAGGGCGTATTGATGTGACATAAAGTGAGCGGATTCAAGTGCCCATTTTCTTGCCTCCACATGTCTAAAAATGTCCCCCTACTCCACATCGTCCACTCTCCAGCATATTGAATGGTCTCATAAGTCAAGGCACCAAGACCCATGTGAAGCTGCTGGCAACAATAATTTGTGCAGAATCTTAATCTCGCTAGTACTCAATATCCTCTGTATCCTACACACGCCTCCCTAAGCCTACTTATAGCCTACCCCCTCCCCCCTACTCCCCTCTTCCCTTGCAAGCAGAATACAGCTCTGAACGAAATCTATCATTCCAGGCTACCTGCACTCCCCCACTGTTCCCCTCAATTTATCAAGCATTAATAAGCAAACTACGCCCCCTCGGGCTAAGAATTTGCAGATATGGCGTCCAAATTTGAAGAAAGCGCACTCTGCGTTTAGGTGATTGTTTTGAGTCCCTAGCCTCCCAAGAGGCCAGGAGATGCACCTGATTGCGCCAGTGCCAGTATGCTGGCCCCTCCGATGAAATCCAGTATTGCATAATGCATTTCCGAGCTACCAAACTCAGTTTCCTGCAGATCATTATAGCGGGGGCACTCAGTGGAGCAAACGCTCTTGGTTGATCTAACAGAAACTGCCTCTCCGTTCCTTGAATTCTATTCCCCAATCGAATCAAAAACCCTCTTACCCTCTGCCAGAACATGCGCACCTTGGGGCATTGCCATAGTGCATGATAAAATGAGTTGGGACCCCCTCCGCACTTAGAGCACTCCGAGTTATCCGGCCCCAACATATGAGCCAGTTGTGCTTTAGACATATATCCCCGAAGAACCACTCTGTAGCCGCATTCCCTCAGTCTCTCGTCTGTTACCAACGCCCGGATACCCTTCAAGGTAGCTGACACATCCCATGTTACTAGTGAGGTCCCGAGATCTTGTTCCCATTTCCGTTTAAGGTCAGCATACTGCGTCTGGGGCCTGCGCTTAGCCAGGGCCCCGTACAATGCCGATACCGACTGCTTCTCTATTTGCAACTCCTCAAAGAAGACCCGGAGTAGTTCCCCCATCCGCCCCTTCAAATGTGCTTGATTCAGGGATTTCATATAATGGCGGACCTGTGCATAGGCAAACCTGTTACCCCAAGCTGTTCCCACTTTGTCCTGAAGAGCATCAAATAGCATCATTTCCCCATTTTCCAATAGCAGATGTTCCAATCTGGTGATACCCAGCCCTTGCCATCTACCAAAGGTCGGGATGTCTATCCCCGCCTCAAAAACTGGATTACCTACAATTGGGATTTGATCCGTAATATACGGTTGACCCCCCATCTGCCGCATCCACCATTGCCACGTCTCCCGAAGAGGCTGTAGAATTATGCTTTTTTTAAATTTAGCAGGGAGTTGGCTACGGGGTAAATGAAGCAGTGCTAATATATCATATGGAGCAAAAAAGGCTTCCTCTAAGTCTGTAGGTGTATAATATTGCGTAGCATTAATCACATCTCCCAGGTGACGCAACAAACACGCCTGATTATATAGGAACACGTCTGGGATACCCATTCCCCCCTGCCTCCAGCTCCTTATTAACATGTTCTGGCGAACTTTAGGCTTCTTACCTGTCCAGCAAAACCGACCAAAAAGACGCATCAAGCGTTTCAAATCGGTCCTCGACAAGCGCATAGGCAAGGTTTGTAGAACATATAACCAGCGCGGAAACAGCACCATTTGAACTAAATGTATCCGCCCCATTAATGACAACGGAAGGCTCATCCAGGAATCTAATTTAGCCTTAGTATGCTCTAGCAAGATCTTAACATTTAGCTGATATAAGTTTGAAGTATTCATTGTAAGTCGAATACCTAAGTATTTAAAGGACTCTCTAGCCCACCTCAATGGAAATTCAGGCTCCCAGTCCCTCTGATTTACCTCTGGCGAGGCCAGAGCTTCAGACTTGTCCAAGTTGATCCGGAAACCTGAGTAGTCTCCATATTCACGGAATGTTTCCAATAACGTGTCTAAGGATTCCCTTGGGTTTGTAAGATGTACCAAAATATCGTCTGCAAAGGCTGCGATCTTAAACATGTGGGTCCCCACGCCAACTCCCCGGATTAATGGGTTTGCCATGATATCTCTGATAAGGGGATCTAAAACTAAAACAAAAAGAAGAGGAGACAAAGGGCATCCCTGTCTCGTGCCTCTCCTAATAAAGAAACTTTCCGACTCCATCCCGTTTACCCTCAATGTGGCACTAGGGCTAGCATATAGAGCATGAATTGCCTCAACAAATCTTCCTGAAAAGCCATAATGTTCCAACGTATCAAAAAGAAACTTCCAGTGAACCTTATCAAAGGCCTTTTCCGCATCAAAGCTGACCAACAGCGATGCTACCTTTGTCTGTGAGCTGTGCTCTAATGATGTCAATATTACCCTCAGGTTTTTACTCACCGCCCTTCCTCCCACAAAACCCACCTGACTTTCATGAATCAGCCGAGGGAGGAACCTCGCCAGTCTATTAGCCAAGATTTTTGCCAACAACTTGGTATCATAATTCAATAGAGAGATAGGCCGATACGAGGTCGGCTCCAGCGGGTCTCTCCCCGGCTTTAGCAAGACTATTATTTGGGCCCTATTCAAGTCAGGGGGTATCCTCTGTCCCTCTATCAATTGGTTCAAAAATCTAGTAATGGCGGGTATAACTCCTCCTTCCATCAATTTATAAAATTCTCCTCTTAAGCCATCAGGTCCCGGGCCTTTCAATCGCGGGCTGCGGGCTATGACCATACTAACTTCGTCCTCAGTAATTAATTGATTAAGGCTATCTAACTCTTGTGGTGTGAGCTTTGGTAAGGCTAAATTTTCCAAGTACAACTGATTTGATAGGCCTCCTTCTTAGCGTTTAACTTTAAAAAAGGAGACTATGATAAAATGAGAAGAACAGTGAAAAGAAAACTTAGAGGAGCGACTGCGAGGGTCAAAAATTTACATCAGGCATGGATGCTGTTCAAAAACACCATCCTGGAAGCCCAGGCCAAATATATTCCGTGTATTAAAAAAGGAGGACGGAAGTCCAAACTACAGCCGGAATGGTTAAAAAGTGAGGTGAAGGAAGCTATTAGAGCTAAAAGAGAATCCTTCGGAGAATGGAGGAAGGAACTGACTGAAAATAATAAGAAACGGCATAAGGAATGTCAAGTCAAATTCAAAGTGCTGATAAGGAAAGCTAAGAGGGACTTCGAAAAAAAGATTGCATTGGAGGCAAAAACACATAGTAAACATTTTTTTTACATATATTAAAAGCAGGAAGCTGGCAAAAGAATCAGTTGGACCGCTAGATGACCGAGGAGTAAAAGGGGCGATCAGGGAAGACAAAGCTGTAGCGGAGAGATTAGATGAATTCTTTGCTTCGGTCTTCACCGAGGAAAATTTGGGTGGGATACCAGTGCCGGAAATGGTATTCGAAGCTGACGAGTCGGAGAAACTTAATGAATTCTCTGTAAACCTGGAGGATGTAATGGGGCAGTTCTACAAACTGAAGAGTAGCAAATCTCCTGGACCGGATGGTATTCATCCCAGAGTACTGATAGAACTGAAAAATGAGCTTGCGGAGCTATTGTTAGAAATATGTAATTTATCCTTAAAATCGAGCGTGGTACCGGAAGATAGGAGGGTGGCCAATGTCACGCCGATTTTTTAAAAAGTTTCCAGAGGAGATCTGGGAAATTATAGACCGGTGAGTCTGACGTCAATGCCGGGCAACATGGTAGAGACTATTATTAAGAACAAAATTACAGAGTATATTCAAAAGCATGGATTAATGAGACAAAGTCAACATGGATTTAGTGAAGGGAAATCTTGCCTCACCAATCTACTACATTTCTTTGAAGGGGTGAACAAACATGTAGATAAAGGGGAGCCGGTTGATATTGTGTATCTGGAGTTTCAGAAAGAGTTTGACAAAGTACCTCATGAAAGACTCCAGAGGAAACTGGAGAGTCATGGGATAGGAGGTAGTGTTCTATTGTGGATTATAAACTGGTTAAAAGATAGAAAACAGAGAGTAGGGTTAAATGGTCAGTATTCTCAATGGAGAAGGGTAGTTAGTGGGGTTCCCCAGGGCTCTGTGCTGGGACCGCTGCTTTTTAATATATTTATAAATGACCTAGAGATGGGAGTAACTAGTGAGGTAATTAAATTTGCTGATGACACAAAGTTATTCAAAGTTGTTAAATCGTGGGAGGATTGTGAAAAATTACAAGAGGACCTTACGAGACTGGGAGACTGGGCGTCTAAATGGCAGATGACGTTTAATGTGAGCAAGTGCAAAGTGATGCATGTGGGAAAGAAGAACCTGAATTATAGCTACGTCATGCAAGGTTCCACGTTAGGAGTCATGGACCAAGAAAGGGATCTAGGTGTCGTCGTCGATGATACGTTGAAACCTTTTGCTCAGTGTGCTGCTGCGGCTAAGAAAGCAAATAGAATGTTAGGTATTATTAGGAAAGGAATGGAAAACAAAAATGAGGATGTTATAATGCCTTTGTATCGCTCCATGGTGCGACCGCACCTCGAATATTGTGTTCAATTCTGGTCGCTGCATCTCAAAAAAGATATAGTGGAATTAGAAAAGGTGCAGAGAAGGGCGACAAAAATGATAAAGGGGATGGAACGACTTCCCTATGAGGAAAGGCTAAAGCGGCTAGGGTTCTTCAGCTTGGAGAAAAGGCGGCTGAGAGGAGATATGATAGAGGTCTATAAAATAATGAGTGGAGTTGATCGGGTAGATGTGACGCGTCTGTTCACGCTTTCCAAAAATACTAGGACTAGGGGGCATGCGATGAAGCTACAATGTAGTAAATTTAAAACAAATCGGAGAAAATGTTTCTTCACTCAACGTGTAATTAAACTCTGGAATTCGTTGCCAGAGAATGTGGTAAAGGTGGTTAGCTTAGCGGAGTTTAAAAAAAGGTTTGGACGGCTTCCTAAAGGAAAAGTCCATAGACCGTTATTAAATGGATGGGGAAAATCCACTATTTCTGGGATAAGCAGTATAAAATGTTTTGTACATTTTTGGGATCTTGCCGGGTATTTGTGACCTGGATTGTCCACTGTTGGAAACAGGATGCTGGGCTCGATGGACCTTTGGTCTTTCCCAGTATGGCAATACTTGTGTACTTAAGACTCCTATGCCACTCTGAAATATGCCTGGGAGCAGGGGAAAGGGGGGCAAGTGGAGGGGTATCCCAGATTTAAAGTAGAAAAAGGAATATTAATGCGGGTAGGCCCTAAGGGCAGGGAGGAGGGGTTGAGGAAGCAGATTGTGGTTCCTAGGGGCTTCCGGAGGTTGGTATCAAATTGGCCCATGATCACCCACTCAGGGGGCATAAAGGGGCGCAAAATACGCTGACCCAGGTCTTGCACAGGTGCTATTGGCCAGGAATATACAAGGAGATAGAGTCATACTGCAATTCTTGCCCTAATTGTCAGAGGGTGGGGGAGTGTTGTCCTGAACGCGTTCCCTTACAACCCCTGCCTCGTATTGGCCAGCCTATGGGTAGGGTAGCTATGGATATTGTGGGGCCTCTGATCAAGTCTAGTCGAGGATACTCGTACATTCTGGTAATTATGGACATGGGATCAAGATTTCCTTGGGCAATACCTTTAAGAAATATCTCAGCTAAGGTTATAGCTGCTGAGTTGATACGCGTTTTCTGCGAAGTGGGTTTTCCCCGGGAGGTCTTAACCGATAAAAGCACCAATTTTCTGTCGAGCACCCTGACTCAAGTCTTGGAGGCCTTAATAACCCAAAGGGAGGAGGAGGGAGATGAGGATTTGGGTCCCCAAATCTCCGAAATCTTTCGCCCAGTGGACACTCACATAAATGGTGAACTCCAACAGGGGCAAAGAAGGGAGATGGAAAGCTTATTGGCAGAGTTCCAGGATGTGTTGACTCCTTGCCCTGGGGAAACCCACTTATTAATGCATGATATCGTGACAAAGGGGGGGGGGAAGGTGGTGAAACAAAGGCCTTATCGCTTGTCCCCCCAGAAAAAGCAGGAGGTTGTAAAGCAAGTCCAGAAGATGCTAGACTTCGGGGTTATCGAGGAGTCATATAGCCCGTGGTCTAGCCCTGTAGTCTTGGTGCCCAAGTCGGATGGCACGTGGCATTCTTGCATCGATTTCCGTCAGGTAAATGCTTTATCTGCCCCGGATGCGTACCCCATGTCTCATATTGAGGAGCTACTACATCGGCTAGGACCGGCCAAATACCTGTCTACCATGGACTTCACCAAGGACTACTAGCAAATCCCGCTCTCGGCTGAAGCAAGTCCCAAAATGGCTTTTTGTACTCCGGTGGGCTTGTATCAGTTCAAACGCATGCCACTTGGCTTAAATTCAGCTGCGGACAGCTGCCAACAACTGCTGGACAGGGTGTTCCGTCCCCACCAGTAGTATGTGGCCGCCTATATGGATGATGTCGTGGTCCATAGTCCAGATTGGGAAACCCATGTTAACCAGTTGAGGCAGGTGTTGGGTGCTTTTAGACGGGCGGGCTTCACCCTGAATCCCCAGAAATGCCACTTCGCTCAGCGGGAAGTAAAATACTTAGGGTATAAGGTGGGGAATAAAGAGGTGAGGCCGCTAGTGGACAAGGTTCAAGTGATTAGGGAATTCCCGTTGCCCCAGACAAAGAAACAATTAAGAGGCTTCTTGGGATTAATAGGATATTACCGATGGTTCATTCCTCATTTTTCCGCCTTGGCCACTCCTTTGACGGATATGCTCCAAGGGAAAAGGTCTAATCAGTTGAGTTGGAATGAGGGGGAGCGTAGGGAATTCCAGGGTTTGCAGGAGGCCCTGTGTGAGGAACCCGTCCTAAAGGCAGTGGATTTTGAAAAGCCTTTTGTGTTGCAAACGGATGCCTCAGGGGTGGGCTTAGGAGCAGTTCTATCCCAGGTACATGGTGATGAAGAACATCCCATCATGTACCTAAGTAGGAAGTTACTCCCCCATGAAAGGCACTACGTGGCTATAGAAAAAGAATGCTTAGCCACTAAGTGGGCTGTGCAGGCCACCCAATATTATGTGGAGGGACGTCGCTTCCTGTGGAAATGTAAGCTACACCTGCACCAGCCTCTCATCTACTGAGTACCAAGTTCTTTGAGTGCTGTCTCCTCCTCCTCCTCTTCTTCCTCCTTGCTTTAACAGTACAAGTGTGGAAAGTCTTACATTAAGGAGGTGGTAGAGACACAAATGATGATGGAATTCAAAAAGGCGTGGGATGAACACAGAAGATCTCTAATTAGAAAATGGAAGTTATAAAAAACCTAACCTTAAATGGCTGCATGTGTGTATGGATGTGTGAAGTAATGCTTGGATGGTGACTGGCTGTGATTAACTAGGGCCGATACCGGACAGACTTGTATGGTCTGTGTCTAATATATGGAAGTCTGGTTTAGGATGGGCTGGAAAGGGCTTAGACAGCAACTTCAGTGGCTGGAACATAAGGACAGTTCTAGATTTTATGATCTGTGTCCCACAAATGAGAAGATGCATAGACTGGAGTGGGCTTCAACGACAACTCCAGCAGTTGGAACATAAGGATAGGGCCAGATAGACTTCTATGGTCTATGTTCCAGAAACACAAAAGAAAGACCATAATCAAGTATATAATATCACACTCGTTGATTTAATCATGAACTGATAATGAGTGTGACTATTGGGCAGACTGGATGGACCATTCAGGTCTTTATTTGCTGTCACTTGTTATGTTACAATTAATCCTCTTTGCTCCCGGGCTGATGAGCAGACCTCAGCTCTGACAGAGGCATGAGCATCAGATGTCACCTGACCTACTGGCGCGTGCATGTGGTGACCTCTCAGCACACAGTGCCAGTAAATCAGAGACAAATCTTACATGTGCACACCAGAGTGTTCCAAGTTTCAGCTTCCATTCCTTCCTTGCCTACAGTGCTGTGGCTCAAATCCAGAGAGAGACTGAAGGAGCTGATTGGAATTTTCTTTTATGTATCATTAAATTCTTACAGTGATGGGTGTGGATGGGTTAAATTCTTGCAGGGATGGGTTGGAATGGGTTACATTTTTGCGGGGATGGATGGGGATGGGTAAGATTCCAGTGGGGACGGGTAAGATTCCAGCAGGGATGGGCGGGGATGGGTAAGATTTCTGTCCCCGTGCAACTCTCTACTTTAGTATAGAGCTTACAGGAGTAGCTGCTTCTTCATAAAGAATTGGATGCAATAATTCCATTTGTTCACAGAACACAGAGGAATATAATAAATAAATAAAACAGACCCACCTTTATCTCTGTTTGTTTGGTTGCTTCATCACTTAATTCTGGAGAGGTTACTGATTTTGGACCTCTAGTAGATTTCCTTGTCTTCCCAGAAGGGGTGGCAGAACGAGGAGCTGGGATAATGCTGGGACTATAAACAGAGGGAATATTCAGCATGGCTGCTAATATGGGATCTGTCTCCACTGTAAAAAAATAAAAAAGCAAGCAAAATACAATAAACTCTCAAAGCATGGCAACACAACTCTAAATACAGAAAGATATTTGCTGACACAAGAGCAGTGCTGGAAAGAGCTGATGGCTTCCATATGAGTGTTCTATCTGCAAAACAAATCAGGGTCAAATGTAATTATTAGGTACCCCTAGGTGCTGGAGTCATGATGTCATGCCAAATAACATGGATTACACTTCAGGACAACCTCTTCATGTCATTTATAGGCACAAAAACACTTAGCTGACTTGTGATCTGGGTCTAGATACTTTTAAGCATCAGTTATGGGTATCTGCTTTGGATATAGTCTAGCCATAGAGCCTCTATTTCTTACAGTCACTGGGAATTTCTTTTGGGCAATATCACCAAAAAAAAAAAAAGAGGTGATGTGAAATTTAACAAATTGATTTTTGGAAATGAAAACATAACCAAGCTGCCAAGAGCACTGGAAAAACAGTAAAGAGATGGAAGTAAAATAAAGAAAGAAAACTTACAACACATCAAAAAACCTAAGGAGACATAAGGGCCCCCTTGTAATAAAGTGCACTATAATTTTGCGGTTACCATGTGTTAATGGCCAAAATTTCATATATAGTAACTCCAAAGCCTCTGTGATAGGGGTATGCCCAATATCACCACATATAGTTAAAGTTCAGACTCTACATTTACCCCTTAATTCTATAAACTTGTGCACACAATTGTATGCTTAGCCCTCAAAGTTGCACACACAAGTTATAGTGTCAGTTATGCACATAACATAAATTAATAATTAGCTGCTAAATAACAACCAATTATTGGCTGTAATTGGCACCAATTGGCATTAATTAGCAGTTATTGCATAACTGCTTTTAGTTGAGATTCTGTAAATGTGCACACATAACCCACAGCGTGCAACTGCAAGGGGGGCATAGACCTGAGAGAGGCATGGGCAGGTCAGGGGCATGCCTAGCATTTACACACATATCTTATAGAATACTAGCATTTAAGTGCCTAATTGCCTACATTAAGACATGAGAATTTACACCAGCCATGGAGCTAGTGTAAGTGCCCGCGCCTAAAGTTAGACATAGAAATGCAGACCTATGCTATGGCAAAGATATTTAACTGTAGCAGGTGTTCTCTGAGAACAGCAGGCCAAATATTCTCACATCTGGGTGATGTCATACGACAGAGCCTGATGTGAATGCCGACTGGTGTATATAGCAAGTAGAAAATTATAGCAAAGTCCAACCATTTATGTGATTCCTTAGTAAAACATTATAGCTATAAGAATACAACTCCCAGGGGAGGTGTGAAGTATGTAAGAATACTTGGCCTGCTGTCCTCGGAGAACACCTATCTTTGCTTTCTCCAAGGACAAGCAGGCCATAGTATTCTCACATCTGGGAATTCCTAGCTACCAGGCTCACTGAAAACAACAATGCTAGGACAATAGGGACTGAAAATGTTGAAGCCTTGAGTCAATCAACCTGAAACTATATACAACTGGTTTATGAAGGTACAGCCTGGAACAGAACAAAATTGAGCCTAGGAGAGTGGAGTTGGATTCTAGAAAGCAAACAAATCCTTCAAGACCATCTGACCAAACCGGCTTTCATGTCAGGTATTCTGCTCAAGACAGTAGTGAGATGTGAATATATTACAGAACACATACACAAACATGGTTTAATGGGACAAAGTCAGCATGAGTGGAGGAGTGGCCTAGTGGTTAGGGTGGTGGACTTTGGTCCAGGGGAACTGAGGAACTGAGTTTGATTCCCAATTCAGGCACAGGCAGCTCCTTGTGACTCTGGGCAAGTCACTTAATCCTCCATTGCCCCATGTAAGCTGCATTGAGCCTGCCATGAGTGGGAAAGCGCGGGGTACAAATGTAACAAAAATAAATTAAAAAATGAGTTCAGCCAAGGGACGTCTTGCCTCACCAGTTTGCTTCATTTCTTTGAAGGCGTGGAGAAAGGTGAGACGTTTGATGTAGTGCATCTAGATTTTCAGAAAGCTCCTCATGAGACTCCTGAGAAAATTAAGAGCCATGGGATAGGAGGTAAGGTTCTGGTGTGGATTAGGAATTGGTTATTGGACAGAAAACAGAAGGTAGGGTTAAATGGCCATTTCTCTCTGTGGAGGAGGGTGAACAGTGGACTGCTGCAGGGATCTCTACTGAGACCGGTGCTGTTTAACTTATTTATAAAAGATATGGAAATCGGAACGACGAGTGAGGTGATTAAATTTGCAGTTGATACAAAACTATTCAAGGTTGTTAAAACATGTGCGCATTGTGAAAAATTGCAGGAAGACCTTAGGAAATTGGAAGACTGGCCATCCAAATGGCAGATGAAATTTGATGTGGACAAATACAAGGTGATGCACATTGGAAAGAATAATCTGAATCATAGTTACCTGATGCTAGGGTCCACCTTGGGGATCAGCACTCAAGCAGAAGATCTAAGTGTCATTGTAGATAATATGCTGAAATCTTCTGCTCAGTGTGCGGCTGTGGCCAAAAAAGCAAACAGTAAGCAAGGAATTATTAGGAAAGGGACGGTGAATAACACCGAAAATACTATAATGCCTTTGTATCGTTCCACGGTGACTCCGCACCTTGAGTATTATGTTCAGTTCTGGTAAAAAAAGATATAGCAGAATTTAAAAAAGGTTCAAAGAAGAGTGACCAAAATGATAACGGGGATGGAACTCCTCTCGTATGAGGAAAGTCTAAAGTGGTTAGGGCTCTTCAGCTTGGAAAACAGACAGATGAGGGGAGATATGATTGAGGTCTACAAAATCCTGAGTGGTGTAGAATGAGTAGAAGTAAATCGATTTTTCACTCGTTCCAAAAGTACAAAGACTAGGGGACATTCGAGGAAGTTACGTATATGGAAATACTTTTAAAACAAATAGGAGGAAATATTTTTTTCACTCAACGAATAGTTAAGTTCTGGAACTCTTTCGTGGAGGATGTGGTAACAGCAGTTAGGTATCTGGGTTTAAAAAAGGTTTGGACAAATTAATGGAGGAAAAGTCCATAATCTGCTATTGAGACAGACATGGGAAGCAACTGCTTGCCCTGGGGTTTGTAGTATGGAGTGTTGCCATGATTTGGGTTTCTGCCAGGTACTTGTGACCTGGCTTGGCCACTGTTTGGAAAACAGGATACTGGGCTAGATGGACCATTGGTCTGACCCAGTATGGCTACTCTTGTGTTGTGTGTGTGTGTGTGTGTGTGTGTGTGTGTGTGTGTGTGTAAGATGGAACTCTGACACTACCTTAGGAAGGAACTTTGGGTGTGTGAGAAGAACTACTCTGTTGTAATGAAACTTCATATAAGGTGGATCAGCTACTAGGGCCTGAAAGCTCATTGACGCTACGAGCTGAAGTGATCGCCACAAAAACACAACTTTCCAAGTCAAAATACTTTAGTTGACAGGTGCCAAGTGGCTCAAAAGGAGCTCCAAGCAGCTTGGATAAAATGATGTTTAGATCTTATAAGTACATAAGTAATGCCACACTGGGAAAAGACCAAGGGTACATTGAGCCCAGCATCCTATCCACGACAGCGGCCAATCCAGGCCAAGGGCATCTGGCAAGCTTCCCAAACATACAAACATTCTATACATGTTATTCCTGGAATTGTGGATTTTTCCCAAGTCCATTTAGTAGCGGTTTATGGACTTGTCCTTTGGGAAACCGTCTAACCCCTTTTTAAACTCTGTCAAGCTAACCGCTTTCACCACGTTCTCCGGCAACGAATTACAGAGTTTAATTACGCGTTGGGTGAAGAAACATTTTCTCTGATTTGTTTTAAATTTACTACACTGTAGTTTCATCGCATGCCCCCTAGTCCTAGTATTTTTGGAAAGTGTGAACAGACGCTTCACATCCACCTGTTCCACTTCACTCATTATTTTATACTAGCCGTTAAGCCCGTAACAACGGGCTAGTTTTTTGTTTTCCTATGCCCTCCCCCCCCCATCCACCAAACCTGCTCTCTCCCCTGCCCTCCCCCCAGCGTCTGTTTCCCTCAGTTCCGCCCCCTCCTTCCCTCCCTGCTCCCTCCTCCTCCGATTTCCACGTCCATGTCCAAGCCCTCCTCCCTATTGGGCTGTACTGCTGGTGGAGGTGGGGCTTGGACTTCTACACCCTCAGCGTTCCGACTCTACTGCGCTTTTGCAGGTGAGTCGGTCACTTGCCGTTTATATGTTTGATACCTCTATCATGTCTCCCCTCAGCCGTCTCTTCTCCAAGCTGAAAAGCCCTAGCCTCCTTAGTCTTTCTTCATAGGGAAGTCGTCCCATCCCCGCTATCATTTTAGTCGCCCTTCGTTGCACCTTTTCCAGTTCCACTATATCTTTCTTGAGATGCTGCGACCAGAATTGAACACAATACTCAAGGTGCGGTCGCACCATGGAGCGATATAACAGCATTACAACATCGTCACACCTGTTTTCCATATCTTTCCTAATAATACCCAACATTCTATTCGCTTTCCGAGCCGCAGCAGTACACTGAGCAGAAGGTTTCAGTGTATTATCAATGACGACACCCAGTTCCCTTTCTTGGTTCGTAACTCCTAACGTGGAACCTTGCATGACGTAGCTATAATTCAGGTTCTTTTTTCCCACATGCATCACCTTGCACTTGCTCACATTAAACGCCATCTGCCACCTAGCCGCCCAGTCTCCCAGTCTCGTAAGGTCCTTCTGTAATTTTTCACAATCCTGTTGCGAGTTAACGACTTTGAATAACTTTGTGTCATCAGCAAATTTAATTACCTCGCTAGTTACTCCCATCTCTAAATCATTTATAAATATATTAAAAAACAGCGGTCCTAGCACAGACCCCTGAGGAACCCCACTAACTACCCTTCTCCATTGTGAATACTGCCCATTTAACCCCACTCTGTTTCCTATCCTTCAACCAGTTTTTAATCCACAGTAGGATTAAAAACTGGTTGAAGGACACAGTAGGAGGTTCAACTGGGGGGGGGGGGGCTTTGTCAACAACAAACTTCTCATTAATCTAACAAGTAAAGGCTTGACAGAGATGGGCTTACCACCTACCTGAGAATGGTAAGAACTGATTGCACTGATATGTACCTTTACAAAGGTGCAGGAGGTATTCAAGCAGTTTTTGTGTACAGCAAGAGATAGAATCTAGGCCTTGCCCCAGTGGTGTGCTGGTAACTTTTTAACAACAGGCTCTCTCCCCGGTCCACCTCTGCGCCCCCCCCCCCCCCCCCCAAATTGCAGAGCTGGCTATACCCGGGGAGAGAACCTGGGGGGGAGGGGGGATAATGCATTACTCTCTCCGGGAATTTTTTTTTTTTTTTAAATGCTCCAAGGCTCCAATCTAATTCATGTGGGATAAAATGCCATAAATAAGTAAATAAATAGATAGAAACTCTGAACGTTGAGCACGAGTCCCATAACATGATGTCCGTTTTAGAAGCCCTTTACCAGGAGAAAAAAAAGAGTCTCTGCACCAATAACAGGGTTAGGTGTCCCTATAACCAGCCCCTCCAAATGACACACTGATTATGATTTATAACTTCTCCACTACAGCACTGTGATGTTCCTGAAACTAAAATTGAAGCAGAAAAAAAAGAAAAAGCAAGGAAGAGGCAACAAAAAGAGGAGAAGGTACCCAAAGAGAAAAGACACTCACAAATCACTAAACCCAAAACACATACTAGGAAATGTAGTTGGAAAGCAATGACCACTAATGCTCACAGTCTAAGCAATAAAATTCATGACCTTCAAGCCCTGATGTTGGAGACTGACTTGGACATAGTTGCAGTCACAGAGACATGGCTCCATGGTTCCCATGAATGGGATGTAAACATACCAGGCTATAACCTTTTTAGGAAGGATAGGGAGGGACGTAAAGGTGGAGGAGTAGCTCTGTATGTGAGAGATGATATCGCAGCGACTGAAATGACAGGGAAGTGGGGAAAGGAAGAAGCGATATGGATCACCTTAAAAAGAGAGGATAGAACCTTGGTCCACGTGGGTGTTGTCTATAGACCCCCGACACAATTGGAAGAACTAGATAAAGATCTGATCGCTGATATTCAAAAGTTGGGGAAGAAAAGAGAGGTGCTGTTGTTGGGAGATTTTAATCTGCCGGATGTAGATTGGAAGGTTCCATCTGCAAAATCGGAAAGAAGTAGAGAGATTGTGGATGCTTTCCAAAGTGCTCTGCTCAGACAAATGGTGAACGAACCCACGAGGGAGGGAGCCACGTTGGATCTGGTGCTCACAAATGGGGATAGTGTGTCAAATGTCCGAGTGGCTGCGCACCTGGGAAACAGTGACCATCAAACGGTTTGTTTTGATGTAACGGCTCATGTGGATGGCGGCCACTCTAAACTCAAAGTCCTGGATTTCAAGCGAGCTGACTTTAACAAAATGGAAGAATACCTAAGGAAGGAGCTGATGGGCTGGGAGGACATACGAGAAGTGGAAGGACAGTGGTCCAGGCTAAAAGAAGTAATAAACAGGGCCACAGACCTTTATGTAAGGAGGGTAAATAAAAGCAAGAGAAAAAGGAAACCGATATGGTTTTCAAAGCAAGTGGCTGAGAAAATAAAGGCTAAAGAGTTAGCGTTCCAGAAATACAAAAAATCTCAAGTAGAGGAACACGGGGAGGAATACCGGATGAAACTGAAAGAAGCCAAGAGAGAGGTACGTCTGGCGAAGGCGCAAGCGGAAGAACAAATGGCTAGAAATGTACGGAGGGGAGACAAAAACTTCTTCAGGTATATTAGTGAAAGGAGAAAGACTAAAAAGGGGATTGTGAGACTAAAAGATACAGCAAAACGCTATGTAGAAAATGATGAAGAAAAAGCTGATTTGCTAAATAGATACTTTTGTTCTGTTTTTACTGAAGAAAATCCTGGGGAAGGACCGAGAGGGACTGGCAAAAATACACCTGAAAACGAACTGGATAGAGCACCGTTCACGGAAGAGAGTGTCTATGAACAACTTGGAAAGCTAAAGGTGGATAAAGCCATGGGGCCAGACGGGATCCACCCCAGAATACTGAGGGAACTCAGAGAGGTTCTGGCGGGTCCTCTTAAAGATTTGTTTAATAAATCCTTGGAGACAGGAGAGGTTCCGAGGGATTGGAGAACGGCGGAGGTGGTCCCTCTTCACAAAAGTGGTGATAGGGAAGAAGCTGGAAACTACAGGCCGGTAAGCCTCACTTCGGTTATTGGAAAAGTAATGGAAGCCATGCTGAAGGAAAGGATAGTGAATTTCCTGGAAGCCAATAAGTTGCAAGATCCGAGACAACATGGTTTCACCAAAGGGAAGTCGTGCCAAACGAATCTCATTGAATTCTTTGACTGGGTGACGGGAGAATTAAATCAAGGACGTGCTATGGACGTCATCTACTTAGATTTCAGCAAGGCTTTTGACACGGTTCCCCACAGGAGGCTCTTGAATAAACTAGAAGGGCTGAAGATAGGACCCGAAGTGGTGAACTGGATTAGGAACTGGTTGACGGGCAGACGCCAGAGGGTGGTAGTGAATGGAGTTCGCTCGGAGGAGGGAAAGGTGAGTAGTGGAGTGCCTCAGGGATCGGTGCTGGGGCCCATTCTGTTCAATATATTTGTGAGTGACATTGCAGAAGAGTTACAAGGTAAAGTTTGCCTTTTTGCGGATGACACCAAGATTTGCAACAGAGTGGACACCCCGGAGGGAGTGGAAAGCATGAAAAAAGATCTGAAGAAGCTGGAAGAATGGTCTAACGTTTGGCAATTAAAATTCAATGCGAAGAAATGCAAAGTGATGCACTTAGGGAGTAGAAATCCAAGGGAGGCCTATGTGTTAGGTGGGGAGAGCCTGATAGGCACGGACGGGGAGAGGGATCTTGGGGTGATAGTATCTGAGGACCTGAAGGCGATGAAACAGTGCGACAAGGCGGTGGCCGTAGCGAGAAGGTTGCTAGGCTGTATAGAGAGAGGTGTGACCAGCAGAAAAAAGGAGGTTTTAATGCCCCTGTATAAGACATTGGTGAGGCCCCACCTGGAGTATTGTGTTCAGTTTTGGAGGCCATACCTTGCGAAGGATGTTAAAAAAATGGAAGCGGTACAAAGAAAAGCTACGAGGATGGTATGGGAGTTGCGTTCCAAGACATATGAAGAGAGACTTGCTGACCTGAACATGTATACTCTGGAGGAAAGGAGGAACAGGGGTGATATGATACAGACGTTCAAATATTTGAAAGGTATTAATCCGCAAACGAATCTTTTCCGGAGATGGGAAGGCGGTAGAACGAGAGGACATGAAATGAGATTGAAGGGGGGCAGACTCAGGAAAGATGTCAGGAAGTATTTCTTCACGGAGAGGGTGGTGAATGCTTGGAATGCCCTCCCGCAGGAGGTGGTGGAGATGAAAACGGTAACGGAATTCAAGCATGCGTGGGACAGGCATAAAGGAATCCTGTGCAGAAGGAATGGATCCACAGAAGCTTAGCTGAAATTGGGTGGCAGGGGGAAGAGGGGTTGGTGGTTGAGAGGCTAGGATGGGGGAGGGCAGATTTTTATACGGGGTCTGTGCCGGAGCCGGTGATGGGAGGCGGGAAATACTGCTGCACAGATTTATACGGTCTGTGCCTGAAAAAGACAGGTACAAATCAAGGTAAGGTATACACATATGAGTTTATCGTGGGCAGACTAGATGGACCGTGCAGGTCTTTTTCTGCCGTCATATACTATGTTACTATGTTACTATGTATAACAAATTACTACTCTACCTATGAGAAGTTATTCCCTTATTATACTTCCTCTGTGTACATCCCTATGCACAAAATGGCGACATTTTTAAGAATTTAACTTTTTTTTTTTTTTTTACAGTATAGCAAACTTATTTTTTTATTTTTGTTACATTTGTACCCCGCTCTTTCCCATTCATGGCAGGCTCAATGCAGCTTACATATACAGGTATTTATTTGTACCTGGGGCAATGGAGGGTTATGTGACTTGCCCAGAGTCACAAGGAGCTATGCCTGAAGTGGGAATCGAACTCAGTTCCTCAGTTCCCCAGGACCAGAGTCCACCACCCTAACCACTAGGCCACTCCTCCACTTACTTACCTGTAGTAGGTATTCTCCGAGGACAGCAGGCTGATTGTCCTCACTGAAGGGTGACGTCCACGGCAGCCCCAGGTCTGGAAAATCTTCCTAGCAACACAGTTTGCTAGAGTCTTCGAGCGTGCGGGTGCGTGACGGCACACCGCGCATGTGCCGCCATCTTCCAGCTCGTCATGCAAGAACCCCACTTTAGTCAAGTTATAAAGCAAAATCAAAGAAAGGAACAACTCCAAAGGGGAGGCGGGCGGGTATGTGAGAATAATCAGCCTGCCGTCCTCGGAGAATATCTGCTACAGGTAAGTAACTTTGTTTTCTCCGAGGACAAGCAGGCTGCTTGTTCTCACTGATGAGGTATCCCTACCCCCAAGGTCACTCAAAACAATAAAGATCAACTGGGCCTCGCAACGGCGAGGACATAACACAAATTGACCTACGAAGAAACATCTAACTGAGAGTGCAGCCTGGAATAGAATAAAAATGGGCCTAGGGGGGGTGGAGTTGGATTGAAACCCCAAACAGATTCTGCAGCACCGACTGCCCAAACTGACTGTCGCGTCGGGTATCCTGCTGAAGACAGTAATGAGATGTGAATGTGTGGACTGATGACCACGTCGCAGCCTTGCAAATCTCTTCAATAGTGGCTGACTTCAAGTGGGCCACTGACGCTGCCATGGCTCTAACACTATGAGCCATGACATGACCCTCAAGAGTCAGCCCAGCTTGGGCAGAAGTGAAGGAAATGCAATCTGCTAGCCAATTGGAAATGGTGCGTTTCCCGACAGCAACTCTCCTTCTGTTGGGGTCAAAAGAAACAAACATTTGGGTGGACTGTCTGATGGGGCTTGTCCGCTCCACATAGAAGGCCAATGCTCTCTTGCAGTCCAATGTGTGCAACTGACGTTCAGCAGGGCGGGTATGAGGACGGGGAAAAATGTTGGCAAGACAATTCACTGGTTTAGATGGAACTCCGACACCACCTTTGACAAGAACTTAGGGTGAGTGCAGAGGACTACTCTGTTATGATGAAATTTAGTATATGGAGCATGAGCTACCAAGGCTTGGAGCTCACTGACTCTACGAGCTGAAGTAACAGCCACCAAGAAAATGACCTTCCAGGTCAAGTACTTCAGGTGGCAGGAATTCAGTGGCTCAAAAGGAGGCTTCATCAGCTGGGTGAGAACGACGTTGAGATCCCATGACACTGGTGGAGGCTTGACAGAGGGCTTTGACAAAAGCAAACCTCTCATGAAGCGAACAACTAAAGGCTGTCCCGAGATAGGCTTACCTTCCACACGATAATGATAAGCACTAATTGCACTAAGATGAACTCTTACTGAGTTGGTCTTAAGACCAGACTCTGACAAGTGCAGAAGGTATTCAAGCAGGGTCTGTGTAGGACACGAGCGAGGATCTAGGGCCTTGCTGTCATACCAGACGACAAACCTCCTCCATTTAAAAGAGTAACACCTCTTCATGGAATCTTTCCTGGAAACAAGCAAGACTCGGGAGACACCCTCAGAAAGACCCAAGAAAGCGAAGTCTATGCTCTCAACATCCAGGCTGTGAGAGCCAGAGACTGGAGGTTGGGATGCAGAAGCGCCCCCTCGTTCTGAGTGATGAGGGTTGGAAAACACTCCAATCTCCACGGTTCTTCGGAGGACAACTCCAGAAGAAGAGGGAACCAAATCTGACGTGGCCAGAAGGGAGCGACCAGAATCATGGTTCCGCGGTCTTGTTTTAGTTTCAGCAAAGTCTTCCCCACCAAAGGTATGGGAGGATAAGCATACAGGAGGCCCTTCCCCCAATGGAGGAGAAAGGCATCTGACGCTAGTCTGCCATGGGCCTGAAGTCTAGAACAGAACTGAGGGACCTTGTGATTGATCCAAGTGGCAAAGAGATCCACCAAGGGGGTACCCCATGCTTGGAAGATCTTGCATAACACTCTAGAGTTGAGTGACCACTCGTGAGGTTGCATTATCCTACTCAACCTGTCGGCCAGACTGTTGTTTATGCTTGCCAGATAAGTGGCTTGGAGAAACATGCCATGACGGCGAGCCCAAAGCCACATCTCAACGGCTTCCTGACACAGGGGGCGAGATCCGGTGCCCCCCTGCTTGTTGATGTAGTACATGGCAACCTGATTGTCTGTCTGAATTTGAATAATTTGATTGGACAGCCGATCTCTGAAAGCCTTTAGATCGCTCCAGACCGCTCGTAACTCCAGGAGATTGATCTGAAGACCTGATTCCTGGAGGGACCAAGCTCCTTGAGTGTGGAGCCCATCGACATGGGCTCATCACCCCAGGAGGGATGCATCCATTGTCAGCACTTTTTGAGGCTGAGGAATTTGAAAGGGACGACCCAAGGTCAAATTGGATCGAATTGTCCACCAACGCAGGGAATTGTGAAAATTGGTAGACAGCTGGATCACATCCTCCAGATTCCCTGCAGCTTGATACCACTGGGAAGCTAGGGTCCATTGAGCTGATCTCATGTGAAGACGGGCCATGGAAGTCACATGAACTGTGAAGGCCATATGGCCTAGAAGTCTCAACATCTGCCGAGCTGTGATCTGCTGAGACGCTCTGGCCAAGGAAACTAGGGACAGAAGATTGTCTGCCCTCGCCTTGGGGAGATAGGCATAAGCCGTCTGTGAATCCAGCAGAGCCCCTATGAATTCTAGTCTCTGAACTGGAAGAAGGTGGGACTTGGGGTAATTTATCACAAACCCTAGCAGCTCCAGTAGTTGAGTAGTCACCTGGGTGGACTGAAGAGCCCCTGCCTCCGAGATGTTCTTCACCAGCCAATCATTGAGATAAGGGAAGACATGCACTCCCAGTCTGCGTAGTGACGCTGCAACAACGGCCAGGCATTTGGTCAATACCCTGGGCGCAGCAGCGAGCCCAAAAGGCAGCACACAATACTGGAAGTGCTGCGTTCCCAGACAGAATCGAAGATACTTCCGATGAGCTGGAAGTATCGAGATGTGTGTGTAAGCATCCTTTAAGTCCAGAGAGCATAGCCAATTGTTTTCCTGAATCATGGGAAGAAGGGTGCTCAGGGAAAGCATCCTGAACTTTTCTCGGACCAGATATTTGTTCAGGGCCCTTAGGTCTAGGATGGGACGCATCCCCCCTGTTTTCTTTTGCACAAGAAAGTACCTGGAATAGAACCCCAGCCCTTTCTGCCCTGGTGGCACGGGCTCGACCGCATTGGCGCTGAGAAGGGCAGAGAGTTCCTCTGCAAGTACCTGCCTGTGCTGGAAGCTGAAAGACTGAGTTCCCGAGACTGAGTTCCCGGTGGGCAATTTGGAGGTTTGGATATCAAATTGAGGGAGTATCCTAGCAGGACTATTTGAAGAACCCACCGATCGGAGGTTACAAGAGGCCACCTTTGGTGAAAAAATTTTAAGCCTGTCCCTTGCTTTTGCTGGGGAGCTGCAGGCGCCTGTTGAGGCGCACGCTGTTGACGCGAACGAGCGCGCTGGAGCTTAGCCTGAGCAGGCTGTTGGGAAGGTGCATTGTACCTATGCTTATTATAAGTATAGGGAGCATTCCTCCTTCCCCCATAAAAACATCTACCTGTTGAGGTAGATGCTGAAGGCACCGGGTGGGAGAGTTTGTCGAGGGCAGTTTCCCGCTGGTGGAGCTGCTCTACCACCTGCTCGACCTTCTCACCAAAAATATTATCCCCCCGGCAAGGAGCATCCGCAATCCGCTGCTGGACTCGATTCTCCAGGTCAGAGGCATGCAGCCATGAAAGTCTGCGCATCACTATACCCTGAGCAGCAGCCCTGGATGCAACATCAAAAGAGTCGTAAGCACCCCTGGACAGGAATTTATGACACGTCTTTAGCTGCCTGACCACCTCCTGAAAAGGCTTGGCCTGCTCCGAAGGGAGCTTATTGACCAAGAGGCTCATTTTCAAAGCACTTAGCCTCCCAAAGTTCCATAGAAACCTATGGAACTTAGCCTCCCAAAGTGCTTTGAAAATATGCCTCCAAGTCCGCCAGTTGCCTCACATTATTCCACAAGTGGATGCTCGTGTAGAGCTGGTACGACTGAATCTTGGACACGAGCATAGAGGAATGATAGACCTTCCTCCCAAAAGAGTCCAGAATTCTAGACTCCCGCCTCGGAGGCGCCGAAGCATAATCCCTAGAACTCTTGGCTCTATTGAGAGCGAAATCCAAAACCGCAGAGTCATGAGGTAACTGGGTCTTCATCAACTCCGGGTCCCCATGAATTCGATACTGGGACTCAATCTTCTTGGGAATGGTGGGATTAGATAATGGTTTCGTCCAGTTCGTCAGCAATGTCTGCTTGAGGACATTATGCAGAGGAACAGTGGACGACTCCTTAGGTGGCGAAGGACAGTCCAAGACCTCGAACATCTCAGCCCTGGGCTCATCCTCAGTTACCACAGGGAAGGGAATGGCCATAGACATTTCCCAGACAAAGGAAGAGAAAGACAAACTCTCCGGGGGAGAAAGCTTTCTCTCTGGCGAAGGAGTAGGATCAGAAGGGAGACCACAAGACTCCTCATTAGAGAAATATCTTGGGTCCTCCTCTGCCTCCCACGAGGCCTCCCTCTCGGTATCGGACACTAGTTCTCTGACTGCAGTCCGAAGCTGGGCCCGTCTTGACGCCGAGGAACCATGTCCTCGATGGCGATGCCGAGAAGTGGACTCCCACGCCGGCGGCGATGAAGCTCCCTCCATCGATGTCGACAGGGAGTCAACTTGGGTGGCAGCCAAGGCCGACGCAGCAAGCGGCATCAGCATCGCAGACCTCACCACGGGCGGGGAGCCAGCCGCTGCATCTATCAACGGTACCGACGGCGCAAGCCCCCCCGATACTGGAACAGACGGTCGCAGCAGCCCTTCCAGAATTCATGGAAGAATAGCTCGGAGGCGCTCGTCAAGAGTGTCTGTCGAGAAAGGCTGTGAGATCGGTGCAGGAGTCGAAGCCAGAATCTGTCTAGGGCGAGGAGGTGATACCGGGCTGTCCGGGGACCGACGCATCAACATCTCTTGGATGGAGGGTGAGCGGTCCTCCCGGCGTCGACGCTTCACAGGTGCCGAATCCTTCGACACCCTGGAGCTCTCGGTACCGTGACGAGAAGGATACCAATGACGGTGCTTCTTAGCCTTCGCTCGAGGCATGTCATCTGTACCCCTCGGTACCGACAAGGAGGACGTGGAATTCACACGCCTCCTCCAGGTCGGGTCGGAAAGAGGTCGGTCCCGATGGGCCTGCACCACAGGGGCCCTCGAGGCAGGCGGAGACCCACTCGATGGCTCACTGCTTCCAGCGTGAGATTCCCCTGGATAGCCATTACCTGCGCTCCTGATGTCAATGCTTTCTCCGGTGCCGACATCGACACCGCCGACCTCGGTACCGCTGTCAACGTCGACGCTGAAGTACCGGACAAAGCTCCAAACAGACGTTCCCGTTGAGCTTGTCTCGACGCCTGTGTCTGCTTTTTAAGGCTAAGACACAACTTACATGCATCTGGGCGATGGTCGGGCCCAAGGCACTGGATACACCACTCGTGGGAATCGGTACCTGAGATTGTCTGGTTGCATCGAGTGCACTTCTTGAAGCCGCTGGCGATCCTCGATGTCATGGATGGAAAAATAGCGGCGGCGAAATCAAAATTCTCGATGGTGCCTAATTATAAGCAGAAAAGGGAAGAAAAATCGCACGGGCGGCCAAAAAGGCCGCGTCCGACCATGAAATGAAACTTAGACGGGAAAAAAGGTAAGAAATAAGGGAACTTCGGGGTTCTCGCGCGACGGGTGGGAAGATGGCTGCACATGCGCAGTCGCGCGCCCGCACGCTCGAAGACTCTAGCAAACTTTGTTGCTAGGAAGATTTTCCGGACCTGGGGCTGCCGTAGACGTCACCCATCAGTGAGAACAAGCAGCCTGCTTGTCCTCAGAGAACCTCCCCTCCCCACCCCACCTACCTATTACAGACCTCCTCCCTGATCCCCAGATCCGAAGGGTCCCACTCCCAACACATACCTGAAGAGGCAGCGTCCTTGGTGGTCCAGTGGATTCTTCGGGGCAGGAAATACCCCCCGTCTTTCCTGCCCGCTGCCGGTCCTGACCCTCCTCCTGCCGCATGTTCTTTAAAATGGCTGCCAAGACTTACAAGGGCAGCCTTGCAAAACATCTCCTTACTCTTTCTTCCCTCCCCTCCATACATATGCATCTCCTTCCTCTCTCTTCCCTCTCATCCATCCATGTCCAGCTTTTTTCCTCTCCCCATCCATGATCCATGTCCAGCATTTCTCCTCTCTCCTAGCCTCCATCCATGTTCATCTCACTTCCTCTCTCTTCCCTCCCCTTCATCCATGTCCAGCATTTCAGCTCTCTCCCCTCCATCCATGTTCATCTTCATCCTCTTTCTGCCCTCCCCTCCATCCATGTCCAGAATTTCTCCTCTCTCCTCTAAATCCATGTGCATCTCCTCCTCTGTCTTCCCTCCCCTCCATTCATGTCCAGCCCTTCTACTTCCTCTGTCTTCCCTCCCTCCCCGTCCAGCATTTCTCCTCTCTGCTTTCCCCTCCATCCGTGTGCATTTCCTTCCTCTCTCTTTCCTCTCCTCTAATATTTCTCCTCTCTTCCCTTCCCTCCATCCATGTCCAGCATTTCTCCTCTCTCCCCTCCCCTCCATCCGTGTGCAACTCCTTCCTGTCTTCTCTCTCCTCCATCTAGGTTCAGAATTTCTTCTGCCCTCCCCTCCATGATCCATCCATGTCCACCAACTCTCCTTTCTCCCCTGTCCTCTCCTCCCATCCATGTCCAGCGATTCTCCTCTGCCCCTATCCTCCATGTCCAGCCATTCTCCTCTCTCCCCTGCCCTCTTCTCCCATCCATGTCCAGCCATTCTCCTCTCTCCCCTGTCCTCTTCTCACACCCATGTCCAGTCATTCCCCTCTCTCCCCTGCCCTCTTCTCCCATCCGTCCAGTCATTCCCCTTTCTCCTCTGCCCTCTTCTCCCATCCATCCTCTGCCCTCCCCTAACCTTCCATGTCCAGCGATTTCTCCTCCCTCCCCTCCCTTCCATGTTGAACGATTCTCCTTTGCCCCCTATCTTCCCCTCCCATCCATGTGCAGTGACTTGCCCCAGCCTCCACCTGCCCCCTTTTTCAGCCCCCGAGATGAGTTCCAGATCCAACCCCCCAGTGCCAGCTCACCTACTACTACTACTAATTTCTATAGCACTACTAGATATACACAGTGCTGTACATATTATATACAGGTACTTTCTATATCCCTAGAGGGCTCACAATCTAAGTTTTTTTGTACCTGGGGCAATGGAGGGTTAAGTGACTTGCCCAAGGTCACAAGGAGCTGCAGTGGGAATCAAACCCAGGTTGCCAGGATCAAAGCACGCTGCAGTAACCATTGGGCCACTCCTCCACTTTGACAACTTCTTCCACCCCCTCCCCAGCAGCCCACATTACCCACCTTCTTCCACCCCCCTCCCCAGCAGCCTACATTTCCTACTTTCTTCTACCCCCTTTCCCCTCCAACACACATCAACTATCTCCCCCCCCAACAGCCTATCAACACTCTCCTCCCCCCTGCAGCCCACGTTAACCAACCTACATTTCCTGCATTTTCACCCCACTCCCCAACATCCCATGTTAACCATCTCCTTCCAGCCTCCCCAGTCAACCATCTCCCTTCTAGCCCCCTCCCCCCGCTCAACACCAGCAGCCTACATTTCCTGTCTTGTTCCAGCCCCCTCCCCCCGGCTCCCTAGGTCGTCCATCATCTCTTGCCCACCCTCAGCTCTCTGATAGCCCTCCTTTCCTTCCTGTTGCCGCCCTGCCTTTAAATATTGTATTTGTCCTCGAGTCGTGGCACCGCCATTGAAAGCAGCAAGCTCGACTCGCCTCCAGCCTTCCCTTCCCTCTCAGTGTTCCATTCTGCCCTCTTCTGATGTATTTCCTGTTTCCACGAGGGTGGAATGAAACACTGAGAGGGAAGGGAGGCTGGAGGCGAGCCGAGCCTGCTGCTTTCAATAGCAGCACTGCGACTCAAGGAAAAATACAATATTTAAAGGCAGGACGGTGGCAGGAAGGAAAGGAGGGCTATCGGGGAGCTGAGGGTGGGCAGGAGATGATGGACGAGTTGCGGAGCCTGCAGCTCACGGTGTGGGGGGAGGAGAGGCGCGCTGGCTTCCACTCGGTAAACAACTGGCTCGCAAGATGCCAGAAAATTTAACAACTGGCTCTTGAGAGCCGGTGCGAGCCGGCTCCAGCACACTACTGCCTTGCCCTCACACCAGTTGGTAAACTTTTGCATTTAAAAGAATAACACATCTTAGTGGAATCTTTCCTGGAAGCAAGCAAGATTTTGGAGACATCCTCAGATAGAATCAGATTTGAATTCTATGCTCTCAACATCCAGGCCATGAGGGACAGAGACTGGAAGATGGGATGCAGAAGTGACCCCTTGTTTTGTGTTAGGAGGGTTGGAAAACACTCCAATCTCCATGGCTCCATGGAGGACAACTCCAGTAGAACAGGGAACCAGATCTGTCTGAGCCAGAATGAAGCAATAAGGATCATTGTCCCCCGATCCTGGCTGAGTTTCAGCAAAGACTTCTCTATAAGAGAAGGAGATATGCATCTGATACTAGTCTGTCGTGGAACCTGAGCTTGGAGCCAAAATAAAGGATCCTGTTGTTGAGAAGAAAAGATTTACAGAGGGGGTGCCCCACTCTCGAAAGATCCTGCGGGCTATATCAAAATTGAGAGACTGGCCAGGTATGTTGCTTATAGTACCATCCCATGAAGGAGGGCCCACTGCCACATCCATACCACCTCCTGACACAAGGGGTAAGATCCCATACCCCCTTGTTTGTTCACATAATACACAGCAAATGATGTTGGAATGGACGTGAACAATCTGGTTCAGAAGCCTATCTCTGGAAACCTTTAGTTTGTTCATGGCCCTTAGTTCCAGGAGGTTGATGTGGAGAATCGACTGCTCTGTGAACCACACTCCCTAGGTGTGAAGCCCATCTACATGAGCACCCCACCCAATTCTAGATGCATCTGTTAGCAGCACCCTCTGGGGAGGAATTTGGAATGGGAGACCCACCATCAAATTCAACCGAGTAGTCTACCAGAGGAGGGAATGAACCAGCTCTGGAGGGATCTGGATGACATCTGCTATGTATCCAGCACCTTGAGACCACTGGGAAGCCACAGTCCACTGGGCACCTCTCAAATGGAGGCATGCCATGGGAGTGACATGTACTGAGGAAGCCATATGGCTTAACAATCTCAACATATGCAGAGCTGTGATCTGCTTGATGCTCTGGACATGCAAGGCAAGTGCTATCAAGGTATCTGCACTTCCTAGGGGCAAAAAAGCCCAAGCTTGTACTGTATTGAGAAGGGCTCCTGTGTATTCCAACCATTGAGTTGGAAGGAGGTGGGACTTGGGGTAGTTTATGACAAACCCCAGGAGTTCTAGAATTTGAAGAGTTCTCTGCATGGACTCGTGCTCCTTCCTGCAATGTGCTCTTGACCAGCCAATCACACAGATAGGGAAACACATACACTCGCAGTCTGCGCAGCGATGCTGCTAGTACTGCTAAACACTTGATAAAGACCCTGGGTGCTGACACAAGGCCAAAATGCAGAACGTGGTACTGGAAGTGGTGCCTCCCTACTTGAAACCTGAGATACTTTCTGTGGCTGGGAATAATTGAAATGTGGATATAGGCATCTTTTAAGTCCAGAGAGCATAGCCAATCTTCTTCCTGAATCATAGGAAGGAGGATGTCCAGGGATATCATCCTGAACTTTTCTTTGACTAGGAATTTGATCAGGGCCCTTAGATCTAGGATGGGATAAAATCCCCCTGTCTTCTTGGGCACAAGGAAACACCTGGAATAGAATCCCCTCCCTTCTTCCATGGCCGGTATGGGTTTGACTGAATTGACCTGTAGAAGGGCAGAGATTTCCTGTACAAGTACCTGCTTGTGCTGAGAGCTGATAAAAGATGCTCTTGGGGGCAATTTGGTGGTTTCTGATCCCAATGAAGTCCATAACTGAGGTGGACTATGTGAAGAACCCACTAGTCAGTGGTTATGAGGACCGGTGGTAATATTTAGCCTCCCTCCATCGGTAAGTCTCTGGGACGGTTTACTTGGATGGCAGTTATGCTCTCCTGGAGCCAGTCGAAGCTAGCCCTTGCTTTGACTGAGGAGCTGGCTGAGACTTCTGCAGATTGGACTGACATGGTCAGGAGCGCTGGAACTGAGGCTGCTGAGTAGAACAAGGAAGGAAGTGGAAACCTATGCCTTTCAGAGTAATAGGTTTACTGCTTAGCCCCACTCGAAAACTACCTAGTTGAGGCGGACAAAGCTGGAGGCTGCTGAGAGAGTGACTGAATGGTGTCAGTATGTTTCTACTACAAATCATTTCTATGGCGCTACCAGTCATACACAGCGCTTCACAATTGAACATGAAGAAAAGACAGTCCCTGCTCAAAAGAGCTTACAATCTAAATCAGGACAGACAGACAGGACAAATAAGGGATAAGGGCAGGACAGATAGGACACATAGGGAAAAAGGACTATTGAAGAGAGGAAGACAGGATAAGGTTACGAGCAGGTGACAAGTTAAGAATTAAAAGCAGCATCAACAGGTAGGCCTTTAGCCCGGATTGAAGGCGGTCAGGATGGAGCTTGCCGTAATGGCTCAGGACGTCTATTCAGGCATAAGGTGCGCGAGATAAAAGGAACGGAGTCTGGAGTTAGCGATGGAGGACAAGGGTGCAATTAGGAGAGATTTGCCTAGTGAACGGAGGAGTTCCTGGGAAGAAGTGTAGGGAGAGATGAGAGTGGAGAGGTAGTGAGGGGCAGCAGAGTGAATGCACTTATAGGTTAATAAGACGAGCTTGAACTGTATACGGAAATGGATAGGGAGCCAGTGAAGTGACTTCAGAAGAGGGCTGATATGGGCATAGCGACTTTGGCGAAATATTAATCGTGCAGCAGAATTTTGAACAGATTGAAGAGGAGAGAGATGGCTAAGTGGAAGACCTGTGAGAAGCAAGTTGCAGTAGTCCAAGTGAGAGGTGATGAGAGTGTGGATGAGGGTTCTGGTAGCGTGCTCAGAAAGGAGAGGGCGAATTTTGGCGATATTATAGAGGAAGAAATGACAGGTTTTAGCAATCTGTTGAATATGTGCAGAGAAGGAGAGGGAGGAGTCGAAGATGACCCCAAGGTTACGAGCAGATGAGACAGGAAGAATGAGCATGCTGTCGACAGAAATAGAGAGTGGGGGAAGGGGAGAAGTTGGTTTGGGTGGTCCGCAGCCTCCTCCACCTTGTCCCCATAAAGATTATCTCCTCAGCACAATACATCCGCTAACCTCTCCTGAACTGCTGGTTCCAGGTCAGAGACCTGCAGCACAGTCTGAACATCCGTGCACACATAGCAGAGAGTCTGGACGCAATATCAAAGGTGTCATAAGCACATCTGGCCAAATATTTTCTGCACTCCAGCTGTTTAGTGGCTAACTGGTGAAGCTCTGCGGTCTTCTCATGAGGGGGAAGTTCACAAGACTAAGCATGCTGAACACCAAAGGCTTCAAGTATATGCTCGTGTAGAGCTGGTAGGACTAGATGCAGTTAATGAGGAGGAGATGCATTTGGGAGGAAGGCCTGATAAATCTTCCTCCCAAATGCATCCAGAGTCTGAGCCTCTCTGCTTTGAGGAGTTGAAGCATGAGACTTGGAGCTCCTAGCTCACTTGAGAGTGTTTTTGACCACCAGAGAGAGGTGAGGTAATTGCACCTTCTTGAATTCTGGATCCTTGTGGATACGATATTGAGTGTCCACTTTTTCAGTACCACTTGCACTGAAAGGGGAGATTCCCAATTTTCGTCAGTGCATCTCTAAGGATAGGGTCGAACGGAATTGTGACCCCCTTTCTTAAGAGGAGATTCATAGTCTAGGACAGATAATATCTCTGCTCTAGGTTTTCCTTTATCTCTAATTTAAATGTGATGGCTGAAGCCAAGTCCTTCACAAAACCTGTGAATGAGAAACTTTCAGGAGGAGATTTATGTCTGTCTTGTAGTGGAGAGGGATCAGAAAGAACCCCATGATTCCTCCTCCCAGAAGTAACGTGGATCATCATCTGGCTCCCATGAGCGGTCCAAGTCCGACTCCTCTCCGTAGTCCAAATGAGCAGAGGGAGTCTGCACCTGCCCCGGCCCAGTGGAACCATGTCCATGCCTCAGAGGGCGCCGAGGGGCAGCCCTACTCTCAGGCTCCAGAGAAGCTTCCTCTCCTGAGGTAGAGAAGGGTACTGCATGGGTCAATGCCCATGTTAACACCAGCCAAGGCATTAGTGGTGAAGGCGGTTAGCTTATCAGAGTTTAAAAAGGGGTTAGACGGTTTCCTAAAGAACAAGTCCATAAACCACTACTAAATGGACTTGGGAAAAATCCACAATACCAGGAATAACATTTATAGAATGTTTGTATGTTTGGGAAGCTCGCCAGGTGCCCTTGGCCTGGATTGGCCGCTGTCGTGGACAGGATGCTGGGCTCGATGGACCCTTGGTCTTTTCCCAGTGTGGCATTACTTATGTACTTATGTACCACTCCCCAAACGGAGTTGGAGCCTCAGGAAGAAGTTGAGGCTGAGCTGCAAATTGGCGCAAGTACCCTCATTTCCTGAATGGCATGCAACTGAAACATCTGCATCAATTCCTCCCTGAGCATGGCTTGGTACCACTCATCAAGGATACGCATCAGCAAAGGCTGGGGAGCTGGTTCAGAAACAGCCTGAGAAAGTGCCAGTGCTGAACTAGTAGCTGGAATATGGCTCTCAGAGATTGGTTCACTGACATCCCCGCCAAAGAGAGTAAGCTACCCTCTTGGTGTATGTGCTTCTTCGGTACCAGTGATGCTGATGCTCTGGCGCTCTCAGCACTGCACTTTAAAGGTGACTGATGCTTCTTTGGCTTTCCTTGACACTAAGCATCACAGTCCTTCAGCACCGAAGAGGACGACGTTGAACCCTTACATGTCCTTGATATCAGGTCTAATGCCGACCGATCTCAAGGCCTACTATCAGTGTCCAATGCCGAGGAAGGCAGAGAAGTCCTCGATGTTGGCGCACTCTCAGTGGTAGGAGAAGTCTGAGCAGCCATCAAAGTCAATGTTCCCGGTGCCGATGACGAAGTATTGGCCTTCGAGGAGCCAAAAAGTTTCTCTTATTGGACTTGTCACGCCCTCTGCATTCTCAATTGCATTTTTAAACAGAGTGAACAAGAGCTAGGCTCATGGTTAAGTCCAAGGCGTCAGATGCATCAGTTGTGTGGGTCCATTATAGAGATCACCCAACTGCATTGGGTGCACCTCTTGAAGCAACTGGGGGTCTTTTTGGACACTGAACAAAAAAAACCATGGCTAAATGAAATTTCTCAATCTTATACACCAAAACAAGGACAAAGCTCAAAATGAGATCCACACACAGGCCTAAAAGGCACCTAAGAGCCGTGTAAAACAAGAGAAAAACTTAAAGAGCCGAAAACCAATCTAATAAAAGGAAAGGTAGTAAAAACTGACACTATAAGGAAATGAGGGAAAATCCCTCATGGGAAGGCACTGAAAAAATATATCTTATTTCACGCGCTGAAGGGAGACCATGAAAACGTGACATCTCAGCTCCACAGGAAAAAAAAAACAGACTGAGGAACCTGAACTCGTGCATCGGGTGGGAAGGCACCCGAACATGTGCCCTGGAATGCTGCTAGAATTTTCTACGTGCTATATACACTAGCCAACATCTGCACCCTGGCTCTGTTGAATTCTCACCCAGATGTGGTAATACTATGGTTTGCTTGTCCTCAGAGAATATCTTATAATGGCAAAGGCACAATTGCTACTATAGAATTTGTGCTTAGTGTACATCATCCTGACACCTAGCTTCAGGCAATCTATAGAGAATTCTCCCCTTAGGGGCATTCTATAATTGGGTCCTTAGGGGCATTCTGTAATTGGGGGTCTTCATTTAGGCACTCAGAGTGGTTGGTAGGAGCCTGTTCTATAATGGGTCCTAGGCACCTATGTTCCATTATATAATACTAGCATATCTTTGTACTGGCACACAACATTTAGATGTCTGTACTTACACCAACCATAGAGCTGGCGTAAGTGCAGGTGTCTAAATGTAATAAAGATGCACACAACTTACAGTATTTTGTAAGCTATGTGTGTTTAAATTAGAGCCCTACTTATGTCCTGCCCACGCTATGCCCATGTGCACGTCTCCCTTGCAAATATGAACTAAGGAGGATAGTCAAGTATTTACAGAATAGCACTTAGGTGGCATACTGGAATACATGTACCTATGTGCACACATATGCTCATATATGTTAGTATTCTACATATTTACACATGCAATGTGTGTTAAATGTTAGCTCCTAGTTTATGGAATTGCCTTTTTACTGTATATTAACCCCAGTGCAAATAACACAGATGCATTATCTGCAAGGGTATCAGGAGTAATTCTGAAAAGGTGGTTGGAATTTAGGAACCAGGATAATGTGTGCAAACTGCAAATTCGATATCAGCAATTACGCATGTAATTGCCATTATAGAATACTAGCATAAGTGGGCATTTATGTACCAACATGTTGTTATTTCAATGGCTGGTGTAAATGACCATGACTAAATGTTGCAATTCCATGCGTAACTGATAGTATTCTAGAATCTTAATGTGTAAGTCCTGGGCACGCTCCTGACCTGTTCACGCCCCTCCCATGTGCACATCCCCTTACAGTTACATGCTATAGCTTTTGTGTGCTAAGTTTCTAAAATAGCGACTAAGGCCCCGATGCTCAAAGCTCTGGCGCTAAAGCAAACAGCCCCTGCCCCATACCGCAGGAACAGTGCAGAAAAATAGCCCACCAATGCTCTAAGCTAATAGCATTCAAATAATATGCATGCTGTGAGATCGAAGTTAAGGGGGAGGATGTGCCTGGTGCATGCACACAAGAGTTTCGTGTGGTAAGTGCACATCTTGTGTGTATGCCCAGGAAATTCCTGAAGTTAAGCACACTTCGGAACCATTCTTATTATGCGTGTTAAAAGTATGCGTCGGTAACAAGAAAGCATGTACTTTTATCTGACCTGTGTGTAGGCATATTCAGGGGCAGAGTTATGATCATATTGGCCAATATACAAGATGATTAAAGCAGGCAGGAGAGGCTCCTGCCCCCTTAGATCGCTTGTCTGTGACTAACCGCTGATATTCAGAGGTACTTAACCTGTTAGCGCTGCTGAATATCCATAGTTAGTCCCTGCACTGAAACTGGCTAACTTGTGGGTGTTCCAGAGGTGGAGTTGGCACTTATGGGGTTAAGTGCCAATATTCAGCCCTTGACTGCGTAAGATAACTGCTTAAATTGGGCTGCATACAAAGCAGTCCTATCTTTAAGTGGTTCAGCTTATGTGGTCAAAGGATGAATATTGTAATTAACGGCATAAGCTTTAGCAGCCATCCTAAAAACAGATATTCAATGCTGGTGTCCAGAAATGGCCCAGCACTGAATATATGGGAATACAGCCAGTAGCGGACATAAAAATGTCGACTGCTGCTGGCTGAATATCGGCCAGACAGTTTATAAAACATGTGCATATTTATACATGACCATTTATACCTACTCTTGAACAGGCATAAATATCCACAGCTTCAACCTAGGAACAATTTCTGCCAGTTTAACCCTAGTATTAAAAAACAAAACACAGACATTTTTGTTTTCACAAAATAGGCTAAAAATAGACACCTATGTGGCCTTCACGCAGAGACTACCTGCTTTAAAATTACCTGGGGGGGGGGGGGGGCGCTGTTCAGCTACTGATGAGAAAGGACGCTTGAAGATCTCTCTCCCCTGTTTATGCTAGAAAATCGTTCCAAACTGAATATTTTTCAGAATTGTTTCTTCTTTTTTTTCAAGCAACTTTTGTGCAGTAATCTCACTATGTCTGAATCTAAATCAAATAAATCGGACTCTTCTAGCTTACTTCAAGCCGGATCAAAGCGAACCAAAATTGATCCTCCACCACCGGAAAAGGCCTCACACGGGAGAACACCGCTTTCTCCATTGGATTTAATGATGGAAGAAATTCGAGCTTTAAAAGAGCTCACTACTAAACATTACCAAACAACATGTGGTTTAAATTCGGAACTCCAGTCCCTCACATCATCTCTTTCAGCGTTCCACATCTGAGTTGAGGCTTTAGAAACACATGCAGACCAAACAGCTCTTTCCATGGAACAGCAGCATGAACGCAAGGACCAATGTATACACAGGCTGGAAATGGAGATTGAAGATCTCTCAAATCGAAATAGGAGAAGCAAGATTAAAAGAAGGTGCAGAAGGTTTGGATATAACACAATTCCTTACCGCATGACTTCCCAGGATCCTTCTCCTAACCATTGACCTTCTATTACAATTTGAGTGCACACATAGATCACTGTCACATCTCAAAGAAGGCCTCCAAGGCCAATTGTGGCGCAACTTCTCTGCTTTCCACAGGCTTCACAAATCTTAACTGCTGCTCAAACATTTACAGATCTTCAATTTGAGGGAAAATGCTTCTTAATTGTCCCAGATCTCACCGAGACTACAATGAGGAAATGGAAATCATTTCTTGCTATGAGAGCTCATTTAAAATCTCTGGGCACCAGATATGGGCTACAATATCCTGCCCATATCACAGTGACTCTGCATAATACCATCAAATCCTTTGATTCTCCTGAACCGCAACAATTCCTGGACCAAATTCAATCTCACGGCACGGCCACATGATGCTCCTTTACATCAGCAATGGTGATACCTTGCTTTATTTAATGTGCACTTTGAATGCATCAATAGACCTTTAACTTTATTAACATTGTTTACTGATTTATAAGGCTTATTCTTTCACAATTTTATATTTGTTGAGTTCTGAAATTAGAATTCTATATAAAGCATTTATACATTGAGATCACAAATGGTTACTGTATTCCATCTAATTACATAGCATATAATTGGATTTCTCCTTTAGGCAATACTAATTGGTTCTTACTATAGAATGTTATGATTCTGCTGCATAGGCAGGGGAATGTTTGGGACTCGTTCCTGATTGGCATGTCAGGGGCTGAGCCAGCAGACGTCAGAAGCCTGATCCATTTAAGCCTGCCCTTCCCTGCAATCCTTGCTTTAGTGTTGATTGCTTTGTTTGCTCATCTGAAGCCAGCCTGTGCTTGGGCGCTTGTGTTTCCGTTGGAGTTTAGCCTTTCTCCTCGATTGTTTATTCTGTGTGTGTGTGTGCTGAGCTTTCCCAGCAGGAGCTTGATTGCCTCACTTCACTACACCTGGTCTTTCTGCTTCTCTAATGTTGTTCTGTCTGTGGTAAGCTTGTGCCGTGTATCGTTCCTTTGTTTGCTTAGTTTTCTCTCTCTCTGTGTTCCCTTTGTTGTGCTGAGCTTTGGCTCTGCTCCCTGTGGTTCTGACTCCATTTGGCAGTTCCCCTTGTCCCTGTATTTTGCTCCTGTTTGTTTGTTTTAGTTCTTTTTGTTTGCTGAATCTGTCTCCTGTTTCCAGTGAGCAGTGTTCCTTCTCTGGTCTGTGTGTTTCAAGGCAGCTTCCTCAGTTTGTTTACTCTTCCCTTTCCTTGTGTGCTGTGTGGCACTGCCCTGTATATTCCTATAGCAGTTCCCTTTTACCTTGTGTTGTGGGGCTTCCTGTATCTTTGTATGCTGTAGGTGCAGCCTAGTTCCCTTGAGTGCTGTGTGGCACAGCCTAGTGTATTCCTGTGAGTGGTTTCCCTTTCCCTTGAGTGCCTAGTAGCACACCTTACAGTATTCCTTGAGTGGCTTCCCCTTTCCCTGTGTGCTGAATGGTTCAGCCTAGAGTGTATTCCTATAGTTCATTCCCTCTTTCCTTGAATGCTGTATGGTACAGCCTAGAGTGTTCCCTTCTGGGGCTTCCTGTATTCTTGATCGCCCTGTGGCACAGCCTTGTGTATACCTTTAGAGGCTTCTGTCTCTCACCCCTTCCCTTGTGTCTGTACCCTGCACTGTGTGCGCTGCTTGTGCTCCAGTTCCTTGGGGAACCCTTTGTTGTTCTTTCTCCCTTCCCAGAGTGTGACTGGGTTCCCGATCGGCTGTGAGGCCCGCCTGAATGCTCTATCTCCCAATTTCTGGTGGTTGCCTGTTGGCGTGTGTGTGTAGGGCTTGGTGGCTGGGGTGGTGCGTAGGGCCTGTTCTGTCTACCCTAGGCCTTGTCAGGTCTTCAGGTTCAGAGCCCGCGGGGCCGGGCTCTGGAGCAAACATGAGCCCTTGGGCTGCTGATGAGGAGCGACAGCAGCAGGCAAAACCCACCAACCAACGCTGGGCAAGCACACCGGCAGGACTGCAGGCACCACCCAGCGAGCTGGAACACACGGACTGGAATCCCCCGGACTGGAGGACACAGGACTGGAACACTGGACTGGAACACTGGACTGGAATCCCCTGGACTGGAGGACACAGGACTGGAACACACCGGACTGGAACACACCAGACCGGAACACACTGGACTGGAGCACCCTGAACTGGTCCGTACAGCTTCACCTGCACTTAGCCACTGCCCCCCCAAGGGTTGAGCCTCTGGGTTCGAATGGCCGGCAGGACTTATCGGATACCGGATGACACAGGGACCAGGACTAGAACAGGAAGTAGCAAGTACATCTGGAACTTGAAAACAGAAGTAGCTCTGGTCACCACGAGGCTCTTTAGGGCCGCTGCTAGGCAGAAACAGAGTCTTGGATACAACAAGTGGAGTCAAATTCAAAAGGAACCCTCTCCTGCAGGAATCCACAACTTCCTTGACCTCCTGGTACTCCAATGTAGCAGCAGGAACTGGGCTAGAGCCAACACCCATCCTGGCATCTGAAGCCGGACAGGAACTCGAACTGGACTTCAGATTGGACCTCGCCTCTTGGCTGGAGCTGGAACTCAGAAGGAATTCAACATCTTGGCTGAAATGGGGACTTGGAGTAGCCTCAGCCTCTTGCCTGAGACTTGGTCTGGACTCAGCATCTTGACCGGAACTACAACTTGACCCGGACTCAGTGTCCTGTTTCTAGTGGTGAGCCCTTAGGTTCCCTAAGACCCCGCAAGGCCTCAGAGGACAGCCGAGCACCCCGAATCTTCACCCGCGGTGGCCGCCGTTCACCAAGGGTTGAGCCCTCAGCTGCAGGCGGCCAGCAGGACTGCTGGAACCGCAGGGTGACGGCTGACCTGGCTGGTAGTCAGTAACGCAGTCTTTAAGGGACGGCTAGCGAGGGCGGCTAGCCAATAGCACAGTCTCTGGAGAATGGCTGGCAAGGGCGGCCAGCAAGTAACACAGCCTCAGGAGGAGGGCTAGCAGGGCGGCTAGCCAAAAGCACAGTCTCTGGAAGATAGCTGGCAGGGGCGGCCAGCAGGTAGCACAGTCTCAGAAGAAGGAGGGCTAGCAGGACGGCTAGCCAAAGGCACAGTCTCTGGAAGATAGCTGGCAAGGGCGGCCAGCAGGTAGCACAGGCTCAGAAGAAGGGGAGCTAGCAGGACGGCTAGCCCAAGGCACAGTCTCTGGAAGATAGCTGGCAAAGGCGGCCAGCAGGTAGCACAGGCTCAGAAGAAGGGGGGCTAGCAGGACGGCTAGCCCAAGGCACAGTCTCTGGAAGATAGCTGGCAAGGGCGGCCAGCAGGTAGCACAGTCTCAGGAGAAAAAGGGCTAGCAGGACGGCTAGCCAAAGGCACAGTCTCCGGAAGATAGCTGGCAAGGGCGGCCAGCAGGTAGCACAGGTTCAGAAGAAGGGGGGCTAGCAGGATGGCTAGCCCAAGGCACAGTCTCCGGAAGATAGCTGGCAAGGGCGGCCAGCAGGTAGCACAGGTTCAGAAGAAGGGGGGCTAGCAGGACGGCTAGCCCAAGGCACAGTCTCCGGAAGATAGCTGGCAAGGGCGGCCAGCAGGTAGCACAGGTTCAGAAGAAGGGGGGCTAGCAGGACGGCTAGCCCAAGGCACAGTCTCTGGAAGATAGCTGGCAAGGGCAGCCAGCAGGTAGCACAGGGAGAACCACTGTGACGGCTTCAGCAACATCGAAACGGAAGCAGTGAGTTCCCCTAGTCTTCGGGTTTAAATATCGCGCCGTCCCGCCCCCTCCCCGGGAGAGGAACCAACCAACCCGACCCCCGGAGGCAATGGGGCCTCGGGATTGGCCGGCCCACACTCCAGGCGGGGTTTCAGGACCGGCGCACCAATCCAGCGTGAGGTGGGCGGAGCCTCCGCGCTGGTCCGCCCTTGGAGGCATCGATGCCGGCGCCGCCATCTTGCCTGGCGCAATGCCCCGCTCTCCGAGGCCGGCGCTCGCTGCAGCGGGCCGCCGGTCCCCACGACAGTGTCGGTCTCGCCGGAGGTCCCCCCTCGCAGCCCCGGGCGTCGCGAGGGCCGCCGATCCTCGCCCCCTACACCCGGAGCGCAGGTAGGACCGGGGAACGGGACACTCAGCATCTTGACCGGGACTGCAACTTGACCCGCACTCAGATTCTTGCCTGGGACTGCAACTTGACCCGGACTCAGCATCTTGGCCGGAACTTCAACTTGACCCGGACTCAGCATCTTGCCTGGGACTGCAACTCGACCCGGACTCAGCATCTTGGCCGGGACCACAACTCGACCCGGGCTCAGCATCTTGGCTGGAACCGTAACTTGACCCGGACTCAGCATCTTGGCCAGGACTGCAACTTGACCCAGACTCAGCATCTTGCCTGGGACTGCAACTTGATTCGGACTCAGCATCTTGACTGGAGCTAGAACTCGGCTTGGACTCATCAGCCTGGCTGGAACTGGAACTCGAAGTGAACTCAGCATCTCGGCTGGACTTTGAACTCGGAGTGAACTCAGCATCTTGGCTGGACTTGGTACTCAGCATAGACTCAGCATCTCAACTGAAACTAGAACTCGGCTTGGACTCATCAGCCTGGCTGGAACTGGAACTCGGAGAGAACTCAGCATCTCGGCTGAACTCTGAACTTGGAGTGAACTCAGCATCACTGCTGGCACTGGAACTTGGAGTGGATTCAGCATCTCAGCTGGCCTCCGCACTCGGTGTAGACTCAGCACTCAGCGTGGACTCAGGATCTCAGCTGGCACTGGAACTTGGCAGCGGCTTGGCTAAGAGGGCCACTCGAACTGGCATCGGAGGCTCGGTCAGAAGCGTCCCTTGGACTGGATTCAGGGGCTTAACTGGCCATGCCACTTGAACTGGGACCGGAGGCTCGGCCAGAAGCGCCACTTGAACAGGAATCGGAGGCTCGATTAGAAGCATCCCTCGGACTGGACTCAGGGGCTTAACTGGACGTGCCACCTGAACTGGGACCGGAGGCTCGGCCAGAAGCGCCACTTGAACAGGAATCGGAGGGTCAATTAGAAGCATTCCTCGGACTGGACTCAGAGGCTTGACTGGAGGCGCTACTTGAACTGGGATTGAAGGCTCGGTTAGAAGCGCTGCTCGGACAGACCTCCGAACCTGGCTGGAATTGGGCCTCGGCTTGGACTCAGCATCTGGGCAGGAACTCAAATCAGACTCAGGCACTGGGCTGAAACTCAGTGTGGACTCAGAAGCTTGGCAGGCAGAGCCCTTCAGGCTGGACTCAGAAGTTTGGCGGGAAGAATCAGGAAGCCACCTTCTTTAAGCTTGGGTTTCAGGAGTATCCCGCAGGGCTGGATCCGAGAGAAGCTGGAAGCGATAAAAGAACAGCTTGGTAGAAGGATCAATAGCAGAAACTGGGTTATCTACGAACCCAAGCCAAGCAACATGCTTCCTCTCCGCTGCAGCTTCAGGAGTATCCGTCAAGGCTGGATCAGACAAAAGTGTGGCACGGTAATCACGGAGCATCATAAGCGGATCCAGATCAAAAATGGGGTTGGAACTAGGATCCAAACTGGTACTAGGAGGCTCAGTTGACAGCCCCACTCGAACTGGACTCAGAGGCTCGGAACTAGGATCCAAACTGGTACTAGGAGGCTCAGTTGACAGCCCCACTCGAACTGGACTCGAGGCTCGGTCAGGAGCGCCCCTCGGACAGGACTCGGAGGCTTGAGTGGAAGCGCCACTTGAACTGGAGTCGGCGCCTCGGTTAGGAGTGTCCCTTGGACTAGGCTCTGAGGCTTGAGTGGAGGCACCACTTGAACTGGAGTTGTAGACTTGACTGGACGCGCAGCTGGGACTGGACTGGACTCCTGCTGGGCCCAGAGCATGGAATTCCCAAGACGTCTCCTCTCAGCGACAGCTTCAGGAGTATCCCACAAAGCTGGATTCAAGACAAGGTTGCGGCGATACTCAGAGAGCGTGATAAAAGGGTCAATGTCCGAAATTGGGTTTTCGATGACCCCGAGCAGCCGGACACATTTTCTCTCAGCTGCCGCTTCAGGGGTCTTCTTCAAAACGGGATGAGACAAAGGTTTACCACGATACTTATGAAGCGTCATGGAAGGATCAAGAACAACGATGGAGCTCATGGCCTTTGCAATCTGTCAGGTTTTCAGGTTCAGAGCCCGCGGGGCCAGGCTCTGGAGCAAACGTGAGCCCTTGGGCTGCTGACGAGGAGCGACAGCAGCAGGCAAAACCCACCAACCAATGCTGGGCAAGCACACCGGCAGGACTGCAGGCACCGCCCAGCGAGCTGGACCACTGGACTGGAATCCCCCGGACTGGAACACACTGGACTGGTCCATACAGCTTCACCTGCACTTAGCCACTGCCCCCCCAAGGGTTGAGCCTCTGGTTTCGAGTGGCCGGCAGGACTTACCGGATACCGGATGACACAGGGACCAGGACTAGAACAAGCTGGAAACAGCAGTACTCCTAAATCCTAAACTGACATAAGTGCTCCCAAGCCCTAACCAACAGAAGAACTCCAAACAGAAGCCAACAAAAGTGTTCCTAACAAGAAACCAACAAAAGGACTTCCTAAGCCCTATACTAACAGAAGTGCTACCAATAGCACCACTAGGAAAAGCAGGGGAGCCACAGGGAAAGAGCAGGGAACCTAAACACATAAACTAGCACAGGTGCCCCTAAGCACCAAGCACAACAGCTCTACAACCCTAAACTAACTACGGTGCTCCTAAGCACCAAACTACCAGCAGAGCTCCTAGCACTAAAAGGGAAGACAGGGGAGCCAAAAGGGAAAAAACAGGGAAGCTAAACACAGAAGACAGCAGTGCTTCCAAAGCACTAAACACAACAGAGCTTCCAAAGCCCCAAACACAGAAGTGCTTCTAAAGCACCAAACCCAGAAGTGCTTCTAAAGCACCAAACACAGAAGTGCTACTATAGCACCAATCACAAAAGTGCTTCCAAAGCACCAAAAGGGAAAGCAGGGGAGCCACAAGGTAAAAGCAGGGAAGCTAACACAGATCAAAAGTGCACACTGCACTACCACTACCCTGGACCTAAAGCAACCGACTAAGCCCTGCCCAATGATGTCACCACTACCAGACACAGGCAGGCAGCATACTGAAACAGAGCTAGAGCTAACTCAGGCTTAACCCCCACAGCTGCAGTATAGCAGAGCAATTAGAGCCACGCTGGAAGCAACAGCACACAGAGGCAGCTAGCTCAGGTAACACACACAGCTGCAGTATAGTAAAGCAATTAGACTCATGTTGGGAGCAGCCAGCCCACAGACATAGAGCCAGCTCTAGCAACACAGAAAGAAGAAACAGAAGCCAGCACAGAAGCTGACCACCAGAAATAAGGTAAGTCTGGGAGAGGTCACGGCCACAATCGTAACAGGCCTTAGCCAAAATCCTATACTAGGCCTTGGCTCAAGGGCTCACATCTCGAATAATATACAGCTTCTCATAATGTAATGGTTTGTGAGTTTTTGAATTTGCTTGCCTACTAAGATATACAGGGTTGACTGAGTGTTTTCTCATATTTACACTCAGTCTCACTTAACTTAAGTTACAATTTCTTGGTTGAACCAGGATACTTAGGGCCAGATGCACAAAGCATACCGTACTATTAACGTTTGCTTTAGACTGGTTCTAGCCAGTTTAAAGCAAATGTTTACGTAGCTAGTAATGCACAAAGGGGTTTTCCGTGGCTTTAATGTGTGCCGTTAGTAGCCATCGAGAACCCCATGTAAATGTATTACAATGAACTCATTAGTATTCTAATGAGCTCATTCGTAGTCTAATGTGTATATATGTATTCCAGAGGATGCACAGCTCCAGAGCAGCCCAAATTTAATGAGCAAATTTTACGGTTGCTCTGGAGTTGTCGGAGAGGAAAGAAGCAAAAGCAGGAAGCTATAAAGGCTTTTAAAAACTTTCCCTGATGGTGTTTAGCTCTGCCCAGTGTATCCCAGAATGCCATTTTGTTCCGGGCAGGCCCAAGGCAGGTGGGAGGAGCTATTGAAAAATGTTCATGGGGTCACGGGGGGTTGTAGGGGGAGGACATGGTCCACTGGAAATAAAGTTTGGGGTGGTGAGAGTTCACTGGACAACCAGGGTAAATTTTTTTTAAAAGCGTGGGTTTGGGGAGGTCCAGTGCATCAGAGCTGTGAAATGGATTTGACAGCAGTGTCAAATCCATTTGACAGATCGAACGCGCAAACGGAGGATGCACAAAGGGGTATCCATGCAGCTCATCTGCATGCGATTCCCTTTGTTCATCACTGGCTGTTAGCAAGTCACTAAATTTTAGAGACACAGCCATATTTTACGGCTGCCTTTGTGATTTGGGGTCTTAGTTCTTTACGCCGTTTTTCTTTCCTCTTTGTCAGATATGCCAAATATGTACTGATCATTATTACCTAAATAACCTTTGTTTTGGACTAATCAAATCATAGAGACAATTTTCTCTGTACTGTTATGGCTCAGAATAACTTTAATATTCCACTTAACATAGTGACATGGAATGTTAATGGATTAAGACACTCAAAAGAAAGAAGGTACTTATATATCTTAAAAAACAGGAAAGCGATTATTCTCACAGATGGATCAACGTCCACGTCGGCCTGGGAATCTGCATAATGCACAGCAAAAAGAAAATGTTTTGCTGGAGTCTTCTGGGGCGCGTACAGTGCCACACCATGCATGCTCGAAGTGCCTTCCTGCCCGTTGCGCGACCACGCTCTGCAGTTAAATCTAAAAACATAAAGAAATAAAACAAAGAACAACTCCATGGGAGGAGGGCAGGATTGTGAGAATAATCAGCCTGCTGTCCTCGGAGAATACCTGCTACAGGTAAGTAACTTCGCTTTCTCCGAGGACAAGCAGGCTGCATTGTTCTCACAGATGGGGTATCCCTAGCATTCAGTCTCACTCAAAAGAATAAACATTGGTTAATTGGGCCTCGCAACGGCGAGGACAAAATACAGATTAACCTGAAACTATATACAATCTGAATGAACGTGCAGCCTGGAACATAATAAAACGGGCTTAGGTGGGTGGAGTTCGATTCTAAACCCCAAACACATTCTGCAACACCGACTGCCCAAACCAATTGTCACATCAGGAATCCTGCTCAAGGCAGTAATGTGATGTGATGTGTGGACTGAAGACCATGTTGCAGCTTTCCAAATCAGACGGCGACTCCCCTCCTGTTGGGATCAAAAGCAACAAACAACTGGGCAGACTGTCGGAAGGGTTTCATCCGTTCCATGTAAAAGGCCAATGCTCTCTTGCAGTCCAAGGTGTGCAAGCTGCTTTCATCAGGGTGGGCATGAGGAAAAAATGTTGGCAAGACAATTGACTGGTTCAGATGGAACTCCGATACCACCTTCGGAACTTAGGGTGCGTGCGGAGGACTACTCTGTTGTGATGAAACTTAGTATAAGGTGCATCCACTACTAAGGCCTGAAGTTCACTGACCCTATGAGCTGAAGTAACAGCCACCAAGAGAACGACCTTCCAGGTCAAGTACTTCAGATGGCAGGAATTCAGTGGCTCAAAAGGAGCTTTCATCAGCTGGGGGAGAACGATGTTGACAATGGTGGGGGTTTGACAGGGGGCTTTGACAAAAGCAAACCTCTCATGAAGCGAACTAAAGGTTGTCCAGAGATAGGCTTATCTTCTACATGCTGATGATACAGTGGGGGAAATAAGTATTTGATCCCTTGCTGATTTTGTAAGTTTGCCCACTGACAAAGACATGAGCAGCCCATAATTGAAGGGTAGGTTATTGGTAACAGTGAGAGATAGCACATCACAAATTAAATCCGGAAAATCACATTGTGGAAAGTATATGAATTTATTTGCATTCTGCAGAGGGAAATAAGTATTTAATCCCTCTGGCAAACAAGACCTAATACTTGGTGGCAAAACCCTTGTTGGCAAGCACAGCGGTCAGACGTCTTCTGTAGTTGATGATGAGGTTTGCACACATGTCAGGAGGAATTTTGGTCCACTCCTCTTTGCAGATCATCTCTAAATCATTAAGAGTTCTGGGCTGTCGCTTGGCAACTCGCAGCTTCAGCTCCCTCCATAAGTTTTCAATGGGATTAAGGTCTGGTGACTGGCTAGGCCACTCCATGACCCTAATGTGCTTCTTCCTGAGCCACTCCTTTGTTGCCTTGGCTGTATGTTTTGGGTCATTGTCGTGCTGGAAGACCCAGCCACGACCCATTTTTAAGGCCCTGGCGGAGGGAAGGAGGTTGTCACTCAGAATTGTACGGTACATGGCCCCATCCATTCTCCCATTGATGCGGTGAAGTAGTCCTGTGCCCTTAGCAGAGAAACACCCCCAAAACATAACATTTCCACCTCCATGCTTGACAGTGGGGACGGTGTTCTTTGGGTCATAGGCAGCATTTCTCTTCCTCCAAACACGGCGAGTTGAGTTCATGCCAAAGAGCTCAATTTTTGTCTCATCTGACCACAGCACCTTCTCCCAATCACTCTCGGCATCATCCAGGTGTTCACTGGCAAACTTCAGACGGGCCGTCACATGTGCCTTCCGGAGCAGGGGGACCTTGCGGGCACTGCAGGATTGCAATCCGTTATGTCGTAATGTGTTACCAATGGTTTTCGTGGTGACAGTGGTCCCAGCTGCCTTGAGATCATTGACAAGTTCCCCCCTTGTAGTTGTAGGCTGATTTCTAACCTTCCTCATGATCAAGGATACCCCACGAGGTGAGATTTTGCGTGGAGCCCCAGATCTTTGTCGATTGACAGTCATTTTGTACTTCTTCCATTTTCTTACTATGGCACCAACAGTTGTCTCCTTCTCGCCCAGCGTCTTACTGATGGTTTTGTAGCCCATTCCAGCCTTGTGCAGGTGTATGATCTTGTCCCTGACATCCTTAGACAGCTCCTTGCTCTTGGCCATTTTGTAGAGGTTAGAGTCTGACTGATTCACTGAGTCTGTGGACAGGTGTCTTTCATACAGGTGACCATTGCCGACAGCTGTCTGTCATGCAGGTAACGAGTTGATTTGGAGCATCTACCTGGTCTGTAGGGGCCAGATCTCTTACTGGTTGGTGGGGGATCAAATACTTATTTCCCTCTGCAGAATGCAAATAAATTCATATACTTTCCACAATGTGATTTTCCGGATTTAATTTGTGATGTGCTATCTCTCACTGTTACCAATAACCTACCCTTCAATTATGGGCTGCTCATGTCTTTGTCAGTGGGCAAACTTACAAAATCAGCAAGGGATCAAATACTTATTTCCCCCACTGTAAGTACTAATTGCAGTGAGGTGAACCCTTCTGGAATTGGTCTTAAGACCAGACTCTGATAAGTGTAGAAGGTACTCAAGCAGGGTCTGTGTAGGACAAGAAAGAGGATCTATGGCCTTGCTGTCACACTAGATGGCAAACCTCCTCCATTTGAAAGAGTAACACCTCTTAGTGGAATCTTTCCTGGAAGCAAGCAAGACCCGGCAGACACCCTCCAAAAGACCCAAGGAAGCGAACTCTAGGCTCTCAACATCCAGGTAGTGAGAGCCAGAGACTGGAGGTTGGGAAGTATAAGTGACCCCTCATTCTGAGTGAAGACGGCCTAAAGCTTGGAACAGAACTGATGAACTCTGTGATTGATTTGAGTGGCAAAAAGAGCCACTGAGGGGGTGCCCCACACTCGGAAGATCTTGCAGACAATGCCCATATTCAGTGACCACTCGTGAGGTTGCATTATTCTGCTTAGCCTGTCGGCCAGACTGTCGTTTATGCCTGCTAGTTAAGTGGCTTGGAGAAACATGCTGTCACAGTGCGCCCAAAGCCACATCTGGACGGCTTCCTGACACAGCGGGCAAGATCCGGTACCCCTTGCTTGTTGGTGTAGTACATTGCAACCTGATTGTCTGTCTGAATTAAGATAATTTGGATGGACAGCTGATCTCTGAAGGCCTTTAGAGCATTCCAGATCACTTGAAACTCCAGGAGGTTGATCTGAAGACCTGTTCCACATGAGCTCCCCACCCCAGGAGAGATGCATCCATCATCAGCACTTTCTGCAGCTGAGGAATTTGGAATGGTCATCCCATAGCCAAATTGGATCGAATAGTCCACCACTGAAGAGAGTTCCGAAAGTCGGTGGACAGTTGGATGACATCGTCTAGATTCCCCGCAGCTTGATACCACTGGGAAGCTAGGGTCCATTGAACAGATCTCATATGCAGACGTGCCATGGGTGTAACATGAACTGTGGAGGCCATGTGTCCCAAGAGTCTCAACATCTGCTGAACTGTGACTTGATGAGATACAGCTCGGCACCAGGGACAGGAGGTTGTCTGCCAATGTCTCGGGGAGATAGGCCTGGACTGTACTCGTCCAGCAGTACTCCAATGAACTCCATTTGAATAGGTGCAAGATGGGACTTGGTGTAATTTATTACAAACCCTAGTAGTTCTAACACCTGAATAGTCATTTGCATGGACTCCTGAGCACCATCCCCCAAGGTGCTCTTCACCAGCCAATCGTCAAGATAAGGGAACACATGCACTCCCAGTCTGCATAGCAATGCTGCAACTACTGCTAGGCACTTTGTGAATACTCTGGGAGCAGATGCTAGGCCAAATGGCTGTACGCAGTACTGAAAATGCTGCATTCACAGCCAAAATTGAAGATACTTCCTGTGAGCTGGAATTATCAGGATGTGTGTGTAAGCATCCTTTAAGTCCAGAGAACATAGCCAATCGTTTTCCTGAATCATGGGAAGAAGGGTGCCCAGGGAAACCATCCTGACCTTTTCTCGGACTAGAAATCTGTTCAGGGCCCTTAGGTCTAGGATGGGACGCATCCCCTGTTTTCTTCTGCACAAGGAAGTACCTGGAATAGAATCCCAGCCCTTCTTCCCCTGGTGGAACGGGTTCAACCGCATGAGCCTTTAGAATGGCAGAGAATTCCTCTGCAAGTACCTGCTTGTGCTGAGAGTTGAAGGAATGAACTCTCGTGGGCAATTTGGAGGTTTGGATTCCAGATCAAGTGTGTAACCTAACAGGACTATTTGAAGAACCCACCGGTCAGAGGTTATAAGAGGCCACCTTTGGTGAAAAAACATTAACCTCCCCCCAACCAAATCATCCGGTACGGAAACTTTTATTGAGGCTATGCTCTCCTGGACCCAAGAAAACAAAGGGGCAGACGATCCGCAAACTCCAAAGTGGAAA